>NW_017731552.1:1175112-1176159 GCF_001890085.2 Hipposideros armiger | reverse complement strand
TGTCAGTTGCTGGCGACAGCGTAGGCTGCAGCCCCTGCTGCAGTGGGTTGCCATGGGCTACCGTGTGTGGCCAGCAGCCAGCGTGAGCGGCCAGCTGCCTCTCCTGGGAAGAGCGCAATGATGGTGCCAACTTGGGCCAGTGAAGCAACATCCTCCACAACTAGACTGAAGAACAAAAGGACAGCAACTCGTCTGTTCCTCTTCCCCCAATAAAAATCTTTAAAAAAAAAAAGGAGAGACACTCTGTGCTGCTATTAACACGGGTTTCTGGAAAAGGCAAAACTAGTGACAGCAGTGGTGGCCAGGGGCTGGAGGGGGAAGGAGGGGACTGGCTACGAAGAAGCTGTTTGGGGTGACAGAATCTCTCTAGATCTTGATTATGGCGGTGGTTACATGGACTCATACATTGTCAAAACTCATTCAACAGTACTCCTTAAAAGGGCAAGTTTTATTGTAAATTATAGCTCAATAAACCTGACTTTTCTTTGAAAGGAAAAAAAAAAAAAAGAAGAGAGTAAGACCTGAGCTCCCAATTGAAGAATCTGAGACCAGGAGAGTGAACAGTTTACCAAGATTCACGCTGTTATGATACAAGATGACTTTTGACCCAGGGCCGATTTCAACACTGAAGGCTGATGTGAACCTGAAACACTGGTGTCTATCCTAAGAACCACCCACTGTAAATTCTGGAAGGCTTGACCTCCCTGCTCAGGCTCCTTTAGCATCTTTAATATCTGTCAGCAGATCCTAAAGTTGGCAGCACGTAAGGACAACATGGGGAGTCAGAAGGAGAACCTATGTCTATTGAGTTTGATATCAGAGAGCCAGCCATTCCCCTCAGCAAGGAAAGAACGGCTCAGGCCGGCAGCCCTCACAACAGGGTCATCCAGGGACTGTCAGAAATCCCAATGCCAATTAAAAAGCTTAATAAAAAGCAAAGCCCTATGGAGGGTCGGGGCTGTCTCTTGCCTAAGGGCAGCTTCTACTCTGCCTGTGGAGTGGATTACCTAACAATAAACTACTTTTGCTCTAGAGAGAGAGAGAGAG
>NW_017731552.1:1050388-1175072 GCF_001890085.2 Hipposideros armiger | reverse complement strand
AGGGACGAAAAAATCCCAGTGCCCACACTGGGATGGGATCCAGGCCCCAGTGTACTTTAAAGCTCCCTGGTGATGCCAACACAAAGCCGAGGCCAAGAACCAGCTGACTGTTCTCATTAACGAACGGGTGCTGAGAACATCGGGCATCCATATGGGAAAAAGGGCCATGCCTCAAACCATGGGCCCAGAGAATTCCATGTAGCCTAAAGAACTAGATATAAGAAACAAAACCTAAACTAAAAAACAAAACAAGGGTGCCTGGGTGGCTCAGTTGGTTGTAGTGCAAGCTGTGAGCAACAGAGTTGCCGGTTTAATTCCCAAATGGGCCAGTGAACTGCGCCCTCCGCAACTATTGGGTTGTCAGAAAAGTCATGACACATTTTTGCAACGAAAAACATAGAAAAAAATACAACATGACTTTTCCAACAAGACAACCCAATAGATTGAAAACCACTGACTTGAGGTGAGCTGCCGCTGAGCTGCCGGTGGGGGGCCTGATGACTCAGTTGGTTAGAGCGCGCGCTCTTAACAAGGCTGCTGGTTAGACTCCCACATGAGATAGTGGGCTGCACCCCCTGCAACTATTGGGTTGTCGGCAAAGTCATGACGTATTTTTTCTATGTTTTTCATTGCAAAAATGCGTCATGACTTTGCCGACAACCCTACAGATTGAAAACAGGCGACTGGACTTGGAGCTGAGCTGTGCCCTCCATAACTAAGACTGAAGGACAACTTGACATGGAACTAATGGGTCCTAGGAAAAACACACTGTTCCCCAATAAAGTTAAAAAAAAAAAAAAACCTGAAAAAAATTAGAATGCATTTATAGCCATAGGATACTTAAGGCTTTCCAACCAAAAGTACACTCCCATAAAAGAAAAAAAATGTTGACATTAAAATGAAAAATTACAATACAAAACACCATAAACAAGTTACCGTATTTCCCCCATGTATAAGACGCACCCTTTTCCGAAAAATTTGGGGTCTAAAACCCGGGTGCGTCTTATACAGTGGTTGTAGATTTTTTAACTTGCATTTCCCACTTTTTTCGATTTTCGCTTTTTTATGATGACTAAAACTTGAGTTCAATAACTTTATGTAATATATAATTTTTTTTTTCCAAATTTCGGGCCCCCAAATTAAGGTGTGTCTTATACATGGGAGCGTCTTATACATGGGGAAATGCAGTAAAAGGCAAGTTAACAGATCGAAAGTATTTGTGGTGTATGTCACCAAGGATGAAAATCCTGGCTATAGAGATCAGGACAAAAAGCCAAGCCTGTAAAAAAATAAAACAGCAAACAAACACAGAAAGATAGTCAACTGTACTAGGCATCAAGGAAAAATGTAAAGTGAAACAGGATATCAACTTTTTTACCCATCAGGTTGGCTAAGTTAAAATAAAATTCATAAGATCCAGTGCTGGTGGGCAGGTGGGGAAGAACGTATTTTCACGTGTTCTGGAGAACATCCACTATCATTTCCCATTGGGAGGGCACGTGGACAATAACGAATACGATCTCACTGAAGTATGTACCCTTGTAGCAGGAAGAACACCTCCAGGTGGCCATCCTAAAGGAAGGTACCCACGCAGAGAGGCGTATCAGTGACATTCACAGTAAGACTGATGGGGGGATCAATAGGTGAATGGATATATACACTGTGATACCATCCACATTACGAAACATTATGCAGCAATGAAAAAGAATGAAATAAACCCAAATGTGCCGATGTGGCAAGAATCCAAGATACAGCTATGTAAACAATGCAATAACATCATAAATTCAGAGCAACCCTGACTTATATGTATACAAATACAAATATACGAAGGGACCAAAATGCAGAAAGATCCTGAAGGACACCCTTGCATCAGGAGAGACTGGTTACCTCTGGAGCACGGAGGGAGAAAAGGCGGGGGTCTGGGATCTCCATTAGCAGACGCTGGTTCAGAGGGTGATGGGTGGCAGACTGGGGAAGCAGAATTCTGAGCTGTTGTTCTAGGCTTCCTCTCGCCTCCCATCTTGAGCCTGAAGTCCCAAGGGTAAGGACCAGGTCTTTTCTCACACCTTCCCACACAGCTCCTCACACAAAACCGTTTGGCGAAGCAACCTCTAAACACTTGGCAGGTTCTAGGGAAATGTGCCACTTTTTGCCTTTTCAAAGACACAGTGAGAACTCCAGGCTGTATCATAAACAGAAGCCCCCTGTGCAAAAGGGAGGCTGGCTGGTCAGAAGGTCCCCTTTTAGTTTTCAAAAGAAAGAGCCTGACAGAGACAAAAGGCAAAGCCAAAGGAAGCCGCTGCTCACCTTGGGGGCCTGTGGAGTCTTTGGTTTCTGGAAGAACCTTGTGATTTCAGCTTTCTCTGCTTTAATGCGCTGCAATTTAATAGAAGATGAGGAAATGAAGAGAAATGGTGTGTTTTTCCAAACATGCAAAGGCCCCGAGGACTGAACTCCAAGCATTTTAAAGTTGAAAGCATTATTTTGATGTTAACTCTCAAAACCCATCAACCCCCACTGGGTACCAGGCAATCTCAAAATGGCAGAGCTGCTCTTGCTGGCAGAAGGACGGGGACATCAAGCCAGCAGGCACGTGCCAGTCCTGCAGGGCAATGAGCTACAGGAATGCATCCACACATGCCAGTCCCTGTGGGGCCACTGGGCTTCCCACAAGCTAGGAACACTGGGCGGCAATCAGGCAAAAACGCCTTTATGACATCTCCAGGACCCACGTTTCTCAAACAGACCGGAATGCGGAGGTTGGGAGATAATGTCTACCTTTTCTTCTTCTTTCAACCGTTTCTCTTCTTCCTTTTTTCTCTTCTCCTCCAGCTTAGCCCTGTGGTACATGAAATTCGATTAAGCCAATCAGTGCGTGATGCGCAGACAAAGTCTGTGTTCCCCAATGAGGACCCGCGGGTCAGTTAGGGGTCTGGAGAGGTGTCCCCAGGGGACAGAGACGGGAAGACAGAGGAAGAGGGCAACAGAGCAGAGGCTTCCCTCAGGGGCTCAGTGCACACCGTTGGGGAAGGTACAGAGGGGGGAGGGGGGACAGTGGTCGCCTGAGCTCAGGATGCTGGGGAGGCGGCACTCACTCCAGGGCCTCCTGCCGCTCCTTGCGCCGCTCCTCCTTGAGCCGCTGCTTCTCTGCCTTCTCCTTTTCATCCTTCTCCCTCTTCTCACGCCTCTCCTTCTCCTTCAGCTCCTTCTCTTCCTCCTTCTTTTTTCTGGCTTCTTCCTTGGCCCGCTTGGCCTCCTCCTTCAGCTTCTCCTTTTCCTCTTTTTCGGCCCGTAACTTCAGCTGCTTGCACAAACGCTCCTTATCCTGCAGCCAAGAGACAATTCAACAGCTGTGTCCTCCACAGAACTCCCGGGAAGGGTCAGGCCAGCATTGCGGGGACAGATGAGTTCAAACAGAAGGGGAAAGAAGGAAGGAACTGGCCCCAGTAAAAGCCGGATGGTCAACATCCATACACGGAAGTGATTCTTCAATCTGTCACATTTCTTTCTGTTGTGAGAAAAGTGGTGAGAATTGTCACAAAACCTTGTGGGTCATTCAAAATAAGATTCGCTTGAAATACCGTCTTTAAACATAGGGCGGAGTTTATTTTTTTACTTAATTAAAAAAGATTAAATAAGTACCCCTGGGCTACCTATGCAGGGCACCCACTGATGGTTGGAGCTGCATTTATTTAATCAGAAAGCTGTGGTAAAATAAAAACATAGACGTCCATAGGTTTTGCCTCCCTGCCTTTAAAACAAAAGCATTTTTCTTCCCGCTCCCTCCCCAAAACCATACCTGATGACATACTTTATTTTATATCTTTTGAAATGGAAGATTCAATGAAGCATGGACGGGAAACCTGATTGGTAAAATCTTAAAAGAGTGGGGAACAGATAAGAAGGCATAACAAATAAAAGAAAAAAAAATTTTTTTAATCTTTAAAACCATTTCTCAAGACCTGAAAAGGGTAGATGTTAAGAAAGGATGAAGAATAATCTATATTACTAAGGAGGAAATAGCTAGTTTCTTTGATATTCTTTACAGTGGGATCCCCTGGTTTTATCACACCAGCCCCTCATTCCAAAGAGCTGGTCTGCAGCCCCAGGCCCTGAGCCTCTAACACAGCACGGGGTAACTTTCAAGGACCATTACCACCAAAGATGGTCTTTCCAAGGTGAGGAGCCCAACAACTCAGCTTTCGGTCTGGGCATAAGATTATGCCTTGTCTCTCAAGAAGAGACTGCCTCCTGCCCTGATAACCCTTTGGTCGCTTGAACAAAAGCCATGGAGGCCGTTAGAGATGAATGTTTGCTTCTCGCCAAGTATCCTCAGCATTCATCCAACACATCGGATACTTAACCCCTTGCGTACATTTGACGACTGAAATTCCTCATGTACTTGCTTTGCCTAAGTGCAAGATGATGAGTCTAACTCATTATTTGATTTAAGATAATATTTAACATGTACATTCTTGTTCATTTTAGAGTAGTTTGTATCAGTTGCAACAGGAGAAACAATTACAGTATTTCAGTGAAACTTTGCGATACACTGCCCCACAATGTTAACAATAAGGAATGTATTTTATGAAAGTGATAACGCAAGTTTTAATGAAAGTGACTTTGGCAAAAAAAGAAAAAAGCAAGGTGGCGATATAAAAAATATTATAAAACCAGCATGTGTGCTTGAGTATAATAATGGTATGGGAGGTGTCAATAAACAGGATAAAATGTTAGCGTGTTTCCCTGTTATGAGAAAATGTGCAAAGGGATATAAGAAATTTATTTTTTTTTTATCTAATAGACATAGCCTTTTATAATACACATGTTTTATATTCTAAAATCAACTGCACAACCAAACCAGGCATTGTTTGCTTTCGTCTAGCTATTGCTGAACAATTATTAGAGCAAGTGTCATTGCCAAATTATAATTGTCGTGGACGTCCTTCATATAGTTTGCAGGTGAAAAATTGGGCACACTTTCCTGAGAACATTCCGTCAGCTGAGTCCAAGCAATGCTTTACAAAAAGGTGCCGTGTGGGCTGGCCAAGTGGCGCGTTGGTTAGGAGTTGGCTTGGGACGCCAGCTCTGAGCAGCAGGGCCCCGGTTCAGGTCCCACATGAGGGCCAGTGACATTGTATCCTCTACAGCTAAAATGGTGAACAACAGCTCAACCTGGAGCTGGGCTGCCATGAGTCGCCAGCGATGGCATAGGCTGCAGTGGGGCTGGCCAGCAGCGGGCGTGAGTTTTTGCGAGCTGTTGTGAGCCGCTGTGAGCGGCCCCCCAATGGCCGGCGAGCGACTGACTCATCCGGGAAGAGCGCAATAATACCAACATGGGCCAATAAAGCAGCGTCCTCCACAACTAGACTGAAGAACAAAAGGACAGCAACTTGTCTGTTCCCCTCCCCCAATTCCCTAATAAAATCTTAAAAAAAAAAAAAAAAAAAGGTGCCGTGTTATAAACATAAAATTAGGAAAGAGACTACCCAGCAGTGCAAACAATGCCAAGTGTCGCTACATTTACCTACTTGCTTTGAAAAATACCATACTCTTCATAACTATTAGTAATTTGTTTTTTGTTATACCTTGGATTTATTTGTTTTAGTTTTGTGATTTTATGTATTTACTTATTTTTGTTTTGCAATTCTAATTACGTGAGGTCATCTCAATACTATGTATGTCACTGATTTTTTAGAAATAAATGAATTCTTACATAAAATCTACTGCCTTTACGTATTATTCCAAGTATCAAAAAGTTAAATCTGTTCCATATGCAAAATTTTTTTCAGATAAATTGGTACCCAAGGTGTTAAGAAGGTGCCTGTCTGGATCAAGTAACGAGCCAGCAGTATAAGCACAGGGTGGTGGTGGTGACGGGGGTAGGGGGTCCCTCCTCACTGCTCAACAAGACAGAAGGCTGTGGAAATGATGGGTCAGTTGCATAAATCAGGTCTCTTCAGCCATACTTGAATCCCGTCTCCACTCCCACCCCACATGTGACCATCTCTGAAATCCCAATGGAGAATGAGATAAACTCTTCAGAAGCCATCAAAATCGGACCCACAAAAATCCAATACAACCATAAGGCAGATAGCACAGGAAGCACTGATGAACACACAGCCAACTGTCATCAGCACCCTTCTGCAGGCTGGCATGGGAGGGGAGAAGCCCACTGGCCTTCTCTGTTCTTCACGACAATAACAAAGGGGCCCTGCACTGCTGTGTGCAAAACGTGTTGCCTCCCAGATAACAGAATCTAGAACTCGGCAGGGATCACTAAGCAATAATCACCCATCAAGTGTACGGGCCACCAAAATTCTACAGCACACGGGAAGGAGTGAACTTAAATCTATCCATAGGAGCCTGGAATACAAGGAAAGGGACTGAGTTTTTGT
This sequence comes from Hipposideros armiger, assembly GCF_001890085.2. Lineage (NCBI taxonomy): Eukaryota > Metazoa > Chordata > Mammalia > Chiroptera > Hipposideridae > Hipposideros > Hipposideros armiger. The sequence continues at coordinate 1,168,674 of NW_017731552.1, read as the reverse complement.
GAAGGCAATTTAAAACTACAACAGAGGGGCCAGCCAAGTGGCTCAGTAGGTTAAGAGTGCAAGCTCTGAGTAACAGGATCACCAGTTCGATTCCCACATGGGCCAGTGAGCTGTGCCGGAGCTGAGCTGCTGCTGATCTGCCAACAGGTGGCAGGATGGCTTAGCTAGTGAGAGACGTGCTCCTAACAAGATTTCCTATTCAACTCCCGCATAGGATGGTGGGCTACGCCTACCTGCAACTAAGATTGAACATGGCACCTTAGCTGAGTGGCCGCGAGCTGCTGACGGGTGGCCGGATGGTGACTGGACTTGGAGCTGAGCTAGCTGCGCCCTCCACAACTAAGGTTAAAGGACAACTTGGATGTTCCCCTTCCCCAATTCCCCAACACTGTTCCCCTTCCCCAATTCCCCAATAAAATCTTTAAAAAAACCTACAATAAGATGCCCAACTATTAAACAGCAATAATAATAACAACAGTGATAATAAAAGCTTAGAAAAGGCTACATGCAAAGCCTCAGGCTTCAGCAAAGCTAAAAATGATACAATCTACAAGCCACGAAGTCTAGTTATGTAAAATGAAGCAAGGCTCACACTGAGGGTCAGGATAAGCCGGTGAGAGGGGAGAGGTAAAAACTGGGCCAAGGGAAGTGCAAAGGGCTTAGCTTACTATTTAATGTAAAAAGCACAGCAGGTTAATTTTCTATTTCAGGAAAAATGTCTTACTCTTTGCAGTCTCATCTTGTCCTTCTCAGCAGAACCTTTGACCAATTTCTTAGTAATCTGAAATGAAAGACATTTATCTTTAAACACGGGTTGTTTCAGTCACTTTAACACGTTTAACACATTGCAGTCCTTGAGGAGAGGGAAAGGGAACAAGCAAACCACACTGTTAAGAACTTCTTTGCAAAATGAGAAAAATGGAAACCTTTCTAGGTGACCAGTTTCCATTACACAGAAAAAAATTGTCTTAGTGGGGTCATAAGCTCCAATGAAGGTGCACATGTGTGCTTTTGGGAACAAGAGGAGACATGGGGGAGGCAGCTGACACAAATGAGTGACAGGGGCGAAACACAAGAAAAACAAGGCAAGCTCGGAAAATAAAAGCAATTCAGATGACACAAAGTGATAGGATTTGTAGCCAACTAGAGAGGATGCAGGCCGGCCAAAGGGGACAGCGCTCTCCCAGGGCTGTAGGCTAGTACTGCGGCTCCTTCCAATGTTCCCAAGAGAGAACTGTCAACTTTATGAGAATTTTGTAGGGAATGTCTAAAATCTAACACTATGTGAATCAAATAAAACCTATATACTGGCTGGATTCCTGGACTCTCTGCTTGGCATAACTCTGCTTTTTAGAATGTGGAGTAGCACTCAGGAAAAAAAGGTCAGCTTGCCAGAGGTGGCAATCTGTCTAAACCCCTATGTTCTAGAGCACGACATTCTCTATCACCTTGCTTCAGACTGAGCATGCTTGACAAGAGCTTCCCAAAATGCACGGATGGACGCATGCTGGCCGAATGGTCCCAGGTCAGAATATGAACAAGGATTGAGATTACTGGCCTAAGTTCTCTAGAACAGGTGTCCTGACGACCAAACCATTAGGTGCAAGAGCAGCGGGAGAGTTCAGGCTGGAAAAATGAAACTCCCCAGGCTGATTTTAGACTTGGACAGGCAGCCAAAAAGTGAGACTGAAGTGGAGCTGAAAAACCAAAGGTCCAGTTCTCTTCAAATAGCCTGACATATCGACAAAACTGTGTAACAATGATTTATTTCTCTTTCTGGAGAAGCCTCAGCCCTAAGACCTCTTACAGACTAAAACTCACAGATTAATTAACTCAAGAAGATGACTTCTACTTGGCACACGGAATTCTTTCTGGACTCAGCCTTCCCTTAGGAAAGGGCCGAGCCATCATAAGAAAGCCAAGTGTTGGCAGGCGTTCAAACGCCTCTAAGACTGTCCGAGAGAGCATGCACCAACAGAAACGGCAATTACCAAAGCTGTCTTAGTAAGGGCTTAAGAAAAAACTTCTGCTTCTTCAGGTTCCACTCTACCTCTCAAGTCTGTGAACTTCACCCCCACCACCAAAGGACTGAGCAACAGAATTTTGTGAGTTGCTCTATCTGTGTTGTTGTCCTTTGTGTTCAAAGATTATAGCAGTGAATGTGATTGCCAGACTCCTATATGAGAGTATTTGGTTGGGGGAGGGGGGAACAGACTTATTTAGTCTTGCCTATACATGTGGAATTTTAGCTGCACTATCTCGTGCCTTTTACATCACTCCCCGTGGGCTGCAAGTCTGAGAATAAGAGCTGACATGACTCTCAGGAGCCGCCTTAATGATATTGGACAGCTACAGCAATTTTGATCTAATTTAAAACCTACTATTATTTCTACTGCTTTCCTAGACACTTGGGTGGACCTTATAGGTCTGACATAATTGTATCTTATTGACATTTGGCCCAAGTATTTATAAAACTCTCTAAATCATGTGTGATATTTTACCTCTCTGGAACACATCTGCCAAAAACAAGACCCAGAAGGATCCCAGAAGGAGGCAGAAACACACACATCAGCTCCCTCTAGTCAGGGCAAATGTAACTGTCTGTGCATTTAAATCCCTGCATTTTATTCAGGAGAATCTTCTCAACCCATTTACTCTGATTTTATACATAAGGAGATCTAATTTCTAAGCAGATAAGCAGCAGCAAATGAGGTGAGGAGAGGCTGGTAGGGATGGGCCCAGCAGCAGCTAAAAACCTAACAGCAGGGGAGAGAAGGCAGAGGGGGAAATTCACAACCCAAATTGGTCCAACCATATTAGAGTGCAAAAATCAACACGTGCATTCTTGTGAGCCTGCAATTCTACTTCACAACAACCCCAGGAAACATGTAGAAGGAAGCTCATTACCACTACTGTTCTGTCAAGGCTGAGAATTAGACAACTGAAACATGCATCAAAGAAAATGACTGTAAAGTACAGTATATCCACACCACAGATGTGCAGTACAGCAGTTAAAAAGAGATACGGCGCTCAATCAAGAATGCGAGCTCTGAGCAACAGCGGTTCGATGCCCGGCCCAAGCTGAGCTGCCAACAGGCGGCAGGATGGCTCAGCTAAAAAAATAAATAAATAAATAAAGATACGTCTTCCCATCCCAATATAAAAAATATCTCAGACATTCTCCAATGAAAAAGAAACAGATTTCCAGTATATGCTCACGTAAGGAAACAAATTGAGACTGTGTATTCCTAAGGAATCTCCCATATATACACAACACAAAGAAATAGAAGATGATCATGATGGCAACCTGGGGGAGAGAAAGGAGGCCAAAGGGGGCTGTCACGTTTCAATGATTTTTTTTTTTAAACATGGAGAATTTAATGCTTGTAAAATTAAAATTATACAGGAAAAAGTTCCAGAGATCTGGGCTCCTTTGTACAGGAACAAGGCAGAGATTCCAGTAGCACAACTGTGTCAATATTATCATTTGTGGAATAATAATCTGGAATCATCAGTAAAGTAGGCTGAATTGCATGTCTCATTGCAAACGAACTTGGGAAATGGTTTTACCCCAAGTGGTAAAAAACTCTAATGCTAAATAGAAACTCTTTGGCTACTCAAAAGACCCTGAGATTATCTAAAAAAGGTGCTCCTAAACTATTGAGTCTCCAGATCCCTGAGAAGGGACAGCAGGCTCTGCATTTTAACGAGTTCCCTGCAAGAAAAAAACCCCAGAACAACAACACACAAAATACAGGACCAATGAGTGCCTAGGAGTTCCAAAACGCAGAGATGTTACAGTACCAACTCCAGCACTAACAGAGCCCAATAAAAATCACACACCTTGGGGGCTGGCCGAGTGGCACATTAGTTAAGAGTTGGCTTGGGATGCCAGTTCTGATCAGCAGGGCCCCTGTTCAGATCCCACATTAGGGTCAGTGATGCTGCACCCTCTACAGCTAAGATGGTGAACAACAGCTCAACCTGGAGCTGGGCAGCCGTGAGTCGCCGGCGATGGCGTAGGCTGCAATGGGGCTGGCCAGCAGCTGGCGTTAGCTTTCGTGAGCTGCCGTTTAATGGCTGGCAAGCAACTGCCTCACCCAGGAAGAGCACAATGATAACACCAACATGTGCCAGTGAAGCAACGTCCTCCACAACTAGACTGAAGAACAAAAGGACAGCAACTTGTCTGTTCCCCTCCCCCAATTCCCCAATAAAATCTTAAAAAAAAAAAAAAAATGCATTAAATATAGTTCCTTTAAAAAAAAAAGAAATGAAGCTATTAAGAAGAATGGAAACACGTGTGTGTCCTGTTTTCCAGGCTAACTGGCTGTGACATGTCACGTGATAAAGTTCTGCAAAGGATTAGCAGCAATTTGGAAGGATTTCAACCTATTGGATGGACCGAACAAGATGGTTGACAGCAAGAGAAACCCCAACTCCAACTGAGTCTGAGTAATGGCTCAGGTGGAAGTTTGAAAATGTGTATCTATCTGCCACATGTAGAAACTTAGAAGAAAAAAAGATTGCTCCACTCTTGATTGATATTTTGTGAACCTAAAGAGAAGTCATTTTCTCCTTTCTCCTATGCTCCTCAGGAGGTGAAAAACAAGAAGTGGAATAATCTAGAAAATAATTAGTTCCTTAAGAGATAAAGTTTCAGAAAACAACCAAGGTTGGTGGTTTATGGTCAAATTAACAGGTAGAGATTGACCCAGTCTAGGATCGAATCTTACAGTAAAAAAAACCTAAGATGAACAAAAGTTTCACAAAACAAAAAACCAAAGAACACCATTAAACACACTTTGGGGCTCTTAACTGACTTTATCAGTTTTACCCACAAGACTTTAAGGACAGGGGAGAACAGAAACATTTGCCATTGTGCTGATCAGAAACCAGTAACAGAAACAAATACAGTAATATCTTGGTTTTTGATATCGGAAAGAATCAAAATTCTACCTCGGAAGTCACAGGACCTAGTTTGGGGCCCACTAACCACCTCAGGGATACTGTGTCCCCAGGTGAAAAAGGGCTGGATTAGAAGCGCCGTCAGCACCGACACACTGGGATGTGGGGAGATACTCACTCTGCGGACAGGTGTGGAAGTGGAGAAGTGACTGGGACTGCTGTGTTGCTTTTTGGAAGCAGACCGCCCCTCGGGTGAGCTAGAAGAGCTCAGGGATGAATGGCTGAGGACAGAGTCTTCTTCAGGGCCGGACTCCAGCATCTCACTCTCGGAGGGTACACTCTGGTCAAGAAGGGTTGTTGGAGAAGGCTGGGCTCCAGAAGGCTTTGTAGCCAGAATATTCTGCAAGACCACCACAGGCACCTTCCCTTTGAACAGGATGCCCCCGGCTTCGCTCCAACCATCCTGGTCCTTCTCAGAGCAAATTCTCAGACCGTCTGTCAGCTTGGGGCAGCTTTGGGACAAGCCTTTCTGTGCGTCTCTGCTCCTCTCTGTGCCCCCTGAGCCAGCACCCTCCTCCTCTGTTTTGCACAGAATGTCTGAAAGGGTCTCTTCAGGAAATGCCAGCTCGTCCTTCTGATTGGCCTGCAGCAGCCCCTTTTCATATCCAACTTCTTCTCTGAGCCCATTTACAGCCTCTGTGGAGGGAGAGGCTGCAGAATTTCGTTTACTATGGGCCACAATGGTGTCTGGTTGGTTACCTGAGTCCCCCGTCAAATCAATGATGACCGTAGTCTGATCAGTATTGGTTTTGACTCTATTTCTTAAAAAGTTATCTAAAGGACCCTTCCCATTGACAAGTTTTGGCCTAAAATCTATGTTAGAACCCATATGAAAGTTGTTCTCCAAGTTGTCCAAAGAGGTTTCTACATTGGGGACTTCACTTTGCGCAGGAGCACCCAAAGAGCTTCTTGTGTCGTCTGACCCATCCTCGGTTTTCTCCTTTGGGGCAAGAGATAGGCGCTTGAAGGGCAGACGAGCTGAAACAAAGAAGGAGGACATCTTTACAGTGAAAGTGTGAAGAGTAATAATCGATCAATACTTTATTCTATATGCTCAAAAATGATCGACCTTGCTGGGCTTGGGGGTGTTTTATCGGTTTATAAAACAATCATGCTCTTGGGTCCTAAATTTTGCCCTCAATCCTTTAACCTCAGGAGACTATTGTCCTCAACATAATTCCCACTAACAGCAAACTTGCCATCAGGCATCACAGGAGAAGGGGAATACTACGGGGGGTTGGGTGGGGAATACCAGATACAAAGTTTTAAAAACCAGAAACCATGGCTTTTTTATACAATCCAGCCAATAATCTGGCTAAAGGGTAAATTCACTCCCCTTTTTACACAAAAGGATTTGGGGACATTTATCTTCCTGTACAACAGTGGTTCAATCAGGGCAGCTGGGCCCACCAGGGAACATCTAGCAACGTATAGAGACACTGGTTGTCATGACTTGGGGGAAGAGGCCAGGGATGCTGCTAAAGTCTCTATAATATACAAGACAGCACACCCTACTCCAAAAAATTACAAAATGTCAATAGTGCCGAGGAAGTGAAAGCCTGCTGCAAAAGCAGTGACCTCTGGATTTGCTCCTGGGAAACTAAGGAAACAGTAGTGTAATAAAATGGGTTCCCCAGCTTCCGAAAATGAGGTGCAACTATTTTTCTCCCCTCTAGCCCATTGATACTACCTCTGAGAACCCCAGCCGATGGTCTTTGCTCAAGCGGAATTAAAAGTATAATGGAGACAATGAAGGATATAAATTAAGAACAAATATTTAACCCATTACTGGAAAGTTACCTTGTATTAACTTCTTGACCGGTCTGTCTCTGCAATCCATGGCTGTGAATAAAAAGTGTCAAAGTATAAGTTATTACATAATGGAAATAACGAAGGAGCAAATACATATGTAGCTCCTATTATGTACAAAGTAGTTGTCCAGTGGGGGTGACTTTGCCACCCACACCCTGGGGCCTTTGGCAATGTCTAGGGACACTTTTGGTTGTCAAGACCTAGGGGGAGGGGAGTACTTGCATCTCATGTGTAGAAGAGAGGAATACTGCTCAATATTCTACAATGCACAAGACAGCCCCCTACAACCGAGAATTATGTGGCCCCAAATGTTAATAGGTTAAGAAATCCTGCCCTGGACACTGTCAGGACACTGACCTTCTGAAGGCAGGACACTGGACCTTCTTTGTTTATTTTCCTGTGGCATTTATAGCTCTGAAACTTACATTGTTTATTATGTCTCTCCCACCCCCTCCCAACAGGACACCAGCTGACACTGGAGAGATTTGCCTGGAGCACCTAGCTTGGGGTCTGGCCCATAGTAGGAAATCAATGAATACAGTAACAGCAACAACGAAGGGGGGAATGAATAAAAGTAGAGATGAGAGAAAACACTGTATCACTGATGTCACCATGAATATGACCTCAAAACATCCTCTTCTCCAATCCAACTAGTTCTGTAAAATTAGAATAGGGCTTTCTTTTTAACTAGTTTATGAAAGTATACAACTTAAAGCATTTTGAGCTTGCCAGGCAGGAGAGCTTAAGTGCTGTCAAAAAATAATTAGGGAGAATGTTTTCCTGCATCAAAAAATCTCAAGAAGAGCATCTAACAATATCAAAGCTGATACAGGAATGACCATATGAGTAAACAGACCCAAGTCTTTGGATAAATATCTTTTAAATAGTCAGAGTAAGTTTACACGCTTGCATGCACCTGCTAGGAGATCTGGCTTGGAGAAATCCAGTTTATTTTGGGTAATCTACGATACGTTTTGTACAAGATATATACAAGTAAATATTTTTAAAAAGCAGATCAGGGCTTTCTAAAGAACTTAGCTGTCCATAGATGAAACCGCCCTCCCACTTCCAAGCTGGAAATACAAGGAAGGTACTCAGAAGACTCATATTTCCTTTCTACCCATTTCAAGACACTATCATTCTCAAGATTTCAGTTACCAAAAACATGGATTCTCATACATTTACTGGTATAGTCCTGAGTCACCAGCTTTGATGCAAGTGGAACAGAAGTGACTTGGACCCAGAAGCAACCTCAGGACAACCTAAAGAGGGACCCATCCAGGGATCCAGACTGTTCAAAGGTACACATACAATTAAGACACATTCATGTATAAACTCACCACTACTCTTTATTCTGATATTATACCCCTCCTAATTTTACTTGATGTTAAAAATATCTTTTCCTTTTAAAATAGTATGGTCATAGCAGGTGATGCTTTTTTTACTTTTTAATTAAACGTTCTTATTGGGTCAAATGACTGTCTACGACAATCAGTCCCAACTTTATTTATATGAATTGTATGTCTTTGTGAAATCCCCAAATCTGGAAACAATTAGAACAGTGGTTCTGACCCCCAGGGGCCCTTGGCAATGCCTGGATATGTTTTTGGTTGTCACAACTGGAGGAGGGGTTGCTACTGGCATCTAATGGGTGGAGGCCAGGGATGCCACTCAACACCCTTAAGTGCACAGGAGGGCCCCAAATGTGAACAGTGCTGAGGTTGAGAAACCCTGAATTAGTCTAGTTGATGTCCCTGCCAACCCTTAATTCAATCAACCAATACATATCTATCAGGCACCTATTATGTGCCAAGCATTGTGCTAAGTGCTGGGGATAAAATGGGAGTCAAGCAGGGGGGAGGGCAATCTAGTCTTCTTTGGTTCACCACCCTACGTATGGGGAGGGCCTGTTAGGTGCTGGAAACCCCCTCCCAAGACACAGGGAGTAGAAAGATAGATCTTCACCTTGAGTATCCACCAGGATCAAGAATCAGGGAATCCCAGCTCCCTGACATTCCCACCATCCAGGCATCTTCCCTGGGCTTACCCTGACCCGCAGAAGCAGCTATGACCCTGGGCCTCAGTATCCCCACTGGAGAGGGTCGCTGCACGGTCCAAGTTGCTCAGAGGACACAAACGCAACCTGCAAAGTCGGCCCTTTCACCTCCCTGGGCCTCAGTTTCCCCATCTGGCCACACCGACCAGTCACCGCAAAGGGCCCTAAGAAGGACTAACTTAACGCCTGAACACAGGAAAAGAATGGTCGCGATCTCAACAATAACGTCAAGGAGGGCGCCATTCGGGTCGCAAGTCCCTTCCTCGAGATAGTAACTATCTCACGGACCGAACGCACCGCGCAGAGAAGCGGCCCGGGATCGGGAGGCCCGCCCGCCCCCAACCGCCTCCTCGGCACGCACAGGCCGACCACCGCATCCCCCCTTCCCCTCTGCGCAGGCGAAACTGACCTGCGACCACTCCCCTGGCGGCCGGCGCCCCGCAGTCCAGCTGTTCCAACATCGCCCCACGGCGGCTCGAGCTCCCCTCGGGCGGCGGAGGCGCCGGCTCCACTCCGGCGGCCGCTGCTGCTCGCCCTCCCGCCCGCGCCGCTACTGCCGCGGCCGCCGCGCTCGTATTTGGCGGGAACCGCTGCGACTCCCACAGCCCGCACGCCGATTGGACGAGGCCGCGTCACGTGACGTCTCTCCTCGGGAAGAAGGGAGCGCTGGAAGCATCCTCGCGAGATCCGTGGCTTCCCTTCCTCCCCTGGGCTCTCCTTTAGATATTCCCGCGGAGGGGCGGGCTTCCTCTTGGCGTCCTGTCATTGGCGGGCAGCTGTTCTTCGATTGGCGGTGGGGAGTGTCAAGCTGAGAGATCTACACTGTTATTGGCTGAGTGAGGCCAGTAGGAGGAGGGAGGGTCAGGCTTTACGTCATGACGAAACGTTTTACGTAGGGTGCCGTCACAACCTGGAACTGGGATTTAGATGCAGACTTAAGTTTTGAGTGTATCCTCGTTGGCATTCTCAACCTTTCACAGGGATTGCCTAAGACCATCGGAAAACATATGTTCCGATGGTCTTAGGAACTGGGACACCGCTCCTCTATCCATCTCCAGGCCCACATGCAGATACGCCCACATAGGAGTACCCCGTGACCCCTGTGAAAGGGTCGTTGACCCCCAAAGGGGTCGCGACCCACAGGTTGAGAACCCATGTACAGGGGCTAAACATAGCAACAGCAATTAAAACTATAAATTACTTATATATAAGCAAAAATAAGGTAAAACCTGGTAAGCATTTCAGAAGCATTCATATGCAGTAAATATATTCAGAGGGAATTAATGAAATGGATTTTTCTGTTTTAATCCTCCAAATTTTTGCACAGGCTGTTTTCTCGACTAGAAAACTCCGCAGTTCTTTTCCTGGCTAATTTCTACCTAACTTTCAGATCTTAGATTGACACCTCAGAGAAGCTTTTTCTCCCTTACCCCCAATAAAAAGTGCCTACAACATTCTTTTTCTTGAAGCAATTACAGCTTATGTTTATTTATTAGAAATTATAGCTTATGTTTATTTATTAGCATGTTACATGATTAATTAGTCAATTTCTGTGTTGTCATTAGTTCCATGAGGGCAGGAATCATTTATCACTGTATCCCCAGGACCTATCAATGAATATACATTAGTAGGTACTCAATAGATATTTGCATGACTGCATAAATATGATTTGTACTGTGTGATCATGTAGGTTAAAAGCCTCACACAGAACACTTAGTGTCAGCCTGCAAGCCTTAGAAATGTTTTCTTCAGCAAAAATTTAATCTCTCAAGCCAAGTAGAGGACTGAAAGTGAGCCCAAGTTTGAAATTCTACTGATACTATAGATTGAATAATTAAATCAATTGAATTGGTTGGAAGCAATCTGAAGAAATCAAGAATTTGGGGACATCAGTTTGAGCAAACTCATGTCTTACTGAAGGCCTCAGTTTTCCCATATCAACCCTGAGGATGTTTTCCCTCCCTTCTCTGATATTTTGGCATTATGCAATGATTTAGACCAGTGGGTTATGCAATGCTTAGACCATGGATCACCATTGAGGGTGTCCTTCATAATCACAGGGGGTGTTTTTTTCAAATCATTCATAATAGCTCAATAAGATCATCAATGGAGGTTGGGACATGCATATTCTGAAAAAAAAAATCCTCTGATATAGTCCAGTACCTTCTGTTAAGCATTTGGAAACTTCCAGTAACCTTCTGCTTCAAAAAATTACCTAAATCTGTCAGGGATTTCAGCGCTGAAGTTGCAAGCACTTTAGCTCTAGTCACTTTCTTGTTCCTCTTTTTAGATTCTTTACTTGTTCCAACTCATTATTAATTTCCAATTCATTCATTATATTTTCATCAATAAGAATTAGTTTTGGGGGCCAGCGGAGTGGCTCATTGGTTGAGTTGGCTTGGGCTCTGAGCAACAGGGCTGCCGGTTCGGATCCCACATGGGCCAGTGACACTGCACCCTCTACGGCTAAGATGGTGAACAACAGCTCTACCTGGAGCTTGGCTGCTGCTGTGAGTTGCCAGAGATGGCGTAGACTGCAGTGGGGCTGCAGTGGGCTGCCGTAAGCTACCATGAGTGGGCAGCAGCCAATGTGAGTGGCCGGCAGCCAGCGTGAGCTGCCATGGGCGGCCGTCCAATGGCCAGCGACCGACTGCCTCAGCCAGGAAGAGCGCAATGATCACAATACCAACATGGGCCAGTGAAGTGGTGTCCTCCACAACTAGACTGAAGAACAAAAGGACAGCAACTTGTCTGTTCCCCTTCCTCGATTCCCCAATGCTGTTCCCCTCCCCCAATTCCCCAATAAAAATCTTTAAAAAAAAAAGAATTAATTTTAAAAGTCACTATTGATAAATATGTATCAATCCAGGAAGTCTTCCTGGAACAGAAGACATTCCAAGCAGATTCCTCTTTTATATACAAACGATGGGGAAAAAATTAGGGAAGAATGTGTAAGAGAGGAACAACGTTAGCAAAGGCCCACAGGCAACAGGGATCATGAACTATAGAAGAGGAAGAGAGCCGAAATCAGAGGGTTGTTGACTGGGCCAAATTATGCAAGCTTTGTAGGCCGCGATAGGAAGTTGGGAATGTGTTCTGAGGGCTGTAGGTCGACTTTAGACAGGGGACTGTGATCTGAATCGTGTTACAGAAGCATCTTTCTGGCTTCCTGATAGGGGATGAACTGGAGGGGGAAACCTGAAGCTGGGCACACCAAAGAAGAGGCTGGTGGAATGGTCTGGTCAGGGCAGAGAGGTCAGTGGGGCTAGTGGAAAGGAGGTAGAAGCAACACCCTGATGTCTGACTTGGGTAGCTGAATGGATGAAAACGGGGCAGGGTTGGGGATGAGATGGGAGGAAGGAACTAAACGCATAGAGGAATTCTGTATAGCTGAGATTAGCAAACAGGTATCTAGAGACTCATAAACCCAGTCTCCCAACATCTCCAGAAAGGTATAATTTAAGGGCATTTCCTAAGACGTTAGAGCCACCTCCGGTACTCCAGGGGACGCTGCAGCCGCCACAGCCGCTCTAGGTTCGCTCCGTCCACTCGCTGGCAGAACCGGCCTCTCCCGCAGCCGGCGAAGTGTGCATGCGCTGTCCGGCCGGCAGGAGGCGCGCGTGCGCAGACGGGGCCGGAAGTGTGTGGTTGCCATGTAATATCCTGGCCGCGCGGGCGCGCGACGGGCTGAGGCGGCGCAGGGGCGGGCGCGGGTCTGGCGAGAGGGCTGCGGAGGCGGTGCCGACAGGGCCCGCCGAGGCGCGCGGGGGGTCGGCGGCGCCCAGGAGCCTGTCGCTTGCGCTGTCCCTCCGGTTTGCTGGGTCCCGGCGGGAGGTCGGACGGCGAAAGGCAGAATGTCGGTGGCGGGGCTGAAGAAACAGTTCTACAAGGCGAGCCAGGTGAGCGGAGGCCATAGCGGGGGCGAGCCCCGGGACCCGAGCTTCCCGGAGTCAGGGGCCGAGCTAGGCCCGGCCCCTAGCTAGGGCGGAGGGCCGGGGACACTAAGGGCACGTGTCCCTCGCAGGGTGGGGAGAGCCCAGAAGGGCTGGGTGCGAGGGGGCCTAGGCCTTGCCCGATATGTGGGCTCCAGTCTCCTCGAGAACGGTGGGCAGACACCTGGCTGGGATAGAGAGAGGCACCCAGAGGTTGGTCCGGAACGTGGACCACTCCTCCCCTTCCCTCTAAAGGGCCGGGACGGGGGAGAGAGAAGGGGAAGAAACAGCCCCTAGGCTGTGGACGCAGGACTCTTCCCAGATAGCTCAGGGGCAGGAAAATTTTGTGTCTACCACAACTATTTAAAAAACAACAGCAACAAAAACACTTTTTCGACGGACCCAGTACAAAGTTGAAAAGATAGAATGAAAAGTCAATTTCTCACTTCAGGCCCTCTCCTCAGAGACAAGGAGACTGTCACCAACGACTTATGTATGTCTCTTTCCAAAATATGTGTACGCCTTCCCTTTAATAACGCAAACAGGTGGTGTAACATAGTCCTGTGTACTTTGAGTTTTTTGTTAAATCTGTTTTGGAGATCACACTAAAGCTGGAATTCTCCACCATGGGTCATTCTGTGGTTGGGGGTGGCCATCCTGGGCACTGTGGGTTGTTGAGCAGCATCCCTGGCCTCCACTCACTCATATAGGAGCAGCTTCCTAGTCTTGACAACCACAGATGTTTCTGGTCACTGTCAAATGACCCTGGGGGAGCCCTTTCATTCCCCTCCCCCAGAGTTATTGCACTAGAACATACCACTAGAGCTTCTTGAATCTTTTTAATGGGTTCCTGGTATTCCATTTCATGAAGTGTACCATTATTAATCTTATTAGTTGTCTATTGATGGATGTTTATATTGTTTCTAGTAGTTTTGTGCTACAAACAATACTGCAGTGAATAGCTAGCAAATATCTTTGCCCGCAGGGGAGATTGTATTTATAGGGTAAATCCCCAGAAGTGGCATGCTGAATCCAAGAATATATGTGTTTTACATGTGACAGGTAATATAGGTTTTTTGGGAAAGTCTGGGGCAAGAAGCCCCAGATTCCTTGAATCCTTTTGGTCCCGGCATTGCATCCCAGATTAAGAACCATAGGTGTGGAGTTTGTGTGAATAGACTCCATAGAGGAATGAGTGATAATCTTCAGAACTGTGTGGGCTCTGCTGGCAAACTGGGCTCTACTCCCAATTTGAAGAGGTCCAGTGGGAGGGAAGAGAAATGAGTCTCCAATAACACATGCTGGTACGTTTTGCCCTCAAGGGAAAAAGTCTAAACCCTAGTGGTTGTCTAGAGCTAAAGATATTTGGGGTCTGTCTGTAGACCCCAGATGTTGGCTAAACCCTAGAGGAAGAGAGACTTAATTTTGAGGGATTCTGCGATTGTTGCTGAGAGTACAGCCCTTTGCCCTAACAGGATGGAATGAAGTGACCTGGCCCTGGGTTAGACCCTGCCCAGCAGGCATCAGACTCCCGAGTGCTTGACTGGAGCATCTGGGAAAGCTGCTTGGGCCCTGATGTAGTCCCTCCTACAGAACTGATGTCTCTGTAGGTCTTGGAAGAATTCCTGGACCACTTTGTTCCTTCATGTAGACAGGTCTGTGGGAGCCCACCCCACCCCCAGCTATCAGGGCCTATGCTGGTGGCCGATCCCACCCCAGCTAGAGGAACTAGCTGGGCCTTTCAGGCCAGTGACTAGAGCTTTTTATGTCAGGGGGAAACAGGATGGCCCGCACTCAGATCTGTGAGGAGTGCTTTGAAACCTGACAAGCACAATGCAGTGTAAGCCGGTGGTTCATTTCAATTTATTATCTGAGTCCCAGCCTCAAAGAATTACTGCGATGGCCACATCCTAACCTGAGAGTGGTTGTCTTGGCCGCCTGATCAATTCCATGTTGCAGTGTACTCTCAGGAATCACCCTGGCTGCGTTCCATTCTCTTCTGCAATAGTTTCCACAGTCCTCTAACATCTCCATTGTTTATCTGGCCATGTCCATCTCTCTGTGTGTTTCTTTTTCTTGGTCTTAGGAATACCTCTTTCATCCTCTTTTATGCCCTCAGAATAGGGTTGTCTGTTGAAGAGTAACATCTCTTGTTAATGAAGTAATATTTATTGACTTCTCAGCGTGAATAGGCAATATGCTTTAAAGTAGTCCATCTGAACTGGCCTCACTTACTGGCATAAGGGTAAATGTATTCCCCTTTTTCTTTCTTTCTTTTTTTTTTAATTGGGGAATTGGGGGATGGGAACAGTGCTGGGGAATTGGGGGAAGGGGAACAGACAAGTTGCTGTCCTTTTGTTCTTCAGTCTAGTTGTGGAGGGGGTTGCTTCACTGGCCCAAGTTGGCACCAGCATAGCGCTCTTCCAGGACGAGGCAGATCAGTTGCCGGCTTCTGGACGGCCGCTGGCCGCTCATGCTGGCTGCTGGCTACACACGGTAGCCCATGGCAACCCACTGCAGCAGGGACTGCAGCCTACACCCTCGACTCACAGCAGCCCAGCTCCAGGTTGAGCTGTTGTTCAGCATCTTAGCTGTAGAGGGCAGTGTCACTGGCCCTCATATGTGGGATCTGAACCGGGGCCCTCTGGCGTCCCAATCCAGCTCTTAACCAACGCGCCACTCAGCCGGCCTATATTCCCCTTTTAATTTTTTTATTTTTTATTTATTTATTTTTTTTTTTATTTTTAGCTGAGCCATCCTGCTACCTGTTGGCAGCTCAGCGGCTGCTCAGCTCGGGCTAGACTTGAACCACTGTTGCTCAGAGCTCAAACTCTTGAGCGAGCTCTTAACCAACTGAGCCACTCGGCCGGCCCTATATTCCCCTTTTTAAACAGAAAGATTTTGGGACATTTGTCTTCCTCTAGAACTGCTTTTCAACTAGGGCCACTTCTGTCCTCCAGGGGACATTAGCAATATAGGGAGACATTTTTGGTTGTCAGAACTTGGGTTACTACTGGTATTTAGTGAGTGGAGGCCAGGGATGCTGCTTAACACCCTACAATGCACTGGGCAGCCCCCACAACCAAGAATTCGCTGGCCTCAGATGTCAATAGTGCTGAGATTGAGAAATCCTGCTTTAAAGTGTAAGAAAAGTGAAGACAGTTATACAAAAACAACAACAAAATCCCACCTGGGCCATTCTTGTGACAGCTGCCTGCTTTCCCTAGTTTTTAAAACACAGATAACTACATATACACAGATGGACATGTACGTAAAACTCAGCGTCCAGTTCCCAAATCCTTAGAACCCCAGAGTGTCTTTTGGCATCTGGTATTTTTGAGAAGATATAAGCTTGCATCAGTGCTTCTCATCCAAGGGTGACTGACCCTGCTCTCTCTGGTCTCCCTCTATGCACCTTCCTGGGGACATTTGGCAATACCTGAGACGGTTTTTGGATGTCACGACTTGAAGAGAGGATGCTACTGGCATCGAGTGGATAGAGGCCACCGATGGTTGCCAAACAGCCTACAGTGCACATGACAGCCCTCCCAGAACAAAAAAATTATCTGGCCCCAAATGTTAGCACCGAGGTTGAGAAATCCCACTTTGGAACAGGTTCTTGATTTCAAAGGCTTGTAACAGTGTCATTTCTAAATTGAGAAATAGCAGCCTGGTGGATGTCCAGAGAGCCTGGAAAAGACAAACTTGGTTTCTAACAGGTGAAGCTATAATGTTAATTAAAAGTTTCTAATCGCATACTTGTAACAAACCAATTGTAGTAGTACAGGCATACCTCATTTTATTGTGCTTCACAGATGTTGCAATTTTTTTACATATTGAAGGCAAGACACACACACCCTCCCCCCCAGCAAAAAGACTACAACTTGCTTTATTATGGTACTGGCTTTATTGCGGTGGTAGTCCGGAACCGAATCTGCAATATTTCCTAGGTCTGCCTGTATCTGGCAGTATGCTGGCAAATTCCACACCATTTCATCTCAGATGAAAACTTTCAGGTCATGTATATAAAATCAGTTTGGGCTTCAGTGGGAAGTTTGTGAGTTTTTATTTCTTATGAGCTGGCCACTGCCTGGGTTGAGGGCCTAGCTGAGGCAAGTTGAATATATAGAGCAGCGGTTCTCAACCTGTGGGTCACGACCCCTTTGGGGGTCGAATGACCGTTTCACAGGGGTCGCCTAAGACCATCGGAAAACAAAAAGATACTCATTACGATTCATAACAGTAGCAAAATTACAGTTATAGAGTAGCAACGAAAATAATTTTATGGTTGGGGGTCACCACAACATGAGGAACTGTATTAAGGGGTTGCAGCATTAGGAAGGTTGAGAACCGCTGCTATAGAGGAAAGCAGTAAAAGAAATAGGCATCTGTCTTGGGCTGTTTTGGTCCCCTCTGGCTTCCCTGTGGAATGCCCACTCCCTCAGTAGCCATCTGATAAGTTATGCAAGGCTAGAATTGGGGAAGATGCTTTTATATGATTATTTCTGGGGAGCTAAGAAGGATAAAGGAACCCTACTAGTGAGATCCAAACTCAAAAGTTTACTTCTCATTGTCGTGTGTGTTTGGGTGACGTTAACATTCAGGCCTAAACTGCTAACTGGTTTCCTGATAATTCTTGTGGTTGGGCCGTGTGGAGATTTGAGAGTGTAACTAGGGATAGAGCTGGCAGCTGGCTGGAATGCTGGCCTAACTTTTTTTTTTTTTTTTTTTTTTTGCCTGAAAGGAGGGAGAGTTTGACAAGATTGCTTCCCTTTGAGCTAGGAGGAGAATTCATGACCGCCATATCCCCTAGCTTTGAAGTTTGTTGGGTGCTCGCTAGGCCCCAAGTTTGGGCCTAGGAGGAAAGATCAAACTTCCTGTGAGAGGTGTGGGGTGGAAGGAGGGCTGGGGGACCCAGGATTCCAATCTATTAGAGTTTTTCTGGAGGACGTGACTAGTGTTTGGAACGTCCACAGACACCACCTGCACTGACCTGTTCTTTAAACCTCAGTTTGTGAAATCATGCTTTTGATTTCCTAGCAAAGTGCTTGGCCTGTTAAGTAATAAACATGGAATGATCTTAAGATACAAATATCTAGAACTTGTAACCCCTTGACCTGAGCATGAATAAAAGTGTGGAACCCATGCACTGGGACAGACAGGTAATAGACGATGTCTGGAGGGCACCGTCCTGCCCCAGGCCCTTGAGCTCAGCAGCTGCAGGCTCACCTACAGAAGACCATTTTCCCTGGGCAGCAGGTGTGGGAAGGGCTTTAGCTGGCACGGCTGTCACTATATCTGCGTGTGATGGGGACTGGGTTAAGTCCATCCTTACAGGAAGCCACCCTGCTGACTTGCTCTTGTAAGAAGACCCTTGAACTAGCCTTGACCCTGTGGGACCCTGGGTGGATATGTTCCCATTCTGCTCTGTCAGTGGATAGGCTGGGCCATTTCCCCCAACTCAGCTTTCTGTCACCAGCTGGCTGGGTGGAGTAACCAGCCAGTGTTTTAGGCTGGACTCTGGAGCTACAGAAGAGGTTTGCAACTGTCCTTCCCTAAAGCAACCAAGGACCCCTTAAGTCCCCCCCTTCCCGACTTGCCAGGCATGTCTGTAAAATCAGGTTAACTTGACCACCTTCACAGGCCCCACTGTTCACAGTTGTGGATGTGCTCTGTCACCATGCATCATCCTGTGTATTCTTGTTATTAACAGAGCAGGACCACAGGGTCATCACATTATAATTCTGCCACGGTGGCCAAAAGTTCACCTCTGACTCAGAATCCCGTGTGTGTTCAAGACCATGTCAAACACTGTGGACTCTAATCACCTTGCTTATCTGGGTGTGTTTAAGGCAAAGCCATAGGACACTTAATTATATTCCATGTGCCACTTAATGACAGCCTGTGAGGTTAGGGATTTCACAGTCTCTCCCTGTTCTGTTTCGGAAATTGGGGGGCTGTCACATTTTTGAGACCCCAGAACTATCATGATAGACTTAGCAATGAGCTGAGAAAATCATGGTGTTCACCCATCCACCTATCCACCCAGCCTTCCCTTTGCGGAACCAAAATCTGAGCACTGTAGTGCATTTGGGGCCTGAGCTCACCCTTTTGCACCTTAGCTGTCCACATGCATGTCTATTCGCATTTTTCCTCAGAGGAAGAACTTGCAGGTTGTGACCAGGCCTGCCATTTGCCTCTGGCACGTGTGTCCTGAGCCTTTGGCTCGGGGGCACAGGCTAGTTAACTCCGTGCTGGCCCCAATCTCAGCCTCTCTCCTCATCTTCCGTGTTGGCAATATTTTGGAACTGATCCAATCTAGAGAAACTTAGTTTTTAATTTGGGGCTTGCAGCCAACTTCCTTCAGAGGATTTCAGAGGCAACTGCAGGTTTTGGCACTGTGGCAGGAGGCTGGGGAGTGGCGGGAGGCAAGTCAAATTGTTTCTGTTTCTGAGTTCCAAGGCAGGGTGAGGTTTCTAAGCTTTAGAGGGAGGGTTTGATGCTGAAACTCTCAATTCACAGGCCTTTTTGCCTCAGGGGGTTAGGAGCACCACAGACCCTTTTAGGTGTCTCTACCCCCTGTGCTCAAGCCCTAATGGCTTTTTAATGTGCCTGGTGAAGTGTTAGGGCACTCTGTGTGGGTACTTTTTCAAAGCTGTCCCTGGAAAGCTGGATGGAAGAATGTGGCAGCAGCTGGCTCCTCTCTTTTCTCTCCCCCCACTCCCCCTTCCCTCCCTTCTTCTTCTCCCTGCCCCCTCACCTTTCACAGTGCTAGATTTGGCAGCCAGTTCCCAGAAGACAACTTCATCTTCCTTTTCCGCTCAGCTCCTAGAAAAACCTGCTGACTGGGCCCCAAGAGAGTGGGGTCACGCAGAGATTCCCAGCCACAGCAGGAAAATAGCCTGTGATTTCCTCCGAATAGTGCCATTTCCTCCAGAGTCCCTGACTCAGCATCTGTCCCCTGCCTGCTTTGGAAAGGGCTGCTGCCTGGCTGCTCAGATTTCCACACCTGGGCATTAAATGCTCCCAGTGGTGCCCCAGGTGTGAGACAGCCAGCCCCGCTCAGCAGCCATGGTCTTTGGTAGGGCTTGCTGTCACAGGTGATGCTGTCATAGCCCTCCCCATACTGGGCAGCTCTTCCTGCCCTTGGCCTTGTGAACGGCAATGAACTCAGCCTCCGTATGTCACTCCAGCCTTTTCTCATGGTGTCTTCCCAGACCTCGGATCCCTCAGAGGCTCTGTCTCCCAGTTTTACGGACTCCTGTACAGCACCTTCTCAGTCGAGGACTGAGGTTGACTTGGGTGATTATTCTGTTGTCTTTGTCACTATATTATAAGCTCTTTGCAGGCAGGAACCATGTTTTCTGCCCACTGCTGTGTGCCTGGTGTTGAGCCTGGCCCTGGCCTGTCTGGGAACTCAGTAAACACTGGAAGGACATTTGCCCCCGCACATGAGCGAGCAGGTGCTGCCACCTGGGTTGTGAGAATGCAAAAATGGGAGCAGTTGCATCAGCATGCCTCGAGAAAGCAGAGGCTGGGATGCGTGGTAAGGACATTTCTGGCTGACTTGGATGCAGTTTGAGTGCCAGCCTGGCATTCAGGACCTTCTGGAGCCCACACCCTAGTCCCGGCTTCATTTCCCACCCATCTGCTTCTAGGGCGGCACACTCCAGTCTGACTAGTCTACTCGGGCCCGCCCAGCTGCCTATACCTTCCTGCCTCCTTCGATTGGAACACATGCTCCTCTCACCTTCCCCAGCCTACCCTAGGTCTCTCTGTCCACTTCCTGTTTGCCCTTTAAAGCCCTGTGTATATCTTCCTTTATCCTTGCCATCTCCCTGACCACCCACTGGAGATACGATACTCCTCCGCCCTCCAAGCATCTGACCCATGTGCCACATGCCAAGTACATCCTCACATCAAATGTGCTTTTCATCTCATCAAAGCAGGTCTGCCTGGGGGTTTGTGACAGGCCTGAGCCCCCTGGGTCATGGCTTGCTGACCATGTTATCAGAAATAAAGGGCTCCTTATCCGAAATGGGGCCTCCAACAGTGTCCTTGGGGGTGGCTCAGCACCAGCCCCCGCCTGGCTCCTGCTCAGGCCCTGGCAGAACCCCACGAAATCGGGGTGACTGGTGAGGCCTTAGAGGGCTCAGTCGGGAACAGGTCTGACTGGTTTAAAAAATAAGAAATCAAAGCTCAGAGGTTGTCCCTTTGGTTTAAAATCTGCCTCCAGGAGCTGTGGCTGATAAAGACCTGCACTGGCTGGGCCAGAGGGCCCTGACTTATGTCTCAGGCAATCCCTGTTACCTGGACCCCAAGGCCAGGCAGAAACTTACCTGGAGGTGCCTGGCCTGCTTCAGAAATGGAGTTTGCTGGGCTCCACCTTCTCAAGGCTAGACTGCCAGAAGCCTGTTCCCCAGGCCCACTGGGCTCTCAGACCTGCCCAGCTTTAGCCTTGGTCCTGTTTGCCAGCCCTGGCTTCCATACCTGTCAGCTCTTACCTCCCCTCTCTCCCTCCTTCCTCCTTGTCCCAGTTGGCTCTCTGTGTGGCCTTTCCATTCCTCCCCAGGGCCTTCTCCCTCTCTTCTCACCTATCTGACACCCACCACCCCTCCTGCACCTGTCCTCTGGTTCTATATCCCCAGTCATTCCCAGCTGCCCCCTAGATGGTGGTCCCTGTCCATCCAGCCAGTACCCAAAACACAGCACACTCCTTGGCCCAGTGCACCGGAAGCCAGCCTCCTTACCTGCTCACCCCCACCCTTTTCTGTCCTTGCCCTGACTCCATGTGAGAACCCTGACTCACTCTGCCACCTTCTCCGTATCTTTCCCCTTTTAAATCAACTCACTTTTTAAATTTATTTTATTGGGAGCTTGATGTTATTCCTTGCTATAAAATTATAGTAACTGGACCACCGAATACAACCGAAACAAAGTAGTGTAATTGATTGATTCTTCCTGGATACCTTACCTCCGAGCCTGGGGTCTGTTCCCTCATTAATTAAGGAGTTGTTGAAACTAGAACAGTGCCCACCTCACCATTTCTCCTTGCCAGAATAAGGAGTTTGAAAGAGCATTGTTGCAGGAATAATTTTCTCTCTTGTCCCATGCTTTGGAGAACATGATCCCCTGTAAACAACGTTGCCTTCTCTTGGCACCCCCCACCACCCATGCACCTCATAGTTTTCATGGAGAATCAGGAAATCTTGCAGAAGAGAGAGCTGTGGAGTGAGGATGGATTTCCTAAGTGTCTGGGAAGAGGCATGACTGTAAGTGGTACAGTTCAGTCATTTTACTTAGTCCTCAGACACCGCCTTGGCCAGTTATTGAAATATCTTTCACCATTACAGCTCAATCTAGCCTACTGTCTGTAAAGTGGAATGGTTGACGAGTGATTTTTCTGCTGTCGTTTTGGGCCACAGACCCAGAAGTAAGAGGCAATTCAAGTTGTTAGGAAGCAACCTGGGAGCTTCCTGCCTCTTTTTGCCCCCAAGGCTCCTCCTCATCCTCTGCCACCCACCTCCCCAGGAATGATGCCTTTTGGCTGCCATGGGCAGACAGGCAGGTATCAGTCAACCCTGCTGGCCTCAGCTCATCAGAGCCGTGATTGTCTGAAGGCAGGCACGCAGGCGGGCAGCCTGGCCTTTGGCCAGTCTTTGTGGTTCAGAAGAGGGCAGCTGAGGGAACGGGGACGGGATTCTCCATCGCTAACCTGACCCTCCTGGCCTAGCATTGTCCTCTAGCTCTGCAGAAGTAGAGCATGCCCCTCATTGATTGCAGAGTGGCTATTTGGGTCAGAGCCCCTACACGTGTGTGACGCCCTCACAGAGGTTGGCTTTGAGGGCCAGGACATCGAAACAGATCGTCTTTCTCCCCTGCTCTGACACATTTACTTCACGGTGGAAAAGTCTCATGTGTTTCTCTCTGGGAGGTTCCTAATCAATGCCTCTCTCCCATGGGGACTCAAGGGCAGCTGAGGGTTCTCTCCAAGCCCCAGATCCTGCAGCAGGCTCCTCACTTTGTCCCAGGCCCCTCCTTCCTAGCCCCCCACCCCCACCCCTCCGCCCCTCATCCTCAGCACTGGATGCGCTCTTCTGTTTAGTAAAGTCCCTCCACCATCTCTGGACTGGTAGGCCTGGGAGTCCGAATTGGGAGGTGCAGGGACAGGGGAGTGTGTGGGGCTCGGGAGAGTGTGCTTGTTCAGGAGAGTGGGGAGGAGGACCTTTCTCCAGTCTGCGTCCAGGAGTCTGCTCAGCTCACAGGAGTCTACTCAGCTCACAGGAAAGCCTGAAGGAGAGGGGACCTCCTCCCAGGAGGAGTTCCCACTTAGCTAACTGACAACCTGCGTTCACCAGGCTGCCAGCTGATCAGTACCAATAAGTCATAAAGGGGAACATCCCTTTCCAGGCACCTTAAATTTGCATTATAAAGTGTCTCAGACAGAGAAAGATACTAAGAATGACCAGGCCATTGCCAAGTGCTCACCAGACCTTAAATAAACAGCAGTATAGTTAAGAGTCATCAAAGCCTCTTCCCTTATACCTGGCACTGCCTGTGGATTTAGCACTAAAAGCTCAGTGTTGTTTTGCAACTTTACACCTCATGTAAATGGTATCACATGTTGGTTTTTTTGTGTGTAACCTGCTTCTTTGCTCAGCACTATTTGTGTGTTTCATTCACACTGATGTCTGTGACTTGAGGTTGTTTCCACAGGTGTATAGCTCACTTGGTGCAGCTGTTCCAAAGTGCTTTTGTCGGTCCCCCTGCCATTGGCCATTTAGGATGTTTCCAAATTTTTGCTCTTCAGTGTGGCAGTGCAGTCTTGAAGCTGTCCCCTTGGGCTGTGTCTGAGAGTTTTTCTAAAGTCACACCTTGTTTAATGTAACCATATAGGTTTTCAGCAGTACCAGCCTGGAAAAAACAAAACCTATTCAATTTGCATGTTCTAAAGTCTTGGACTCAAAGCTGACGGGGTCATGTGTTGGAGTCTTTGTAAACGATATTTCAACTATGCTCCACTAGGCTGCACGTGCCCAGGGGCCTGGGCCAGGAAGCAGTGTGTGTGGGGCGGAGGCTCAGTGTTAGCTCAGCGTGGTCCAGAGGGAACATGGACCGTGGATCAACCCAGGGAGGCCCACAGCT
This sequence comes from Hipposideros armiger, assembly GCF_001890085.2. Lineage (NCBI taxonomy): Eukaryota > Metazoa > Chordata > Mammalia > Chiroptera > Hipposideridae > Hipposideros > Hipposideros armiger. The sequence continues at coordinate 1,144,761 of NW_017731552.1, read as the reverse complement.
GTTGCCAGCACCCAGAACCCTGTTTCTGCCCTGTGTCCCAAGTCCTCACAGAACTGATTTCTTCACCAGCATGTCAATTCCTCAAGAACTCGGTTTTCATGGTCTCAACAGTAAGACTAAGCCCACAGACAGCACCTGGTATCTACTCAGGCTGGGATATACGGTCCATCCTCGATTGTAGATTTTATATTTGCAGTTTCACCTACTGGCTGAAATTTATTTGTGACCCCCAGATCAATACTTGTGGCACTTTTGCAGATACGTGCAGAGCGGAAAAAACTTTGAGTCTCCTGATGTGCTCTGCCTTCTTGCTTCAGCTCTTGTACTATATACCAGTGTCCTTTTCGCTGTTTATTTGGTGCTGCTTTTTCTTCTTTCTTTTTTTTGTATTTTTTGTGGGTGTTTTCGCTGTTTCATCTGGCCTCAAGTGTAGAGCTGAAGTGCTCTCTAGGGTTCCTAAATGCAAGAAAGCTGTGATGTTCCTTACAGAGAAAATACGTGTATTAGAGAAACTTTATTCAGGCATTTACAGTGCTGTTGGCTGAGTTCAATGTTAATGAAGCAACAATATATATTAAATAAGGTGTCTTTAAACAGAAATACACACATTCCAGGAATCTAACCCAGTATTTTCTCCAGGAGCTGTGTTTCAGTATTTGCTAATTCATCATTTGTGTGACTTTATTAAACAGAAACACTATGAATAACAAAAATTGACTGTAGTTCCTGTGGCAGGTAGAATAACCCCCCCTCCCTCCCCGAAGGATGCCCCTGTCCTAATCCTTGGAGCCTGTGGATGTGTAACCTTACTTGGCACTAGGGACTTTGCTGATGGGATTAAGAGTATGGGCCCCTGAGATGGAGCACCCTGGCTCTAATCATAAGGGTTAGAAATACGAACCTTTTCCTGCTGTGGTCAGAGGGGGATGTGACTGACTACCGAAGAGAGAACCAGAGGGAAGGCAGCATGATGAGAGACCTGCCTCTGCTGGCTTTGAAGACAGAGGAAAGGGCCACCAGTCAAGGAATGCGGGCAGCCCCTAGCAGCCAGAAAAGGCATGGAACCCCCTAGAATCCCCAGAAATTAATATGCAGCCCTGCCATCACCTTGGTCTTAGCTGGTGAGATCCAGTTGGACTTCTGACCTCTTTAAGATTTTTTATATGGTTTTAATGTCATATTGTTTGATGTTTTGTATTTTTAAAATTATTCCCCTCCCTCACCCTGGTTTTCTTTGGCAGCTATCAGCTTGTTCTCTATATGGGTGTTTCTATTTTGTTTATTCATTTGTTTTTTAGATTCTACAAATAAGTGAAGTCATACGGTATTTGTTTTTCTCTGTCTGACTTCACTTAGCATAATTTCTTCTAGGTCCATCCATGTTGTCACAAATGGCAAGATTTCATTCTTTTTTTATTGCTGAATATATTCCATTTGTATATATGTTTTACATCTTCTTTATCCATTCATCTATGGATGGACATCTCAGTTGCTTCCATATCTTGGCTATTACTAGTAATGGTGCAATGAACATAAAGGTGCATATATCTTTCTGAATTCATGTTTTCTTTTTCTTTGGGGAAATACCCAGAAGAGGAATGGCTGGGCCGTATGGCAGTTCTTTTTTAAATTTCTCAAGGAATTTCCATAATGTTTTCCATAGTGGCTGCACTAATTTATAATCCCACCAACAGTGTATGAGGGTTTCTTTTCGTCCACATCCTCGAAAGCACTTGTTTGTTGATTTATTGATGATAGCCATTCTGACAGGTGTGAGGTGAGATTTCATTGTGGTTTGAATTTGCATTTCTCTGGTGATTGGTGATGGTAAGCATCTTTTTATATGTCTGTGGGCTATCTGTATGTCCTCTTTGGAGAAATGTCTATTCAGGTCCTCTGCCCATTTTTAACCTAGATTGTTTGGGGGTTTTTGGTGTTTAATTATATCAGTTCCTTAAATTTTTTGGATATCAACCCCTTTTCAGATGTATCATTTGCAGATATCTCCTCCCATTCAGTAGGTTGTCTTTTTTGTCTGATTGATGGTTTCCTTCACTATGCAAAAACTTTGTAGTTTGCAGTCCCATTTGTTTATTTTTTCTTTTGTTTCCCTTGCCTGAGGAGACATATCTAAAAAGCTATTGCTAAGAGCAATGTCAGAGAGTTTACTGCCTGTGTTTTCTTCTAGGAGTTTTCTGGTTTCAGGTCTAATACTTAAATCTTTCATCCATTTTGTGTTTGTTTTTGTATGTGGTGTAAGATTAGTGGTACAGTTTAAATTTTTTTTTGCATGTTTCTGTCTAATTTTCCCAACACCACTTATTGAAGAGACTGCCTGTACCCCATTGTACATCCTTGCCTCCTTTATCACAGATTAGTTGGCCATATAAGCAAGGATTTATTATATTACATTGATATCACTCTGTTTATTCCAGTACCATACTGCTCTGATTGTTGTAGTTTTGTAATATAGTTTGATATCAGCAAGTGTGATACCTCCTACTTTGTTTTTTCTAAAAATTTCTTTGGCTATTTGGGTTCTTTTGTGGTTCCATACACATTTTAGGATTAGTTCTAATTCTGAGAAGAATGTCATTGGTAGTTTAATAGGGATTGCACTGAATCTATAGATTGCTTTAGGTGGTAAGGACATTTTCATCATTAATCCTTCCAACCCATGAGCATGGTATATCCTTCCATTATTTTGTTTCTTCTAGGAAACTTGTGTTTTTTTGTTGTTTTTTTAAGATTTTTATTGGGGAATTGAGGGAGGGGAACAGCGTTGGAGAATCTGAGAAGGGGAACAGACAAGTTGCTGTCCTTTTTTTGTTCTTCAGTCTAGTTGTGGAAGATGTCACTTCACTGGCCCATGTTGGTATTGTGATCATTGCGCTCTTCTCGGGTGAGATGGCCACTCACAGCAGCTCACGAAAGCTCACGCCCGCTGCTGGCCAGCCCCACTGCAGCCTACCGATGCGGTCGCCGGCGACTCACGACAGCCCAGCTCCAGGTCGAGCTGTTGTTCACCGTCTTCGCTGTAGAGGGCGCAGCATCACAGGCCCTCATGTGGGATCCGAACTGGGGCCCTGCTGCCCAGAGCTGGCATCCCAAGCCAACTCTTAACCAACGCGCCACTCGGCCGGCCCAGGAAACTTGTGTTTTAATCACTGAGTTTGTCATAATTTGTTACAGCAGCCATAGGGAACTTGTGCAGGTTCACACCGTTTTAAAGCCTTGTCCTGGTAAAGGTTTTCAGCTCAACCTTTAAAAGTGCGTGCGTGTGTGTGTGTGTGTGTGTGTGTGTGTGTGTGTGTGGTGTGTGTGTGTGTATATGTGTATGTGTGTGTGTGCATTCCTTCATTACCTCTCACCTCCAACTTAATGGCTGAAGTCAGCAAGAAAATAGACCAGTTCCCTTTGCAAAGTTGACTTATGAATACTGTGCTAAGAGAGGGGTCTCCCCCAAGCCTTCTTGAGTTACAGGGCTCTGTGGAGCAAATCCAAAACTCCACCAAAGCCTTTTCCTGGTTCCTGGAATCCCGCCTCTGCGACTTAAAGGCTGGTGGACTAACAGGAAATCCTTCACCGCTGTTATTTAATGTGAATTTGAAAACTGGCTCTGTATTCAGATTTTTATGCAAAAATGCTATTGCCTGTCCAAACCTCAGGTACCACCTGGAAAACATCACAGCCGTGTCTTGACCAGTGTTGATTCCCACCAATTCTGTAAAAAGAGGTCAGCAGTTCTCGAGTCTGTTGGCACATTTCTCTCTATTACAGAGCCCAGAGGCTCCCGCCAGACCTGCTTTGCTAATGACTCCCTACATCTTCAAAAGGGACACTTCAGAATTATGTCTGGTATTTGTTTCTGAGGCAGCCCTTAGCTCCTCTGTCCTCTGTGTTGGTGCAGCGCCCCATTGTCCCCTTGTCTCTGCCTTTTCCTCACATCATGTTCCTTTCTCCTTCCTGCGTTCAATTTCAACTCATCCTTCACAGCCTAATCCAGGGTCATCTTGTGAATCCTTCCTGGTTTCCTCCCCACAGGAAGAAGTGGCTTCTCCCTATAGGTCCCTTATCAGAGGCTCTTACGTTATCATATTTTTGTGAGCTTGTTATTAATCTTTTTTCCCCCTCTATTATACCTGGCACATATCAACAGTAAATATTTGTTGAAAAATTAAGACCAGCCTTCTCAAAAGGGGGGATCTGGTTGTTCGACTTTGACCCTGAATTATCAGTTTAGGGCAGGAGAGTATCCCGAACATGCATGGTGGCTAAGTGATTGAAATAGGGCTGGTACGGTGACACAGGGCCCTATGACAAGTGCCCTGTAGGGAGAAACCAGGGATCATTCACAGGGAGGTGACTGGACCATTGGCTTTGAATTTGGACATTGGAAGGAGAAAGGAAAGGAGGATGAAGGGTTTCCTAAGCGGGCACTGGAGCGAGGCCCCCATGCTGCGGCCTCCGGGTTGCTGACCTGCCCTGTTGTGTTCTCATCCCTCATCCAGGAGCCCAGGCATCATCTGTAAATGGGGTCAGCCCTTCCAGGGTAGCAGAAGCTGCCACAGGTGCTGGGTGCTGGGAGGAGTCCCTGTCTGCTAAACCATCATTCTCTGGTGGAGAGAGATTTGAATATTTTTATGGCTCCTAGCTCAGGAGTTAGCCACACCAGACACGCATCACACTGTGACAGCAGAGAGGCAAGACCTAGGGAGGAGGGCAGGGCAGCTTTTCTCTTGCAAAAATAAATAAATAGAAGACGAAAGCCATCACTGCTGAGGGGTGCTTTGGGCCGAGATTGCACAGCCATCTTGGTAAATGCAGCAAGACCTTCTGACTTATGGTGGGAGGGGAAACCCTTGTGCCCAGAGTAAGTGCGGCTTCCTGGAAGTGGTATACACCATCTGGAAGGGGAGAGGGCTGAGTATCCCAGGGGCAGGAATCATGGTAGCCAGCACCAAGGGCAGAAAGCCCCTTGGGGTGTTCAGGGGCGGCTGACAGGCTGGGTTGTTTGGAAGAGGAGGGGTGGCCTGGAGGAGACTCTTGTGCTGCCCAGGTCATACAGAGTGGCATTAGTGCACCAGGTGCTGCTCTTGATGGAGCATGGAGTTTTATTTCCTGGTGCTTCCCCCTTCCCTTACCCCCAAATAGACCTTCACAATTGTGTATCACAGTCACCCATTAACAGATGTACTTGGTGCCAGGAGTTTCCTGGAGTCTGGGTTAGACTCCGTTACTGATCTCTAGGGCCTTTTGGTACAAGGGTAGAGCAAGGAATCAGCCTGCTATCAACACAGTTTTTATACGTGTCCTGGTGTGTGAGTGATGTGTACGTGGACATACAAATCCCTTATAGGAGGGCTGCCCAGGATGTCATGTTCCCTCTAAAGAAGCGTCCACACCAACACTTTCACTCCAGAAACCCTGGCATCCTTGCTGCCCCTGTTATCCAGGCCACTCATCAGACCCTGCCTCTGAATGCTGCCCTCGCTGCGGACCCCGTCCCAAGCCGCCTGCGCATGGCCCGCCTCGCCTCATTCCTTCCTCTGGACAGCAGATGCAGCCCACAGCAGGCTCATGTTTGTAGGGCAGTTTGTGATTTTTAAATCTTGTTCACACCCAAGTCCCACAGGTGTCGTCATCATCACCCCACTTTACAGTTGAGGAAACTGAAGCTCAGAGGTCCACTTTCTTGCTTAAAGTCACAGCCTGGTGGGCAGAGCTGGATCCAGTCCCCGTTCTGGGGTCCAGGTCCCCTCCACTCCCATGCTCCCTTGCATTGCCTCGGGACATCGGGCATACCCGTGTTTTGACATGTTACTGACACACCTGAGAGTGAGCTGCTGGAGGGTGGGGTCTGTACACAGGTATGTATTTATTATCTCAACAAATAGTGATTGCCTCCACACCTACTAGGCACCACGCCTGTGCTGCTCTGCTAACTCTGTCACTGTAGCTGGCATTGCTGATGGCAGGAAGTCAGTGTTTGGGGACGGGTTGTGTTTGGGGTGGGAAGGTAAGGCGAGGCTGCCCTTAGTGGAGTTGCTGGAATGAAGATGAGCTACAGGGGAGGAGAAAGGGCCCTGAGACCTGCTCTTCTCTGTCTGTGACCTGAGGCGGGTCCTAGGCACCTCAAAATCCTGGTGCTCACCCATCGCTGGGGCCTGAGTGGTGATGTCAGTAAGCTGTGTGTCGGCAAGGGCTGCATTCACGTCCTGAGAAAGGAAAGGCCCCCCTGCTCTGTTCCCTGAAGGGTGATGGCAGCTGGGGGACAGGAGCGGTTTGCTCTGGTGACCACCTGGAACTACCCGCCTGGCCCTGGCAGCTCCCGCCTCCTCAGCCCTATTGGTTTCCTCATCTGTGTGCTGAGATTGGACAGGGATTCTGAGATTCCTTCCAGCTCCATGTTTCCAAGACCAACTTTGCAGTTTAGAATGGCAGATACCCCTGCACAAAAAGGGTGGGGTACAGATGAAGGTGCAGCTGTGCAAGGCAACAGGATGCTGGCATCTTACACGCCCCAGCTCGCAGTGCCCATCACTAACCCATGGGAGGACCTGGTCTGCAGTGCCAAGAACTGTCCCAGGATTGTGACCTGCCCAGGTGCTGCTGGTAGCCACACCTGAAAAAACTGGTCTTGGTGACTGTGAGCCGCCATGACCAGGAGTCATCTGTCAGCTGAGCCTGTTGTCACCACTGTGGTGTGACAGGCGAACAGTGGAGCCAGGTGAGGACGCATTCCTCAGTACCTTCTCAGAGCTGCTGCGTGGGGCTGTTTCGTGGAGGAGAGCCAAGGCCACCCTCTGCCCTCCCCAGTGATCTACAGGGGACCTAAGTGGGTCCCTCTCCATTCCAGCCGGTGTGTTTCGGGCCATTTCTGTTTGCCTTTCAAAGCCTATTTGCCTGTCAGTCTTACTTTCCTGTGTCCTGTCCTCCCAAACCGCAGACCCCATCGCTTTCAGGGGGTTCTTGTTGATAAGAAACGAGCCCACTCTGAGAGCAGGGTCCTCTGGATGCGAGCCAGCCTGGGCCTGGCTTGCTCAGATTTTTTTGTCTTTGCATATTTTTCTGAACCTTTGCTCTCTGGTGTGGGAACCAGCTGTGGGCAGATCTTGGGCAGAGAGTGGAGAACTGGACTGGCAGCCTCTGGCCAGAGTGCCAGCCTAACTTGAACTTCCCATAAGCAAGCAGCATAAAGGAAAATAGGGGAGGGTGGTGCTGTCATCTAGCCTGTTCCTGAGTCTCGTCCTCCCAGAGCTCAGCCACCGTCACATGGTAGGATGAGGTCAGACCACTGTGAGGTCGTAGTAACCAAGCGCTTCCTGAGTCTCAGATGCTGTTCTGAGTGTGGTTACGGCATTGACAGGCTGCTCACTTTGAGTTCACTGTTCAGTGGGAGGAGGGCCTTAAAGAGGTAGGAATGAGGCGGGTGCCTTTGCAGAACAGAAAACAGAGCCTGGTCCAAGGTGAGATCCAAGGAAGGCAGGGGCTTGAGAGGAGGTGCCAGTAGTGTGATGGGAGAGGCGGCTGCAGCCAAATTACTCCTGCCTGGGTCTGCCTGGGTAAGGAGGTGGGTGATGGAGAATCAGGAGGGCTTTGTGGAAGAGGTAGCTTCTCATTAGTTAGACCTTTAAAAATGGAAGGGGTCTTAGAGACAGAGAGAAGGCATCTGTGTTCCAGAAGGCAGGGGCTCTGGGCTTTTAGGTTGGTCGGTTCACCCTAGCTTGTCAGTGTTGGGATACCTGTGGCCCCTCACTGAGACTTGTGCCAGGTACCTACAGCCTCTTGCATAGTAAGCTGTGGTTACAATAGGCTGTGGTTACAGTGTTTGATGCAGAGATTGTTCGGTGCTTTCCAGGGGCCGGGCAGCTCCGTGCCTCACAGGATTTCCAAGCCCTATTTCCCATCCCTTCCTGAAGGGCTACTCTTGCATCATTGACAACAGATGAGTTTGCAAAAACACCTTATCATTTCTGCACATGAGTGTAGCAGAATCACGCTCTGCCAGCTGGACTGGAGGCTGGCGGCCGGCAGTTCCCCTCAGGGAGAGCAGCTGGCTGTTAGTGGTACAGAGCTGGCACTGCCCTACCAGGCAGGTCCTGGGGGATGTATCACTTCATTTGTTTGTGGGTTGGGTGTTTCTTTTTATAAGTTTTCATCTGAACTTGATTTTCCCAGTTGTGTGACATGTAACCCTCCTGCCCCGTCCCCAAGATGAGAAATTAAAATGAATGAGGCCGATGTATATCCAGGCATTTTATCTCTGGCGAGAGATCCAGATGCAACTTATTCCTAGGAGATGAGCCTCAGTCAATGGCTGGCATGTCAGTCAGTGGTAAAACCCCTCGGCACAGCCAGGGGCGCTGGCTTGCATCGGGCATGGGACATGGCCTCGCAGTTGCTGGGACACTCCTGGCCATGCAGAACCAAGTCCTGAGCACCGGCCTGCCCCCTGCAGACCCCTGCTCATTGTTAGCTCCCTTGTCTCCCCAGCAACCTGACAGGCCTGGGAAGTCTCTGAAAATGAAGAAACAGATCAGAGGTGCAGGGGCAGCGTCCAGAGCAGGTGATGTGAGAATTTGGGGACCCAGTTATTCCTCCTGTCTGGTTTGGTGTCACATGCATATGCACACACAAACACACTACACTGCCTGGCCTTGGGCTAGGCACATTGCCTCCTGGGGCCTTAGTTGTCCCATTTATAAGGGGAAATACTTGCCCAGAGGCTGCAGCTGGGCAAGGTGGGCACTAGAGATCCCAGCTGGCTCTGTCCCTTACCCTTGGAGTTTTCAAGGATAACAAAAGGGCCAGCAAGGCAGCAGGTCTAAGGAGCTCTGTAGTATCTGCTGTGTCTTATGGAAACATTAAAAAATATAAATTCTGTGATACCTTCTCAGCTCCAGCAGGCCTGCCTCCCACTGCAAACTGTAAGTGCTTTAGAAGCCAGCTTTGCTCAGCTGACAGAACATGGAGCCCTCCCACCACCTAGCAGGGCCCCCTTCCTCCCCCATGGACTCAGATTAACCAGGGAACGGTTAACCAGAGTGACAAGACAGTAGGGAACAGTTTTTGTTAAGTGCTTCTGCTTCCTTTTGGGGAAACTTAGTGGCATCTTAATGGAAATCCCAGGACTGCCAATCATTAGAGTTGGACCTGGGCCAATGCTCTTGTTCATAGATGAGGAAGTTGGGAGGGTCCCTAGATGAGATGGGACTAGGAGCCCTGGTGTCCTGACTTCAGGCCACTGCCTACCACAGTGTCAGAAGGGTGTTCAGGGCCTGGCCTCTGTGTAGACTGGCTTTGAGGGAAAACCCCTCAGTCCCACACAGGCCAACACTTAGCCTGCCCTCTCTCCCCACCATCTATGTGGAGGTCAGTCCAGGCAGCATGTGGGTTCCTTATCACCCGGTCTCCAAGGACTGCTGAGTCACCTGGGGGAAGGGAGGGAGGTACTTTCCTTAAACAGAGAGGGTCGAGGCCAAGGCACCTTGCAACCGCCATGTCTGCCCAGCCCTGCACTCCTCCTTTGTGGCCCCGTGGTCATAGAGCTCCTTCAGCCTTCAGGTCCTCCTGTGCCACTGCACCTGCGTTTTGCTAGCCGGTCCTCTGGGAGGCAAGGAAAGGACTGCCCCAAAAGGAAGGGGCCTGGGCACAGCCCACACTCCCCTCCAACCCACCTTGCCCAAGAGCAGCCCTTTGTGGGGGACAGAGGGACCAGTGAGACTTGGCCCTTCCAGGTGTTTTGGGCATAGAGCATTGGGCTAGCCAATCAGTCAGTTGGTATCTACTCCACCTATGTGATACGCTGGGTGACAGCAGAAACCAATACATAGGGTCCTTGTGTGCCAGGAGCTTGCCATCAGCTACTGGGGACAAACATGGGATGCATGGTGTACAATTAGAACTCAGAAGCACTCTGAAAGATGTGGGGGGCTCTAACAGGAAGTCATGTCAAAGCCGAGGCCTCTGAACTCCCAAAGCAGGAATTAAGCCAGAGCAGAAGTGATGGGCATGGGAATAGAGGGAGCAGTCCAGATGCTGCGGCACAAAGATGGGTCAGGTGCCTGGAGGGGGTGGCAGGCCCCAGTGTGAGAGTTCTGGGCAGGAGGCTGGGGCAAGGCCTGGGAGGGGAGACCAGTGAGGAGGCTGCCCCGGGGTCCTGGGGAGAAAAATGATGCAAGTCCAAGCCAGGGTGGGGAAGGCCTGGTTTCAGGCTGGTAGAGGGGCTTCTGGGAGCTCACAGGGTCCCTCCTGAAGGATTCCAGAGGGCTCATCAGGAAAGCACTGTGACAGCGGCATGAGGAATGAGCCAGGCACTTGTGGAGGTCTGGTGACTTTGATGTCAGCAAAGAAAAATTCATTTTAGCCCAGAGCCAAAGGGGTAGCTCTCTCAGTGTCCACCCTGGAGGAACCTCTGTTCTCGGGTACTCAGACCTGCAAAAGGAGGCTGGGGCTTTAAGACGAGGCCGTGGGTGCACCCCGGTTATATCTCGAGGAGCTTTGTCATCCAGCTCGCCACTCCGTCTTGACAGTCACTTTGTGATTGTTTCCCATCTGCTATCGCCACTTCCTATAAAGTCAGTCCTTTCCAATGGCCAGTTCCCTCTTTGCTCCCAGTGTCCGTACCATGTCCAGCTCAGACTCTTAGATTAAGCCAGACAGGTGACTGAGAGGGTTTTTTCATTTTGCTTATGGGTTTCTCCCGTCATTTTAACAGCATATGCCAGGCTGGGAAGCAGCAGCTGAGGCTTCACATGGCAGTCATCTCACTGCCTTCTAGACAGCAAAGCATTTATTACCTCGTGCTGGCCTGGAGTCCTGCTCTCTAGCTGACGGAGCCAGGAGCCAGGCAGTCCTGTGATGCATGTGTGCTGGGAGGCAGTGGGGCTTGAGCCATCCTAAGGTGTGTCTTAAATAGCTGGCACTGCTGGGCACGGAAAACTACCTAGACTGCAAAAGGCCAGATCTGACCAAGGCCCCTGTGCCAGACTCCACTCCACAGTGACAGCCAGCGCCCCCCTCTGTCTGGGAGACCCCACAGCTGGCTTGTCCCTGCAGCCTGGGGGACCCAAGGGTTCTGTTCTGCTTCTGAACTGGTTTCTCATCCACCAGCCCCAGGCCCAAGCAACCGCCCCTTCTGCTGAGAGAACACCTTGGGCTTAAAAAGTCACTCTCCTGCTGCTGCCAGAACTAATTTCCCAATAAACACATGGCACAATGACACGGAGGTGTGTCTATGGGCCCGTTTCTGCCCCTTGGGGCCTGATCTGGTGCCCAGTTTGGAGTTTCCACATGAAACGTAACTTAAAAGTTTTTTCCTGGTTGATCATTTCCACCACTCCCGTTCACAAAGCTGCTTTTTAAAAAAAACACTTACCTAGGTTTGATCACTGGGTGGAGAGGAAATGTGTGCCCAGAGGCATGAAGGGTACCAGCAAACCCAGGGAAATTTCAGAGTTCCCAGTATGCCGAAGGAAGTTCTGACTTGTTGGAACACCTCCCTCCGTGGGGTTTAACAAAGGGGTGATGACTTACTCTTTCAGTCAGCTCACAAGTGTTTACTAAGGACCTGTGATGGATGAGTTCTTTTCCTAGCTGCCAGAACCTCAGTTTTCCTGCTCACCGTCTCCTTGGCTTAAAGGGTTGATTTCTATCCTCTGATTCCTCCCAGTCGGGGTATGAAGGTTCATTTGGGTACAAATGATGTTTCTGTGACCTCTACTCTGGTGGCCCTAAGGGTGAAGGCCCAGCCCCGTGCCTGTGGCCTTCACTCTCAGAGCCACGTGGGAATTCTGAGCCACCTGGAATCAGCACCGCCCCCATCAGCAAGCATTTCATAACTGAGCCACTCACAAGGGCCCAGGCTTTGGAAATCATTCTGAGTATCCTGGCACCTCGGGGCCACTGAAGATTTTCTAGGCAGGGACCAGACACGTTGAGAGCAGGAGGCTTCAGGGCAGCCAATGCACTGCGCACATTATCTCCCCAGAAGCATGCTTGGCCCAGCTCTCAGAAAGAGAGCCTGGTTAGCCAAAGAGCACACCATGTCCTGTCTCTGCCAGCATCTCCAAGCTAGGGGCCCAGGAGCTCAAGCAGAAAGGAGATCGAGAAGGCCAGCGGCTTCATGTGTCGGCCAGACAGCAGACCAGCCCTGCCCATGTCATGGGCTGTCTTGAGTCATGAGACAGGATGACCGTAATGGAAACCAGAGGGGTTGCTCTGAGGTGTTTGGCACACATCTCTCCAGATGTTAGGAGGCCAGCAGGGAGGGGAGTCGCAGTTGGATTTAGAGGCAAATGGGTCCTCCTTCCCTCCCTTCCCATCCCCTTGCCATCATCTCAGCTCAGGAATTTCCCAGCCCTGCCCAGGATCATCATGATTGCCTCTTGGGGCCGCCTGTGTCCAGGCACTCTGCACACAGGACATGGTCTGACGCCTCCCCATGATCCTCAGAAGCCCCACACCCTTCTGGCCAGGCCCTGCGCAGGCCCCAGGCTTTACCCCATCCCATTGCTGACCAGTCCTCCAGTACAAGGCGTGGCACAGGATGGACCGGCGGGCCTGGCAGGTCTAGTCGCAGTGCCTCCACTTACAGCTCCACAGGCTTTAAGTTCTGTCCCTTGGTTTCCTCATCTATAAATGGGTGCACCAGTTCCTGCTTCGACGTCAAGCTGATGTGACAGTCGACATCGTGCAGGAACATGTCCTTGTGCCCCAAACCTGTCTCACCCAGAGTGCCCTCTGCCGGCCTGGCCCAGCCTGGCCTGTTGGGATCCTGCCCTTTGAGTTCCAGTGTGGCGAATGCTGGGCTGTGTGGCTCATCCAGCCAGCACGTGCCGCTGCCATGTTGGCATGTTTACACCTCCCTGCGGCTCTCATCACGTTCTTCTCTGTATTGCCATCACTTCTGACTCCCTTGCCAGAGGGCACTCCTTGAGGCCAGGACAGCCTCCTGGGTCTCACATACCTCACTCCTGCTTCAGACAGGATTCATCACACTGCATAGCAGTTGGCTAGCACTGGCCTATTGACCCCCGTCCAGACAGTGGTTGTTCACTGGAGCCAGAAGTGCTCACGCCTGAGAGCTGAGGGTCCCAGCGCCTCAGCGGGGAGGGCCAAGTCTCTGACCCAGACCCCAGGGGTGGCTCTTTCAGGGCCACACAGGCAGGTGGCTGGGCCTGAACCCTCAAGACCTCTTACCCCTGTCTGTCTCCATGCTGATTGCTCTTGCTTTCCAGCCAGTGCCCACAAGGAGTTTCTCTTCTCTGTCCCTGGTCCTGGGCTGGTCCCTTAACACTGAGGAGGAGGCTGCTCCTTAGCCCTGGGTGGGAAGTGTCACCCTAGTGTACTCCCAAACAGGCAGGGAGAAGTCAGCCAGGCAAAGGGCCGGAGGGGAGGCTGCCCCTAGACCCTGGCCCAGGCCAGGAGAGGACAGGAGACCTGGCTGTTAACCGGTCATCAAGCACTACATGTGGTCTCCCAGAGCAGGATGGCTGGACGAAGTGCGGGGACGTTCAGCAGGAAACGTGGAGCACCCATCCCAGACAGCAAGGCCCCACACAGCCCTGCTTATCTCCCCTCCTCCCCACTCATCCATGCGAGCTCCCTCCTCCTCCTTTTTTTCCCCTTAAACTCTTAATTCATCAGATCAGAGCAAATTATCTGTCTGGGTCACAGAGCCTGTAGATTGGCCCATTTATTTTCCATGTCATATTGATCAGGTTTCTCTGTTGAGATGGTTCAATTACGAGGCCTGCGGTTGGCACCGCCGTCCCACTCAGCAGGGTTCAAATTGGTCCTCCAGCTGCCACCAAGTGGCCACTGCAGATGTGCCTGCCCTGTGAGGGGCAGCCATTGTCCAGCACCTCTGGGTAAAAGGTTGTCCTGCCTTTGTTTCCTGTTTTGCTCCTCCAGCGGCTGCCCTGCCAGCCCTTGGCACACAGCACCTTCTCAGTCCCTTTTGTGGCCTGTCCCGTTGCATGTTCTCTCTTTCTCTCCTACATGTCAGAGTCCTTGCTCCTCTTTAAAGACAGAGGTCTAGAACACTGAAGAACACAAGTTTTTGAAAGAATAGCCCCCTTCTCAGATTAGTCTGTACCGTTAGTGTCCACGGGCCAGCACGTGAGGACAGAAATCACAGGTGCTGTGGGATGAAGCCCCACCTCCATTCCAGGCCTGCTCACTCCTGGGGTGCTCAGTCAAAGCTGTCATCAGACAATTCAAGACCCTGAAATAGGCCTGAGTAAGTCTGTTTGTTGCAGTCACTTGTCGGCATGTCATAAATATGACCAGAGTCCATGAGGGATGAGGTCTGGGGGTTCCCTTGAGAGTAGCCTGAATGGGCTGGGCATGGGGGGATGTGAACAGGACTGGGATCCTCTTTTACTCCCTCACTGGCAGTAACCACTTCTGTAGTCTGAGCCACAGTTTGAACTTGGGAACACAGAGCTGCAGACCCCACCCTGCAGCCTGGGTTGGGGGCAGGGCACCCTCTTCCCAAAGGTTAAAAATACTAACATGGTGTGAGTCTATCTGTGCCGTTTCCAGGAAAGGTACCTCTAGAGCAGCGGTTCTCAACCCGTGGGTCGCAACCCCTTTGGGGTCAAACGACCCTTTCACAGGGGTCGCCTAAGACCATGGGAAAACAAAAAAAAATATTTACATTACGATTCATAACAGTAGCAAAATTACAGTTATAGAGTAGCAACGAAAATAATTTTATAGTTGGGGGTCATCACAACATGAACTGTATTAAGGAGTCGCAGCATTAGGAAGGTTGAGAACCGTTGCTCTAGAGAGAGACAGAACAGGGGTTGCCTGGTGTGGGGGAGGATTGCCAGAGACAGCCTGAGGGAGCTTCCTGTAGCTTTGGATGTGCGGCTCTGATGCTGGGTCGAGATGCTGTCACTGAAACTCATCAAAGTGTGCACTCACTGTGGGTGGGTCATGTGCTAGGCCATACCTCAATAAAGCCATTTAAAAAGAGACAAACACAGGCAGGTGGATGCCCAGAGATGTCACAAAGCAGCACTTGGCATCACCTGGCCAGCCTCTCCCCCTCTGCCCTCCCCTGGAAGAGACCGTGCTCCTGGCCCTTCGTGGAGCACACAGTCACTGAGTGCTGCCTGAGGCCCATGCTGTGCCAGCACAAGAGGAATACAGCCACCAACCAGGCAGGTGTGGCCTTTCCTCACAGACTTGTATCCATGCTAGACAGACAAAATAGACACAGTTCCAGGTGGAAAGTGAAATGTGGCATGCAGGCAGTGCCAGGCTGATGAGGCATCAGAGAGCACAGTGCCAGGGCTGGGATCTGAGACCAGGAGCCAGTCTCACAGACCCAAGAAGCACCCAGCAGGCAAGAGGCCACCGCCATGTTAGACTGGGTGGCAGCCTCTCCCACACTGACTCCTCGCCATGGGTTGCACCTGAACTGGGGCAGAGTCTCAAAGGACGTTCCAGCTTGGGCTGGGCCCTGTGTTGGCACCAGTGTGGCTTTCACAACAGCAGCCATTGTGGGGCTCACTGCTGGTGATTCAGGCTGTGACCTAGCCGGGGGGGGGCCCAAGAGGCATTGTTTTTCACACACCACCAAGGTCACAGCCCTGCGAAAGATTAGGCAGTGGTCACCCATCTACCCTGCCAGCCCCCAGGAGGTGCTGCAGTCAGCGGGGAACGTTCCCTGCACACCGTGAGCTCGTGGGGCCCCCAGCTGCTCACTAGATGGGAGAGGAAGAGCAGGCTTCAGTCTCAGCCTGCTGGGCCCCGCCAGGCACTGTGCCTCAGTTTCCTCTCTCCGGTGTGGTAACACAATCAGGTTGTAGGGAGCACCAAGCAAGAGGGTGTGGAGGCAGGCTATAAATTTAGGATGCAGACGCTATAGTAGACATGTTATTTCCACGGCAACATCTGCCATTTTTGTCAGGTCCAAAGACGTGTACAAACCTGAGCAGGACTGGAGTGTTGGGGCGGTGGCCTCCCCCATGGACAGGGTACCCCCAGGCCCATGACTCCTCCACTCAGACAGCAAGCGTCCTGACCCCTGAGCATCCAGGGTTGGCCACTAGCCCCTAGGCAGCCCCCAGACAAGCCCTCTCCTTCCACCCAAAGGTGCTTCCTTGTAACCCACGCATGTCTCCCAGCTCTGCCCATAGACCACTCAGGTTTTCTCTCCACTAGGCCATGGTCCGTGCCTCCTGGGGAGCCCCACACTCGGCACTTTGTCCCTTCGTTACTGGATTCACATGTGGCTTCTTTGGTTTTCCCATTTCCTTTTGACCTCTTGTCATCTTTTTATCCATTTCTGCCTGTTGCAAGATGGAACCTTGAAAAGAAGGGACATGGAGGACAATCAGCCACCGCCTATGGGACTTGAGCTCAGAGCTCCCAGGCAGGGGTAGGGTGGGGAGACTGGTAGGAGCCCAGCAGTTCTTCCAAGGCCTCTCAGGTGCCCAGGTGCAAGGATGGCCAGGCAAATCTGGCCGAGTTGGGGGCCAGAGTAGTGGAGTCTCAGATTCCCAGGGGAGATGGAGAGGCGACACTCCCAGGGGGCCTGGAAGAGGCTGCGGGGCCTGCCTGAGCTCTTTCCCTCAGAGGAAGGAGGCAGGTGAGCCCGCCAGCAGGGGCTCTTCCCTGGGGGAATCATTCCCTGCACTGCCTTGCGCTGAGCAGACTGCCTGGCCCCAATGCCCTCAGCCCGGAAGGTGTGGTTTCAAGCCCCGGCGCTTCAGCTGCCCTTCCATTTCACCAGAAGAGTGTCTCACGTCAGGCAGCTCACTCACTTCCCTCTCTGGCAACCACCGAGTTTGAGAACATCCTGTTTTACCATAATCAAAAGAAGTGAAACTGTCCCATGAAATAAAATAGAACACCCCAAAACGCTTAGGAGGGACCAAGCTTGCCTTATGAAGTCCTTATTAGAAGCTGGAGGGCAGCTTCTATGTGATCCCCCTATGGTGCACAGCAGAACACAGCCAAGCAGCTCCAGCTCCAGGTGGTGGTGACAGTCCCCAGGCTGAGCCCTGCACCAGCCCCACTTCCTGTTCCCCCACTGCAGCCTTGTCCTCTCAACTATGCCCAGTCCCCTCCTGCGGTGCAGCCAAGTTTAGAACCACTGACTTTCAGGGGCACACAGTCCCGTTCTCTCTCGACTGCCGGTGGGGGGCACAGCAGCTAAAGATGGATAGCCTAGGGCTGCCCTGGAGTTCTGCTCAGTCCCCTTGGCGGGACAAGATGCACAGGGAAAGTAACAGTGGTCAGAGGTGTGGGCAGCATGGGTATCCAGTATTTACCATGTGCGCACCTGTCGCCCAATTCTACAGAGGGAAAAACTGAGGCCCAGTGAAGCTGATTGCCCAAGACCACACAGGTAGAAGGCAGTGGACCCGTCCTGTGCACCAGTGGTCTGAGCGCCCCTGCAGGCCAGGCCGTGTGCCGCTGGGTGTCCTTAGGAGCCCCCAGAGGGGTCCTCATAGGTGGGCAGAGACTGCTGCCAAGCTCTCAGGAGGTGTGTGTGTGTGTGTGTGTGTGTGTGTGTGTACACGCATGCATGTGCATGAATGCCTGTGATTAAACATGAGAGATTAAATGTGCCAAATTGCTGTTCAGATGTGTGTGTATGCACATGCATATGCATGAGAAGTAACTTCCAGGAACCATGACCAGTTGGCCTGTGCCAGGCAGGTCTTTCCCTCCCACTCGGCTCTTGTCAAACATGGCAGTTCCCACATTCACTCAGCCACAGGACTGCAGACCTGCTCACCTCGCAGGCACCCCTGGAGGATGCATTTTGGGGGAAATGCCAGACCCTGTGATCCCTGAGCTTGCTTCCAAAAGAGGCAGGAATTCAGTGGGGAGAGGGAAGTGTGCAATTCCCTGAGTGAAGAGGGTTGGTGACTCTGGTCACCTCACCTAGAGCTGAACCGTGGCACCTCCATCAGGGTGTGGACATCTCAGCCCCAGGAGGGGCCTTCCCTCAGCCGTGCTTGGTCTGCATGCTGTACATGGTGCGGGGTTGGGGGCACTCTCGGGGCTCTGGAGCCATCAACACAGCCTGACAGGGTGGGCACGGAGGACGTCCAGCAGAAGGTGCCCCTGCCCTGGTTGAAGGGGTGTGTGGATTTGGAGCCAGGGCCTCGCTTTTTCACCCATCTTGCTGTCAGTGGCCAAGCTCAGCATCCCTGGGAAGCCATCAAGCATAGCCTAACCCCTCAATCTCCCACCAGCAGTAGACATGGCTAGAAGGTTCCTCTCCTGAGACTCATACTCTTTTCTCTCCTTCTGTGTTCCAGCTGGTCAGTGAGAAGGTTGGAGGAGCTGAAGGGACCAAGCTTGACGATGACTTCAAAGAGATGGAGAAGGTAACAGGAGAAGTTGTGTGCCCCATCTGACCCCTGGCACTGTTTACTCAGTCCTCCATGGGGTCCAGCTCTGACAGCTGGGGTTTGGGGAGGTTTATAAGGAGGAACTAGACAGGTAGCAGGGCTCCCCCAGCCCTAGGCAGGTAGTGACGGGGACAGTGTAGTGAATGACAGAGAAGCCAGGCAAGCCCCCAGAGCAGTGGGTATTTCTTGTGTGGGCCCTGAGGCAGGCAGGGGCCAGGGAGCAGGGCAAGGACTGTCCATGGGCCCCTGGTTTGGCCTTGGGTGCCCTGGTGGTTTCGAAACGCCACATACTGCGTCTTTACAGAAGGTGGATGTTACCAGCAAGGCTGTGGTGGAAGTACTGGCCAGAACCATCGAATACCTGCAGCCCAACCCAGGTAAGGGTGTCAGCTGCAAGGGGTCTGCCCCTGACTCCTCAGGTCTGTGTCAGTCAGGAATCTTCCAGTTACCAGAGCATGAAGAGGGCATGTAAAGACTCAGAACTGAAATGCCCAGGAGTATGCAGGTTTCAGGCATGACTGGATCCAAGGATCTAAAGGATATCCTTAGGGTCAGGCATTTCCTTTCTGCTTCATCTGACAGCTTTCATTCCTTGTGTCAATCCCAGCCTTAAATCACCCTTATAGCCATCAGCCCCAGCAGAAAAGAGCACCTTCCCCCCACCCCAGCTGATTTTCTGAACCAATTTAATTGGGTTCTCACCCCTAGTTTGTCAGGCCCCAGTCACACATCTGCTTCTGGAGCATGAGGTGAGGTATCCTAGGATGAGAGGGAGATGAGGACCTTTCCTTGCGGAAAATCCAAATGCTGGTTCCCATAGTGGGAGGTGATGGACATGGCAAACCCAGGCGTGTCCATTCGAGGCGTGTTCCAGGGACAAACCCGAGTGGGCAGAGGTGCGAGCACAATTCCTCTCCCACCCCAGGCAGAGATCCATGTCCAGGGTGCCTGTACCTGCCCACCGCCACTTCTGGGGTGCTACTCCCCAGGCCAAGGAGGGGAGGGTCTCAGTCAGAGCCATGCTCCAGGATGAGACAACCCTGGGGCGTCCTGAGAAGCCGTTCATCTCTCCTGCCCACTGCCCATGATGGCTACAAGCAGAGGAGGGCAAGTCTGCTTGGAGGTTCTCCTCATAGCCTAGTCATCAGCAGGCATGGCAACTGAGGTGCCTTGGGCCAAGGGAGCGCTTTGGAATGGAAATAAGTGGGCCTTGAGGGGACAGGGGTGCCCAGGGCAGAGAGGTGCAGCCGGCAGTGCTGGCCAAGTGCAGGCCTGGTGGCTCCTGGAGAAACCACCCACATATCCACCCTGCCCATTATGTTCCAGCCTCGCGGGCCAAGCTGACGATGCTCAACACGGTGTCCAAGATCCGAGGGCAGGTGAAGAACCCTGGCTACCCGCAGTCGGAGGGCCTGCTGGGCGAGTGCATGATCCGCCATGGGAAGGAGCTGGGCGGCGAGTCCAACTTCGGTGAGGGCCCCAGGAATGTGGCATGGGGAGGCAGCCAGTCTGAGGCCCAGAGGATCAGAGCCTCCCCACATGGGCGAACAGGGCCCTTTCCTCCATAGCTCCAGGATCTCTTCTAATGCTGGCTAGTCCCCGGATGAGAGCCCCTGTGTGCCCCCCATGGTGAGGGAGGAGCCCAGCAAAGGCCATGGGAAGCCCCCCCCATGCCGCAGCTGGTTCAGGCCAAACCTGGTTCCTTCTCAGAGCATGGGAGGACACCTGTCATTGTCGGCCCCCAGCCACTGCAGCTCAGATTCAGACTTCAGGGTACCTTTCTGTGAATTCTGGTCCATGTTTTTGGCTGGGGGTGGGGTGGGGGCAGATTTGAAGCTGGGGGTATCATGTCCCCA
This sequence comes from Hipposideros armiger, assembly GCF_001890085.2. Lineage (NCBI taxonomy): Eukaryota > Metazoa > Chordata > Mammalia > Chiroptera > Hipposideridae > Hipposideros > Hipposideros armiger. The sequence continues at coordinate 1,124,519 of NW_017731552.1, read as the reverse complement.
CAGGCCTCCTGTGACAGCTCCCCCCATCCCCTCTTCTGCAGGTGATGCCCTGCTAGACGCAGGGGAATCCATGAAGTGCCTGGCCGAGGTGAAGGACTCCCTGGATATAGAGGTCAAGCAGAACTTCATCGACCCCCTCCAGAACCTGTGTGACAAAGACCTAAAGGAGATCCAGGTATGCTGCAATGGTCTATCCCTGCCCACCCCCCAGTACAGCCCTCAGGGGTCCCTCACTCAGGCAGTGAGCCCCCTCCCATCCTAGGCCCAGGCTCTGCCCTCCTCGCACACTCGCTGCACGAAGGGCCGCAGGGCATTGGGGGCAGCCCTCCGGGAGGTCCTACTGCCGATGTAAACCTCGTCCCCGCCATCAGCACCACCTGAAGAAGCTGGAGGGCCGCCGCCTGGACTTCGACTATAAGAAGAAGCGGCAGGGCAAGATCCCTGATGAGGAGCTGCGCCAGGCCCTGGAGAAGTTTGAGGAGTCCAAGGAGGTGGCCGAGACCAGCATGCACAACCTCCTGGAGACCGATGTACGTCCATGGGCTCGGGGACCACCCTAGGGGAGCCTCTAAAATGAGCCCAGTGAAGGTGCCAGCTTTCTTGGGCTCAGTGCCTGTTCAGGGCATAAAGGAAGTGTAGGGGGAATGAGGACCAGAGTGGGGGAGCTCCCTGAGGCTTTGGGGTCTCTCTTTTGGGCCCTTTACCCTCCTGCTGCAGCTCGAGGGTCAGCCAGGCCCCTGTGCCTGGAGTAGTTTAGGAAGGCTGCCTGCAGGAAGCAGCCTGGAGATGGGGGTCAGAGGGTGGCCCCTCTTCATTTTTGGCTGGCTGCCTGCAGATTGAGCAGGTGAGCCAGCTCTCCGCCCTGGTGGATGCCCAGCTGGACTACCACCGGCAGGCCGTGCAGATCCTGGACGAGCTGGCCAGCAAGCTCAAGCGGAGGTGAGCCCCTTCCCGCTCTGCTAGCTGGGAAAAGCCTGGTGGCCCTGGGGTCCCTGCAAACCTGGAGTGGCTACGGCAGATTTCTGTGCTGGCCCAAGATGCCCTGTGCACCTCCCCGCAACAGCCTCGCCCTACTGGGGGCACAGTCCAGAGCCTGGGAGCTGGCTTTTCACAAACACTCTGAGCTGTGAGGGTGGGAATGGGGGGTCCCAGGAGGGAGTGGGACCTCCTAGGGCTTGTTCTGGTCCCCGAAGGCAAGAGCTAGAGTGACCTGAGGGCCAGAGGCAGCCTGAGGGAGGCGGGTTTACCCAGGGCTGACCCCAGGGACCACTCCTCCACCTCCGCTGTCCTGCAGGCACTCAGGTGGAAAAATAGTTCCCTGGTGGAGCTGACAGGACTTCAGGGTTCAGAGGACCCAGCCGATTGGCAACCTGAAAAATGCCCGAGTCTGGGGAGCCGGTCTTGGGATTCCCCCTCACAGCCTCCCCAGGGCCCCTCCACCCACGTGGGTGTTCCCTGGCCCTGACACGAGGTCTCAGGCAGGCTCAGGATCAGGCCCTGTGATGCTCACATCTGTCCCTTTGCTCTCAGGATGCGGGAAGCCTCTTCACGCCCCAAGCAGGAATACAAGCCCAAGGCCCGGGAGCCCTTCGACCTGGGAGAGCCTGAGCAGTCCAATGGGGGCTTCCCTTGCACCCCGGCCCCCACCATCACAGGTAACAGCAGCAAAGGGCCACGCTGTCCCAGGGCCTCAGAGCCAGGCTGCTTCATCCAGACTGTGGGGCTGGGGGCCCCCTGCCCACCCTACAAAAGGGTCCCCCAGGGATGGGACTGGGCCTCACCCCAGTGCTCTTAGCCCACCTCTGTTCTTTGTCTGCAAACAGCTTCGTCATCTTTCCGCTCTTCTGACAAGCCCATCCGGACCCCCAGCAGGAACATGCGTGAGTGTCCCCCGCCTCGGTTTATAATACTGCCTTCCAGTCTGTTCTGGAAGGGTCTTACTCATTCTGCTTCTCTGGTAGAAGTGGGCTCCCACTGTGGTCGGTCCTCTTAGCCCCTTATGAGCAGAGACGGAGCTGGGCTCCAGGCAGCATAGCCCCACCTCCCTGTGTGCTGTGACACCCAGGACACCCACCAGCTCTAAGCTCTCTGAGCGGCACCCTGAGGGCAGTGGGCTCTGGCCATCCTGATGCCACTGGGCACCCCAGCTCCTTCCAGCAGCGTTGTGGTGACCATTCATAGAACCCTTTCTGTTTCTCGTGTGACTTGCTCCTTCTTTCCAATGACCTTGGGGAGCAAGAGGAAGAAGTGGCTCTCCTTGGGGAAAATTGAGGCATATCGAGGCAGCAGGCCCAGGAGGCCTGGCTCAGCGGGGGCTGTGTCACCCTGCACACTGGAAGAGCCCATGGAGCCTCGGGTCTGAGCTGCATGCCTAGACCTTACACCCACCCCCTGCCCACCCCCAGCGCCCCTGGACCAGCCGAGCTGCAAGGCGCTATACGACTTTGAGCCTGAGAACGACGGGGAGCTGGGCTTCCATGAGGGCGACATCATCACGCTGACCAACCAGATCGACGAGAACTGGTACGAAGGCATGCTCCACGGCCAGTCAGGCTTTTTCCCCCTCAGCTACGTGGAGGTGCTGGTGCCCCTGCCTCAGTGACAGCGTTGGCCTGCCTGCCCCTCCGTCCAGATCGCCTGCATTCCACTTGCCCTAAAGCGCAGCCATGGCGGTGCTCCCAGGGCAGCAGGGCCAACGGGGAGGCCAGGGCCCCTGTTTACACTAGTGCTCACCCACAGTGGTGGGGGGCTTCCCTCCCCACTCCACGCGGCTGCCTGGGGTTCTGCTGCCCTGAGGGGGCTCACACTAAGGTGCTCTTAGAAACACTAACTTCCTCCTGCCCCATCCAGGACTGGTAACTCCGGTGAGCACGTACACACGCGTGTACACACACACCCCCACCCTCCACACTGGGGCCCACCCTGACCTGCCCTCACTGGGAGGAGATGGAAAGTCTGTGCGAGGGGATGGTTCCAGCAGGATCCCTAACTGAGATCCCCCACCCTGCTTTTAAATTCCCCTGAGACTTTCCCAGGCCCCAGCTCACCCACAGATGCCACCTCCCTGGGAGGGCCTTACCCAGGGGTCCTCAGGGGCCAGGTCTCCTAAGGACAGGCCCTCTCCTCAGCTGCAGGGCACTGAGCTCCACACACCTACCTTCCCTCAGTCCCTGCCTGCTGGTGCCCCACCCCCAGCCAAGCACATGGAGCGTTTCTCTGGCACCAGCTGCCATCACCAGCTGCACACACACCACACACACACGACATGCCACACATAGGACCATGGGACACACCTCCCTCCCCACAGTCTCCTTTCTGCCGAAGGTCAAACACAAAGGTTTTGATGAGTCACTGTTCCCAGACCCCTGGCTGTTGGGGCTGTCCTGGGGCCTCTCTATCCCAGGCCCGCTGCCGTGCCCTGTCGACAGCGTCCCCGTCTATCTCCTCCAGACCAAGGCAGGCAGCTGCCCAGACCAGTAGGACCCCCGCCCTGCAGCTGTTTCCCCCCTGGCCTAATCTGAAATTGCCTCAGTGGCAGGCTCGGGTCTGGTTCACATTCCCTTCCTGCAGTGACCCTGCACAGCCCCCAGGACACCATTACGTGGGGGACACACAGGCATCCTAACCAAGCCAAGCAGCATAGCCTTGGTCACAGTCTAGGGCAGATGGAAATGTCTTCCTGATTTTTTAAAAAAGAAGTATTAAATGTCTCTTTCTACAGCCTCTTGCCTGGTTATGGTGCAGGGCAGGCCTTTCCCCAGCTCACGCAGACACTCATGGCCCTCCCTAGGGGTCTCTGGTCAGGGCTAGGCCCACGCAGCTCCCACAGCGAGCCCACAACGGGTGGCTGTCATTTACTAGGTCACCAGCGTGGGACGTATGTCCCCAAGATGCCCCTCCCCACAGCCACAGCGCCAGGAAGGGGCAGGCTGGGGTCAGGCCCAGCACCGTCTACACACACAGCTCCATGAATGCGCCACCATGCAGACAGCAGCATACACTCTCAGTGACGAGTGCTGGGGGGGACCCCCACCCCAGGGCGCGACACATGCCTGAACTGCTTGCTTTTCTCCTTTATTACCTGAGCCCCAGCCATCGCACAACTCAGTTGGTTACACAGGAACACAGCAGTGCAGCCACAAACGAAGTCCTTTACCCCGTCCTCCCTCACCCAGAGCCACCAGGGGTGGGGGCGGGGACTCGGTCTGACCAGAAGGCCCCTGGGTCCTCAGAGGCCGGCACCCTCAGCTCCCTTGCTTGAGGATGCTATAAACTTGCTCCAGCACATGGCACAGGCCCTGGTCCTTGGGCATCCTGCTGGCCAAGGAGATCTGAAACAAGCAAGACTGCACCTTGGGACTGTGCCCCGAGGCCCTGGCCTGGCCCCCCACTGCTGCCCCCAAGGCCCAAGTGCCGCCTCCTGGCAGAGGGGCTCACCTGACTGAAGTACACAGTGTCCCTAAAGCAATATTTTAACAAGAGGAGCCTTGAGTAACCAAAGGCCCAGCTGACTAATGTTGGTTGGGGGTGTATCTGTACTTCCCAAATCCTACCCTCACCCCAGCCTGGATCCCACATACGCCTCCTGCCAGGGACCACCCAGCTCCAGGCCTCCAAAGGCAACAGACAGCCACCCCCTCCCAGTGCTAGGTGGGAGGTGACCAGGGGCAACTTTAAGCCCAGGTTACATTTTGTTTTTTTTAAGTTCAAACAAAACAAGTATGTGAAACTGTTTCCCTGCAAAGCAGAGTTGAAGTTGTCTTCCGAGAATGACTTTCAAGCAGGAAATAAATCAGACAAGCCTGATTTAAATGCCGCCCTACCTGTGGGGCCTGGGAGTGCAGCTCACTACACCCCCTGCTCTTAACACTCTAAACCAGATAAGTACCCCCTCCCCGTGCTCCATGGGCAGCGCAGAGTGCAAGTGTCCAAGGTCGTCGGGGCTGTAACATTTTCATGCGCACTTTGATGGTGATTATCCTCCACCCCCAACCATGTGATAAAACAAGGCTTTTCTTAGCATTAATTCCAGCTGAAATACTTTTGTACGGAACAAGTTAGGAAATCAGTATTTCTGAGGCTGCCCATGGATATATTCTTGGGGGCTCCCCAAGAACCATGTTCCTCTAGGAGGGGTTCACAGGGGACTTGGGGCTGGTTTTACCTTCAGCTTGTCGAGGTAGGTGTGCTCCTGGTTCCAGGACTCCTGGAACCTCACAAGGTCGGGAGCGCCCTTGTAAAACTCCACCAGCAGCATCTACAGGACAGGGGTGGTTGGGACCCCTCCCTCTCCACCTCCCTGCGCCAGGCACTGGGGTTACAGCAGTGAGCAGGACAGGTGCTGCTGCCGCTCATGGGGGCTTCCAGGCCACTGCAGCACAGAGATGGCACCACTCCCCGAGAAAGACCACTGAAGAGTGCCACCCAGGAGCAATGCGGGGGCCCTGGACGGGGAAACTGAACACTCCGCCCCCCCCCCCGAAGGCCAAGGGAGGCACGCGGAATGTGATTTTTCACATCACGCAGGCCTGACATCCTGCTTTAGTCTCATTGCAATAGGATTTGTGAAGTCACAAGTGTAACAAACTAGCCTCGTTTTTTAAACACTTGTTGAACCATAGGTGTAAAAACCCATCGGTCGCTCAAGAGTGCAAGCTTTGAGCAACAGCGGTTCGAGTCCTGGCAGAGCTGTGCTGCCGCTGAGCTGCCAACAGGTGGCAGGATGGCTCAGCTAAAAAAAAAAAAAAGCCATCGGGGTAGCACCTGCAGTCCTCCATGTGTCTCCACTTGGAGAAGCAGTGTCAGGTGCACAGGCCCTAGGCTGTTCCAGAGCAATTACAGTAGGAGGCCAGATGGGTGAGCAAGTGGGCGAGGGAGGGGCCGCGGCAAGGGCCTGGGACTTGGTCCTGAGAGCCACAGGTGGTTTTCTGCAGAAGAGGAGCCTGACCAGGGCCCTGGTTTCCTGAGTCCTGCCATGTCCTGAGCATCCCGCTGGGCGCTCAGCCCCTGCCCGCCCCACCCGGGACTGAGCTCACCATCTCATGAAGGATGTCATTAGTCAGGAAGCTGTCCTGGACGTAGGCCATCTCCACGTCCATGGGGATGCCGTAGTCACTGGGCCTTTGCTGGCGGGGACACTGGCTGGTTACCACCAGCCAACCTAAGCGCCCCCATCCCTGATGGCAGGGGCCAGTGGGCGCCACATGCCAGACTCCACCCTGCAAGCTTCCGTGCCCACACCCCACACGTCAGGCCCTTGGCCTCCTCTAGCAGCCCTGCCTACCTCAGGGGGCGGCATCACCCAGAAGGGCGATATCTTGGACTCCGGTCCCGGGTTGCCAGAATAGTAAGGGGCTGTGGGAAGAGAGTGGGAGGGGGCTGGGCCTGGGTGACGCGGTGGTCCAGCAAACCGACGCACGCACATATGCACGTACGGAGGCACTCACCCATGTATGCACGCCCCCAGCCCAGAACTTACAGCAGAGCAGGGCGAGGCAGGGCTGGAAGCCATTGCTGGAGCCCTGCAGCCGAAGCTGGTAATCCATCTGCACGTCGATGTCCTGCAGCGACGGCAGCGCAGGGATGTGCGGGTGGCTGTGGTACCAGCCCACCAGGGACAGGCCCCGTAGGAGCAGGCTCTGGTATATCTGGTATATATGGGGCAGAGGCATGGCTGTGGTGGGCAGGGGCCCTATTAGCCCCGGTGCACTCCCGCCACTCCCACACATCCAGCCCCACGTGTGGGCAACACTTAATGAGCGCCTGCTGTGTACCAGGCCTGGGGACACAGCAGTGACCAAGACAGACCCTTCCTCCACTCTCACCGAGTCCAGTGAGGGAACAGTCAACAAATACATTTACAATAAATACAAAAAAGATAACACCTGTCATGAAGCAAAGGCAAAAGGTTTTGTTCCCTGCTGTGTCCCCAGCTCAAGGAACAATGCCTGGCACACAGTTGGCGCTCAATAACTAAATAAAGAACTAGGTGAATATGTGTGCACTTAAGCAGGCACAGGCAATCCCGATGCCTTCAGCCAGTGAAGGCAAGAGCGGGCAGAAGAGAAAGGTTTGCGCTGGGACACTGGTGGTGCTGCCAAGAAGGTGGGTGTAGAGCGCTGAGCACAGTGCCAGGCGCATACTAAGAACCATTACAAAAACGTTAAGAATGGCAGCTAATACTTATCCGGCCTTTACTAAGTGCCAGGCAGGGACAAGAGCTCACACACAATCATTTGCACATTTGCACCATCATTTGCACATAGCGCTGACTCTGTGTTAGCTGCCCAGGACATGTTGCCAGGGCAGCTACCGTATTTGCCGGCGTATAAGACGATTTTTTGGCCCTGAAAAATATGCCTCCAAGTGGGGGGTCGTCTTATACGCCAGGTACACTTCAGATAGACTGCCCATAGTGCTTGCCCCGTGCCATAGTGGCCTCCCGATGCCCGCCCACTTCATTCCACATACCGTTCAGGCATCAGCAGCGCTGCTGGGTGTATGCTCGGCTGTTATGCGATTTTGCTGTTATGCGATTTTACCACACTCGCAAAATCGCACACAGCCGACCATACACCCAGTATGATAGCGCAAAATCGCGAATCGCGATTTATGTATATGTTTGATTACATACAGCCTTGTGACAGTTTTCCTGCATGTCATAAGCATTTGAATATAAATATAAATGTTGAAATCAAATCTGATATTGTTTTACCTTTTATTTGGTGTGTGGAAGGTGTGCGGAAGAGGGGGTAGTCTTATACGGCGAGTATATAACAAACTCTGTATTTTGAGTGGAAATGTTAGGGGGTCGTCTTATACGCCCAGTCGTCTTATACGCTGGCAAATACGGTATGTCCACCCAAGCCCTCCCCAGAATATCCCATCCAGAGCACCCCCTCACCTCCTCTTCCATGGCGGCAGTATCCGCGTCTCCCAGCCGGCTGCGACACGGGAAGGCTCGCAGCACAGTGAGCACTGCACAGAGGCGGGGAGCAGGTATGGACATCCAACCCGGCCCCACACACCCCCTTGCCCACCAGGCCCCAAATACCCACTCTGGCTGTTGATGTCCCAGCGGCCCCCCAGGTACCCCACGACCTCGCTGCGAGTCAGGTGGCTATGGAAGTCCTAAGGAGAAGGGACATTGGAAGACATGCTCAGGCTGCACCCAGCCCCACCACCGTCCTCCCATCCTTGAGGCCAGGGCCTTTGTGATATACAGGGGCAAGCCCACCCGCCTCCTTCACTCAAACACTAATTGAGTGCTTACTGTTTACTAATAGTGAACAAAGCAAACAACATCCCTACCAATACCAAGCTGACATCACAGGGATCCCCCTCCCTCCCGGGTGCCCCAGCCTCTTGCCCAGGCCTGGGGGTCCCTGGCTCCTAAGGGACAAGGTGGGAGGGTGGGAGCTGGGCACTCACCAGCAAGAACAGCACATTGCTGGAGATGGCCACATTGAATGGCTGGAATTTGTTGATGGCTGCGAAGGATGTTACTTCCACCAGGGTGTGGGGGTTCCTGTAAAAGCCAGTGGGTTCCATGGTTTTAGGAACCCCCAAGCTGGCTCCCCACTCCAGGCAGCTCTCAGGATCTGAGACCTTGTCCCCACTCTACCCCTGTTCTTGCTCCCCGCACGCTGGTGAGAGCTCATGTAAAAACTGGAGGCAGGGAGGGGGCAGTGTGGTGGGCATGGGACGTATCTGACCTGGCAGAGTCACGACTGCCCAACATGCAATATCTCACTGGCACCCGGATCTTGTTTTCCATCCGCTTCCCCGGGGGTGTGGCCTCTGCAGGGTGGGGGTAAGGAAAAAAGGCAGCGTCAGTCCCTCCCCAGCCTGGAACTGGAAAATGAAGATGGGGCAAGCCAAGAAAGAAAAAACTCCAGAAGCAGCCTTAAAAAGCAGGCAGAGGGACTGGGAAATCAGGCGGCAGGTTGACAAGTCGGACAGAGATTTAAAAATCAGATGGGCTCAGGAAATCAGGTGAGGACCTCAGAAAACCAGGCCTGGGGGCGCAAAGGAATGAGGTAGCATGGTGAAGAAACAGGGCAGCACATCAAGAAATTGGGCAGTGGGAGCAAAGAAATCCAGCATTAGAGCTTAAGTCAGGCAGCGAAGAGTGAAATTTGGCAGTGGGGCTAAGAAGTCAGCCAGACATCTTGGGGGCCCTGAGGACAAGAAAGGCCAGACCTGTCCCCAGCCTCCTCCAGCACTCGAGTTCTGCCCTCCGCCTGCCATGCCTCCTCCCCTCCCCCACGCCTCTCACCGGGGTGGGCAGGCTCCGAGGTGCCCTTAGCAGGTGGTCTTCGACTCTTGTCCTCCGCGGAGGCCCCTGCCAGAACCTCCTCCTCCTCTTCCTCCATCAAAAGCTCCTCCTCCTCCCCTTCGCTGGCCGGGCTCTGGCGGGGTAGGGGTGAAGACAGCGGTGGGACCCTCAGCTGGGTGTCCCCCACCCTCCCCACCAAGTTCCACCCAGACCTCTGGCGGGCCTGAGCTTTAATTTCCTGTCGTTGCTCCAGTTGACCACTAGACGGGGTGAGTGAGTAGAGGCGGCCTAAGGCTCTGGCATAGCTAAGGCCTGAGTTCCTTCACGAGGAGGACTCTCACTTTTGAATCTTGAACAAGTTGTGTGAATTAAGACAAGCGTCCTAACCTCTCTGAGCTCTATGGTCATCTGTAAAACAGCACAATGACCTCCAGTCCAATAGGGTTGGCGTCAGGGTGAAATGAGTTAATGCATGCAAAGAATTTAGCATGTGCCCTGTTGCTCCATCCATTGAGCAAGAAGCATGCATTTTGCATGGATTATTTTATTAAATTCTCTCAATAACCTCCCCTCCTGCTCTGTCCTAAATTTCCTTTGCCAAGGTGACCTCTGTGTCCAAACCCAACAGTCACATCTCAGTCTCCATCCTCCTCCCTCTCCTAACAGCATCTGACCTGGCAGGTCCTCCCACCCCCCAGGAACTCCTCAGGGACCCCAAACTCACCCAGCTTCCCTCCCACCTCTCCAGGATACCCTTGGCCTCCCACTCTCTCCCTCGTGACTCAGGGCTGGATCCTGGGGTCTCTTCCCAACCTGCACCCCTCCAGGAGTCCTCTTCCACTCTCAGGGCTCCAACCCCGCCTTATGCCCTGACGATGCCTACAGTTCTGTCTCCATCCTGGGGCTCCCAAGCTCCAGACGAGAGGTCTAGCTGCCCCTCGATGTCTCCACGCAGAGGGCTCACAGGGGTCTCATACTCAATACAGCCAGCATGCACCTGAGGGTCCCCCCAAATTTCCTCCTCCCAAATCACCACACCTCCAATGAGGGCAACCCCCTCCACCCACTTGCTCAGAACAAAATTCTTAACACCAACATCTGCTCCATCAGCAAATCCCATCAGGTCCACTTTCAAAATTAGCCAGAACCTGCCTACTTCTTCCCCACCTCAATGGCCCACCTGGACTAGTACAGTCACCTCGTCCTAGTCCCCTCAGTCTGTCTTCCCCATAGCAGCCACCAGGTGGCGCATGTTAACACCCGCGTCAGGTCCAGTCCCTCCTCTGCCCCCAGCCCTCCATGGCTCCCATCTTCCACTTTTTTTGGTTAAAAGCCCAACCCGTGGCCCACAGGGCCCTACACGACTTGCCCCCGTCCCATCCCTGCTCTCACCTCCTCCCTCTCCCCCCTCACTCACTCTGCTCCAGCCACACAGGCCTCCCAGCTGTTCCTCCCACACGCCAGGCATGGTCCAGCTCCAGGGCCTTTGCATGTGCTGTTTTCTAGATACTCTCATGGCTCCCTCCTTCCCCTTTTTTAATTCTCTTCTCAAATGTCACTTTCTCAGTGAGGCTTTCCCTGACCACTCTATTTCTCCACCTCCACCTCCCATCCCTTCTTCAGACACACAATAAGATGGACTTATTTATTTTGTTTCTTTGTCTGTCTCCCCATGTGGGTAGAGATTTTTCTTTTTTCTCTGCTTTATCTCCAGCACCTAGAACAGGGCCTGACACACAGTTGGCATTTACTAAGTGTTTGCAGAATGAATGGCCCTATAACCAGGTGGGAAGGTTAGTTGTATATGTCAACTTGGCTAGGCTCTAGTACCCACTTATTTAATAAAATACTAGTCTAGGTATTGCTGTGAAGGCATTTGGTAGATGTGCTTCACATCTACAATAAACTGATTTTCAGTCAAGATTACCTGTGATAATGTGGGTGGGCTTCATCCCATCAGTTGAAAGACCTTAAGAGCAAAAACTGAAGTTTCCCAGAAAAGAAGGCATTCTGCCTCACGACTGCAATATCAACTTCTGCCTGAGTTTCCAGCCTGCCTGCAGCCCTACAGATTTCAGACTTACCAGCCAGGTATATACACGTATATCCTCTCTATCTAAATAAGTCTTATACACATGGAACTGTTATCATTTCCATTTTACATATGATGAAGACCAACAACCCAGAGAGGGTCCTTGGCCAAGTTCACCCAGCTGGTGAACATTCAAGAAACATCTATGATTATCATGGTATTCAAGACCTTTCCAGATCTGGTCCCTGCCAATGTCTCCAGCCCCCTGAGCTACGCAACACATCTGAACCTCTGGCTGCATCAGCTAATCATGGTTCTCTAAGCAGAATGTATTGCTTTGTGCCTACATGGCTTTGCATAGGCCATTCCCTCCCTCTGGAAAGCTCTCCCCTTCATCTGGCTCTTACAAATTCCTGCTCATCCCTCTAGGCTCCAGCTCCAATGTCCTCTCTCTGGGCACTCCTATTTGACAATGAATCAAGGACGGCTTGCTGCAGGAAGCTGAAGGACGCACCTCATCAGCGGCAGCTGCAGGCACATGGAGCTGGTGTCGCCGGAGCCAGGCAGCCTTGTACTTGTCCAGTTTCTGGCCCTTGTACTTGACAGAGGCCCAGCCACAGCCCGACTTCTTGGCCGGGTTCACCAGCTTCTTGCAGTGGGTGGCCCAGGCACTGGGGGAGTTGAACACCTGCCCCGTTTCCTGCCACACAATCCTCCCATCTGGCTGCAGGTCCCCCACGAACTTCTTCCCCTGCAACGACAGTGGGCTGGCTGGGCCCAGGACCTGGTACCTACCAAGACCCCTCCTTTGGGAAGTCCTCCCTGATCCCATGCTGCTCCCAGAGCTTGGCACCCACTTCCTACTACAGCACCCTTCCAGGAAGCCTTCCATCTTAGATGCCTCCCAGTACCTGTATGTCCATTGTCACAGTCCTGATCAGCTTGAATCAAAACTGTCCAGTTATGTGTCTATCCCTCCCTCCCCTCACGGGACTGTGAGCCCCCAAAGCGGGGGGACCGGGTCTGTTTTAATCAGTACTGTGTCCCCAACACCCAACATACAGCCTGGCACCCAGCAAGTGCTCAGTTCACAAACTGCACCATTCACAAACCGAACAACAATAACAGTAATAGTAATAACAGCAAACACAAAGCACTTACTGTGTAGCAGGCAACTTGCTGAGCGCTTTATTCATTTAATCCTCATACAACCCCATGGGAGAAAACATCCCATTTCACAGAGTAGGATACTATTAGTGTCCTCTCCGGGCCTCAGTTTCCCCTTCTTGCCCCAGCCAGGATGGGATGGAGTTTGGGGGGCACTCACCAGGTAGTAGATAGACAGCACCCCGGCGCCAGGCTCCAGCTGCGCGTCTTTGAGTAGCACCCGCAGCGTGACCGCGCGCCTGGTGAGCGCAGCCCCCGGCCCGCCGCAGCCCCCCGCCCCAGCCCCGCTGCTGCCGCCGCCGCTGCCGCCACAGCTGCGCGCTCCACTCGCTCCCGCTGGTCGCTCGGGGTCCTCGGCCTCCACTTCGTCCTCGTCCTCATCTGGCGCCTCCTCGCCCACGCCACCTACCGGGGACAGCGGCTCCGGAGCTGTGGGCAGCGAGAAGCTGCAGCGGGGCCGCGCGCCCTCAGTTCGTCCAGCCACCCCTCCAGGCCCACGGTACCTGCCATGGCCGCTCCGCCCAGAGCCACGCCCGCTCTTTCTTCTCGGTAAGTTACGCGGCTCCGCCCCCGTGTGTGTGGGGAAGCCCCAGCCATTGGCTGCCGCCGGTGGGCGGGGGTGGGGAGTCGGCCCTCTAGTGCGAGCGGGGAAACTGAGGCACGGGCCTGCGCCCTTGTGACAGGGAATCGGGGGCTGAGCTCTCCGGGGAAATTCGGGAAACTGAGGCCTGAGGCCACTCTCTATGGGAGGGCGATGGTAACCGAGAGCTCATGGAGAAACTAAGGCCCGGGACTTCTGCTTTCAGAGAATTAGTGGCTCCACCAGATGCCAACACCTATAGGACTGAAAAACCTGGGACTAGGGGTCGCGGGAGCTCAGCCCGCTAGGACCAGCGGGGAAACTGAAGTCCGCGGCCACCGTTCTTGAGGGACCCACAGGTCTCGGCCTTGGGACCGGGGGAGAAGCTGAGGCCCAGGAGAATTAGCCACTGCTCCCTGGGGCTTCGGGCCAGAACGCGTAAGCCGCCGGGCGCCACAAATCTAAAGCGCCCAAGCCGGGAAACAGTCTCTAAGGAGTTAATTTCCATCCTCCTCTGCCCCGGCTAATTGCACGATTGGACCAGAGCAGAGTATACCAACCAATTATAGGAGTGTTATTTAATCTTTATCCAATAAGCAGTAGCCGTTTAATTCTTTCTAACCAATCAGTGTTAAGCTGCTGCATCGCCGAACTCAACTAAGCCATTGGGCAGCCGCCCCTCTCGCCCAATCAGCAGGAGGTTTCTGCTTCACATATCCAATCAGTTGTAGGGTTTGGTCTCCAGCCAGCCAATCAATTCCTGGGTCAAAACCTACCCCTTGGATGCGGCCACACCCTCAGAGCGCCCGGACACGTGGGCGGAGCTCGGCTGTTGGTACTTCGGCTGAATGCAGCCCTGTATTTTGTTCCAGGCCCCTGTCCTGGGACCTTTACTTCGTAGTGCAGCGCCACCTCCCAGCCCCGATACTCCCCAGCCTCCACTAAGCTGAAAGCCCGGGGTGGGGTTTTTTCCAAGCTGTGGGGAGCCATTGCCTGGGCTCAGCCACGGATGGGTTTACCGGGACCCCAGTCAGGAAGAGGGTACAGGACATTGGGGGCTGGGGCTTCCAGCCAGGGTGGTTTGAAATTAGACTGGACCTGACTGGGAATCCTGTTTCACCACTTCCGTGCTCTCTGACCTTGGCCAAGTGGCTCCACCTCTTTCCCCGTGGGGATAATTATTCCACTTTAAGGACCAGGGCTTGACATCCAGTAAGACCTGGATAAAAGTGAGTTATTATTCTTTTTATCCATCTCAAGCCTCCTTTGTAAATTCCCCAAACACCCACCGCGTTCCAGCCACCAACTGGGCATTGCCCAGCCCCCAAACTCTGTTTATTCTCCCATGCTCTTGCCCACTTTCACCTGACTCTTGCAAAACCCGCGTCCAGACCTCCAGCCTCTCCCACTTGGACCTTGACCATCTCCTTGGGCCTCAGGCTTCCATACTTACCCCTCACTCTGTTCCTCTTCTACCTTAGCCTCAGAGGGATCTTCTAAAATGCAACTATGACCACCTCCTTCCCTGCTCTAAATCTTTCTATGGCCCCCTATTGTCTTTGATAAATATAATTAAAACTAATTGGGTGGCCAGATGGCTCAGTTGATTAGAGCATATGCTCTTAACATCAAGATTGCCGGTTCAATTCCCGCATGGGATGGTGGGCTGCGCCCCTTCCTCCCCCCATCTAGATTGAAAGTGGCAACTGGACTTGGAGCTGAACTGCACCCTCCACAACTAAGATTGAAAGACGACAACTTGACTTGAAGCTGATGGGTCCTGGAAAAACACAATGTTCCCTTCCCCAATTCCCCAACACTGTCCCCTTCCCCAATTCCCGAATAAAATCTTTTAAAAACAAAAAAAAAAACTAACCTGTGACCTTATTACCATTTATGGCACACCTTTATGGTGGGTATTGTTATCGATTTTATTAGAGATTGCCCAGTCACACAGTTCTCCATTGGATTCCAAAGGCTATTTTTTGCTACGTGTATAAAGTCCAAGCAGCCTCGCCCTCTAGCCATTAAGGATTTTTTTTTAAGATTTTTATTGGGGAATTGGGGAAGGGGAACAGCTAAGTTGCTGTCTTTCAATCTTAGTTGTGGGGGGCGCAGCTAGCTCAGCTCCAAGTCCAGTCACCATCCGGCCGCCCATCGGCAGCTCGTGGCCGCTCAGCTCAACGTGCCGTGCTCAATCTTAGTTGCAGATGGGCACAGCCCATCATCCCATGAGGGAGTCGAACCAGCAACCTTGTTGTTAGGAGCACATGCTCTCACCAGCTGAGTCATCCTGCCATCTGCTGGCAGTTCAGCGGCAGCTCAGCTCGGACGCAGCTCACTGGCCCATGTGGGAATTGAACCAGTGACCCTGTTGCTCAGAGCTTGCACTCAACCTACTGAGCCACTCGGCCGGCCCTAGCCATTAAGGATATTGACTGTGCAATTTAAAAACTCCAAAAAAAAGGGGCCGGCCGAGTGGTGCGATGGTTAAGAACTGGCTTGGGATGCCAGAGGGCCCTGGTTCAGATCCCACATATGAGGGCCAGTGACACTGCCCTCTACAGCTAAGATGCTGAACAACAGCTCAACCTGGAGCTGGGATGCCATAAGTCGCCGGCGACAGCGTAGGCTGCAGCCCCTGTGGCAGTGGGTTGCCATGGGCTACCGTGTGTAGCCAGCAGCCAGCGTGAGCGGCCAGCAGCCGCAGTGAGCGGCCTCCAGAAGCCGGTGACTGATCTGCCTCGCCCGGGAAGAGCGCAATGATGGTGCCAACTTGAGCCAGTGAAGCAACGTCCTCCACAACTAGACTGAAGAACAAAACGACAGCAACTTGTCTGAGCTCTTCCCCCAATTCCCCAGCACTGTTCCCATCCCCCCAATTCCCCAATAAAAATCTTAAAAAAAAACAAAAACTCCAAAAAAAGAAATCACCAGGTCCAAATGAAGAATTCCACCAAAGACTCAAAGAAGAATTAACACAACTTTTATATAACCTCTTCCAGAAAATTGAAGAAGAGGGAATACTTCCCAATTCATTTGATGAAGCTGGCATTAATTACTGTGATACTAAAACCAGATAAGGATGGTCCAAAGAAAGAAAACTACAGACCATATCCCTCATAAATGGACATGCAAAAATCCTTAACAAAATATTAGGAAATAAAATTTGGCAATATATAAAAAGCATTATACACCATGACCTAGTGAAGTTTATTCCAGGATGCAAGGCTGGTTCCTTATTCAAAAATCAGTGTCATCCACCGTATTTAACAGGCTGTAGTGGACAGAATAACGGTTCCCTGAAGATGTCCCGGTGCTAATCCCCAGAATCTGTGAACATGTCAGGTTAGCTGGACAAGGGAATTTAAGGTTACAGATGGAATTAAAGTTGCTGATCATCTGTTTTTAAAATAAGGAGATGATCCTCGATTATCCAGGTTGTCCCAATGTAATCACAAGGGTCCTTAAAAGTGGAAGAGAGTCAGAAAGAGGTGATGGTGGAAGAAGTTTGGACTTACATAATGTGAGGATTCTACCTGCATAGCTGGCTTTGTAGATGAAGAAACAAGACCATAAACCAAGGCATGTGGGAAACTTCTAGAAGCTGGAAAAGGCACTATTCATCCTTTGAGCCTCCAGCAAGAAACGAAGCTCTGTGAACACCCTGATTTTCGCTTTGGGAGATCCATGTAGCACTTCTAACCTACACAGCTGTAAGATAATACATTTGTGTTGTTTTAAGCCCCTAAATGTATGATAACTTGTTATAGCAGCCATAGAAAACAAATACATTCGCTAAAGAAGAAACGTCACACAGTCATATCAATAGATCCAGAAAAGGCACTTGACAAAATTCAGCACTCACTCATAAACACCCTCAGCAAACTACCTCAGAGGGAAACCACCTCAGCTTGGTGAAGAGTATCTACACACCTTCAGTTAACATCATACTTACAGGTTAAAGATGGAATGCTTTCCCCTTAAGATTGGGAACAAGGCAAAGATATCCACTCTCATCATTCTTATTCAATATAGTACTGGAAGTTCTAGCCAGAGCAATAAGGCAAGAAAAAGAAATAAAAGGTGGACAGATTGGAAAGGGAGGAATAAAACTAGCCCAATTTGCAGATGACATGATGGTCTACATAGAAAATCTCAAGAAACGTACAACTCCCCCAGCAATAATATTGGGTTGTCGGAAAAGTCATGACGCATTTTGCAACGAAAAACAAAAAATACGTCATGACTTTTCCGACAACCCAATAAATGAGCTAGTTCAGCAAGGTTGTAGGATACAAGATCAATATACAAAAATCTATTGCATGTCTGTATAATAGCAATGAATATGTGAAAATTGGAATTAAAAATACAACGCCGTTAATAGTTGCTCAAAAAAAAAAATGTTTCGATATAAACCTGACAAAACAGGTACAGGACTTGTATACTGAAAACTACACAACACTGATAAAAGAAATCAAAGATTTAAGTAAATGAAGAGACAGATCATGTCCATGGACTGGAAGACTTGACATAGTAAAGATGTTGCATCTCCCCTAACTGATATACAGGTTTAGTGCAATTACTATCAGAATCCCAGCAAGATTTGGGGGTAGATATAGGCAAGATTATTCTAATGTCCAGGCAGCTTGATGAGCATTTCAGGCCTTCATGTTATTTTCCTGTTGTGTCCTCTTTTGTCACACTCCCTAGCCATTCCGGCACCATACTCCTTCCTTTCTCAGTTCCAAGCCTTTGCTGAAGCACCTCCCTCCTGGTGAGCCGTCTGCCCAGTCTCTGCTCCACACTGAAAGCCTCCTGTGGCTCCCACCTCCATTCCATGACTCCAGCGCAGCTTCCTGAATCTTGGGGAGACCAGAGAGGCCAGGATTTCCCTAGGGAACCCTGGACCTGCCCAACCCAGCCCCCGCCCAGCACTGGCAGGGGAGGGACCTCGGGAGCAGAGAGAAGACAGGAAATTCCCCTGGAACCTGTTTCTCTGCTTCCTCGCCCAGACTGAGGTGCCCACTGGAGGGAAAGGCTGGCCAAAGACCCGGGCAGTCATGGCCTCTACCCTGAGCCCACCCCGCATCCCCAAGCCCAAGTGTTCCCTGCCCTCACACTACTATGAGAACTTTCTGGAGAAGAAAGGACCCTATGACCAGGTAATGGGGGGCAGCGGGGCAGGGAGCCGGGCACTGCTGAGCAGCCAGCCGAGCAGGTGAGGCACCTCTCTGAACCTGCGTCTCCCCTGGCCAAGTACTGCGAGATGGGTGCTGGATGGGGCAGGGCATGGGCTGGGGGCTGGGAAGGGTTCTGCCCATCTGTCTGCCTCTGTTTCTCTCTCTCTGTGTCTCTGACTTATTTGATCTCTTTCTCTTTGTCTCTCCCTGTCTGTCTCCATATGCCTCTCTCGTCTCAGTCTTTCTGTCTCAGTCTCTCCTGTCTGTAGAACACAAACAGGATCAGGGACTTCCTCCAGGAAGTGGGGAATTAAATTGATTAGTTCCTCTTCCCCCAGCCCTGAAGTAACTTTGTGAACCTCAGCTGCAGGGGACAAAATCAGGACAGTTGCATGTGGGGACAGTAAGAGCTGTTGGGGGCCACATTTGGCAGGACCAGATACTGGCCACAGGAGCAATGCGTGTGTGTGCAAGTGCGTGAGCGTGTGCGCGTGTGTGTGCGTGTGCGTGTCTTATTCAGAATAAAGCCCAGCCCCTGGTTTCCCACTAAGGCCCTGTCTCTCCATCCCCCTGCCCCCACCACTCCCCATATTCATTCATCTTCTACTGTAATCCAAACCAACCACCTACTGCTTTCCCTGCCCACCTCCCTGCCTTTGTCATTGCAGTTCCCTTCTCCTTTCCTTGTGTCTCTATGCACCTAAATCCCCCCATCCCAGCCTAGAAAGCATCTAGAGGCAGCAGATCACAGTTATTAAGAAAGACCGTGGGCCCCAGAGTGTGAGACCCAGGTTCACATCCCCACTCCATGCCTTCCTGACTCCCAAGCCTTATACAAATGACTCTCCATCTTTGTGCCTCAGTTTTCTCTACTATAAAACGGGTAGAATAGGGCCATAGTCATGGTTACAGCAGAGGGGTAGCCCTCAGCAGACCTGATTCAGGGCAAGCACTGGTGCCTTACATGTATTAATCCGCCCAGTTCTCACAACAGTCTCTGAGGTGGGTACCATTAGTATTGCCATTTTATAGGTGGGGAAACTGAGGCACAGACCTTAAATAACTTGTCCAATGGCACATAGCCAGTGCATGACAAAGTAGTTCTGACCATACTGAGTTTAATCACTTATTGCTCTATTCAGAGTGCCTGGAACAGTGCTGGACACATAGTAGGTACTCAGTAAGTGTTAGTTAAATGTATGGATGTAGCTATCTATGGATGGGCAGATGGGTGGGTGGATAGATGGACGAACAGATGGATGGATGTGTGTGTGTGTGGGTAGATACGTGGAGGGATGGATGGATGGATAAGTGGGTAAGTAGATGGGTGGGTGGATATGTGGGTGGGTAGATAAGTGGATGGATGAATGGATTGATTGATGAATGGATGGTAGCTCTCAATATAAGCACTCTGCATTATCATTACAGACTAATTAAAGTGCCTCCTCCTTCAGGAAGTCTTCCCAGATTTTCTAGTTGGAGGGCTGCTCTCCTCCTCTGTGATCTCATGGCCCAGGGTCTGTCCCTTCTCAGAGATCCTGGTTTCTCTTTTCTAGAGGATTTTAGTATCTGTGCTTTCTCTATTCTCTGGCACATGATCTATTTAGAAACAGAAGTCACGTCCCCCTTGTTTTTTCTGCCTGCAAGAGAACTGGTTGCAGAGTAGGTGCTCAGGGAACATTTGGTGAAAAATCCCCCAGAATCTTACAGTCTGAGCTGTATCAGCCTCTTGGACCTCCAGAGAGTTAGGACATTTAGAATTCAGAATCCTGGAGGAAATCCTGAATCTGAAAATCTCCTAAAGTCCAGAACCTTGTGGAATTTTGAGACTATATAGACTCAGCACCTATCCCTGGGCCTGGCACCTAGGATATGCCAGTAAATATTTATGATGTGGATAACGGGACGGGGGATGTATGTATGTGTGTATGGGTGGGTAAATGGATGGGTGGATGGCTCAGTAGATGGATGGGTGGTTGAATGGATGGGTGGAACATCATAAATCCAGTTAGCTCAACTCACTCCTATAGCTTCCCCCTCCATAAATTGGGGGACTGCTCTGGGTCCCCTGTCCCATCAAGGCTCCCTTTGGTCCTTTCTCGGAGAATAACAGATCCCCAGAGGCTGGGCCATGCGTGGAGAGGTCCTCCCTGAGAAGGCAATATTTGTTGAAAAACCCAAAGCAGGTAATAAAGGAAACTATATGAAGATCTGGGGAGAGCATCCAGGCAGAAAGAACAGCCAATGCAAAGGTCCTGAGACAGGAGTGGGTAGGTTGGAGGTATCCCGTTTGCCACCTCACATCCTTCTCTTTCTCCACCTCTGGTCCCCAGGATTATAAGAAGTTCTGGACTGGCCTCCAGGGCCTCACTCTCTATTTCTACAATAGCAATCGGGACTCCCAGGTAAGGATGGGAATGAGGGCTCAAGAGTTGGCCCATACTTGACCCCAGGGACCAAGCAGAAGGTGTAGATGGTGTGGCCAGGCCAGGGGACCTGAGGGACCACAGGCCTGGTGCTCAGACTTCCACTTCTGTGCTCCCAGTACATGGAGAAGCTAGACCTTGGAACATTTGTGAAACTCACAGATGAAGCTCCCTGGGGGACATCCCATGAACCTGGCACCCGTTTCAACTTGGTCCTCCGGAACCAGGAGATCAAGTTCAAGGTAGGTCCTTTGGGGTGGGGGAGCTGGTGGGAGACCCTCCTTCCCCATCACACCCATCATTAACACACACTGGCATGGAGTCACATAGAGTTTATCACTGGGTTGGTGACACTGGGCAAGTCACTTGACCTCTCTGGGCCTCAGTTTCCTCAACTGCAAAATGGGATAATATGTGTAAAGTGCCAAGAACAAGATCTGATCCACAGAGACCATCACTGCCATCATTCAATCTTTCAACAAACATTAGTGAGCACCTACTGTGTGCCAGACCCTCTTCTAGTTGCACACCACTGAAGAGACAATTAAAAATCCCTGCCCTTGTGGAGTTTACAGTAGTGGTGAAAACACACAATCAACAATATAAATGTGTAAAATATATGGAGTGTCACATGGCAGTAGATGCTAGGGAGACAACTGCTAAGGGAGAAGGAATGCAATGTTAAAAGGTATGATCAGGGAAGACCTTACTGAGGACCTGACGGAAGGAAGGGAGCCAGCAGTGTAGATGTCTGTGAAATAGCTCTTCAGCAGTGGGACTAGCACATGCAAAGGTCCTGAGACAGGTGTGCCTGGTGTATTGGAGCAACAGTAAGAAGGCTCATGTGGCTGGATCAGAGTGAGTTAGGGAGAGGGAGGAGGTGAGGGCAGGGAGGGGATGGGGGCAGGTTGTGTAGGGCCTTGTGGCCCATGGAGAGGAGTTGGGCTTCTCCCTTGAGAAAGGTGGGAACCCTGGGAGGGTTTAGAACATAGGAGATACATAAAATGACTTATGTTCTTCTAAATGTTGGTGTAATAACATTAAAGAATAACATGCCACATTACTAAGGACTTATATTCAGACATCATCCTAAATTAACCTGTCCTAACTCATTTAATTGTCCAAATAGCCCTTGGAAACAGGGACTGTTATTCCTCACTCCCATTTCATAGATGAATAGAATGAAGCTCATCAATGTGGACTTTTTCTTTCCCTCCCTAGGTAGACAGCCTGGAGTCTCGGGAGATGTGGAAGGGCTTCATCCTGACGGTGGTGGAGGTCAGAGTGGTTGCCCTCTGTCCCTCTCTCTCTCATTCACCTCTAAACCTTCTCAGAAATCCTCTTTTTTTCTTTCCATCCTTCATTACCCAAACAAGCCTCTCTAGAGTATAGCAGTATGGTCTCAAAATGAGACCTATGTAGCCCATAAACATCTTTTGTTTTGCCAACAAAGTGGTAAAACTTTTTAAATTAGCTGCCATCACTTAAAATCCAGTGTTAAGGGCCGGCCCAGTGGCTCAGTTGGTTAACAGCTCACTCAAGAGTGCGAACTCTGAGCAACAGCAGTTTGAGTCCCAGCTCGAGCTGAGCTGCTGCTGAGCTGCCAAGAGGTGGCAGGATGGCTCAGCTAAAAAAAAAAATAGGAAAAAACCCACAAAAACCAGTTTTAGTCAACATTCCTGATATCTATTTTACTTATTTGTTCCCTACCAGGCCCCTGCAGCCTGTAGAGTTTTAAAACTCTACATTCTAACATCTGTTCTGTCCTCCTCCCCATCAGCGAAGTCTCTCTCTGAAGCCTCTGAAAGTGTAGGGAGGCTCCCAGACCCAGGTTCTCATCCTGGCCCCTGTCTGCATTCTGGCCTCAGTTTGCCCGTGTGTGACATGGGCACAGATGCCTGTTCCCTGACGCGCCCCCGGTCGTCCCTCAGCTCCGTGTTCCATTCAACTTGATCCTGCTACCTGGACACCTGTACATGATGGCTGAGGCCCTGGCCAAAGAGGAGGTGCGCCGCTCCCTCGTAATTCCCTCGTGAGTGTCCCTCCTGGCCTGAGGGGCTCCAGGAAGGGGGGTGTGGGGCTGAGGTTGGGCTATGAGTAGGATCTCTGGCCATTGGGTCTTAAATTGAGTACAGGGCTGCATCTGGGATTACGACCCATGCTGGGAGCTGGACTTGGAGTTTGGGAGCAGGTCTAGGTGCCTGAGGGTGGGTCTGGGCCTCCAGGGGAGGGTCTATGTGCCTGGAGTACTGGACTGAGCCTCCAGAGAAAGAACCTGGTTCTGGGGGGCAGAGCAGGGTCTCAGGTAGGGCGACCTGGGCTTAGGGAAAGAGGTTGGGTCTCCAGGGGCAGATCTAGGTGCCTAGAAGGCGTGGCCCAGGGCGGGGTTTATAAGCAGTAGGGTGTAACTGGGTGTTCAGGGGCGGGGTTATGGGTGAGGCGTGGCTGAGTGTCCAGGGGCGGGGTTACGTACGGGAGGGCGTTCTGGGTTTCTGGGGAAGGGGAACGGAGCCTGTCCTGTGTGAGTGATGCGGCCCGCCCTAGGTGCTTCCTGAAGGTGAGCCGGCTGGAGGCGCAACTGCTCCTGGAACGCTACCCAGAATGCGGGAACTTGCTGCTGCGGCCCAGCGGGGACGGCGCGGGCGGTGTGTCGGTCACCACGCGCCAGACGCTCAACGGGTGCGCATGCGCAGCTCCGGAGCCGGGAGATCGAAATAGGGTTGTATTTGGGGGAATGGTCAGATGTAGAGGCGGAATCAGATCCTAGAGCGAGTCAGCCTCGGGACAGAGTCGAAGCCAGAACAAGGGAGAACTCGGCGGTGGGCCAGGGGCATGGGATCCTGAGGTTGGCCCCGCCCCGGAGTAGGGTCATTGGTGGGGGTCACATCGATAGTGCTCTCAGAAGCCAGGGGCGGAGCCAGGAAGGACGGGGGGCCTTCCCTGGGGGTGGAGTACAACGCGGCATGGTCCCCTGGGAGCAGCGCCAGGGCAAGGGGCAGGGTCTTTCCTGTGTGCAGGGAAGAGTGAAGGGAGGTTCGGCCCTCAGTGGAGGCGGAGACAGGACAAGGGGTTGGAGTATTTATTCCTTGGCCTGAGCCAGGCCCCCCACTTGCCCACTGCCTGTGCAGAACGCCGGTGATTCGGCACTACAAGGTGAAGCGCGAGGGTCCTACGTACGTGATCGACGTGGAGGAGCCGGTGAGCGATGGGCCAGGGTCTCAGGAACACACTGGCGGGATCTGCGCGCCCCTTCCCCAGCGGCTCTAACCGGTCCCCCATCCATCCCCAGTTCTCCTGCGCCTCACTCGACGCAGTGGTCAACTATTTCGTGTCGCACACCAAGAAGGCTCTGGTGCCCTTCCTACTGGACGAGGACTATGAGAAGGTGCTAGGTGGGTGAGGCTTCAAGGGACCCACAGGGCCCAGCCTGTGCCTCTCTCACCTTCGCCCCGTCGGGGACACCCTTGGGTCAGCGCCTGGCCGCCGCGCCTCCTCCAGGCATTCCTCTCTGTTCTAGGCTACGTGGAAGCGGATAAAGAGAACGGAGAGAATTTGTGGGCGATACCCTCGGTCCCTGCTGTCCCCAGCCCAGGTGACGCCCCCTTCCCACTGCCGCCGCTGGGACCCAGGAGGGAAAGACTAGGACCCACATGGTGCCTCCTGTGCCCAATCTTGTACCCATAGTTGCAGGGACCCAGAAATTTCCCAGACCCTGCCCTTTGGGAACTTCCAGGTTGTGGAGGGTGCAGACACAACTGGACACAGACACTCCCAGGCCTCTTTAATGGAACCTGGGTTTGGGGCAGGGCCTAGAGTTGGGGAGAAAAGGGGGCAGAGTAGGGGGAAGATATACCGAGGAGGGGTGTTTCCTGAAAGCCTCCAAGTATTTCAGTAGGTAGTGACGGGCAATGAGGGGCACACAGGGTATGCCTGGAATATGAACTACCCAGATATAGGAAATTGGGGTGGGTGTTCGGAAAGGGATGGAAGGCAGCCCAGCTTCTGGAGCGGAAGAGGCTGGAAGCAGTATGATCCGTCCTGGGCTGGGCAGATGCTGGGGGCCCCATGTTCACAACAGACATGTATGTACACATACACACACGCCACAATCACCAACATGGACTGTGTCCCCCTGCATAATCAGAAGCCCATATGTAAACAAGACACCCATGTACACAATGGCTCCACACATGCATGACTACGTGTCATGATTCCAGTCCCATCTAGCACACATATACATACCTCAAGCCACAATCACGTGTGCACACACAAATGCACATATATCCACTCACAGCACAAATTCCGACATTTATAGACACATGCATGTACACACCAATAGTCAAGTACCCAAGCACAGATCTTAGCATCCATGCATATACACATATTTACATATAATCAATTTATGTAAATTCATCCAGTGTACATATTTATGCTACACAGGGACACAAACACAGACTTAAAAATGGGCACATGCACAGACACACGCACAGGGCATGTACACATACACTCCCACTCATGGGCACACAGACCCACCTTGAGTTGTTCCTGAACCATGTGGGTCCCAAAAGTGACCATAGTTTCCCACCAGGTCCCATACATGCTGGTGGCCCCAGGCAGCCATCTCCCACATCCATCATACCTGTGTCCAGCCAGGACAAGCTGCCCCCGCTACCAAACCCGGATGAGAACTACGTGACTCCCATTGGAGATGCCCCAGATGCTGACTACGTGAATGGGGACGGTGGGTGGGGACTGGGGGTGGCTGAGAAAAGGGGCAGGGGGAGCAGGCTCACAGCTGGATTGACACGCCATACGTTTGTTCATGAAGTGCCTTCCACCGGTCGGCTGATAGTCCTGAAGCCCAAGAAGTGTCCCGCAGCCCCAAAGGTTCAGGCAAAGCCTCCAAAGCCACCCACTGCGCCCAAGCCAGGTAGGGGAGCCTCCTCCCCAACCCCCCAACCCTTCCCTCATCCAGTGGAGGGCCAGTCTCAGCTTTCATCTGTCTTCTCCAGAGCCCAGAGGCCTTCCTGGTGGCCTGGCCAAGAAGCTGGCTGTCAGCTCAGCACAGGCTTTCTTCCCCACAACAGGTAAGGGACCTGGGAGGAGGGGAGTCGATGCAAGAGGGGCTTCATGGGCATGTGACATGTGCAGTCACACAGGACCGCACACTCCAAAGGGCCTGCACTTGATTTAATGTTCTGCTGTCTCCATCTCAAAATTCCTCATGCACTGGGCCCCACACATTCTGCAGCCTGTCCTGGGTGGATGTGGGGTGGGTGCAGCATGGACTGGGGATCCCTGGTGCAGCTGAAGCCTCGGGTACCCCCCCTGCCCTCCAGGGTTGGCCGATGTCACAGCAGAGCTGGAAGAGAAACTACAGAAGCGGCGGGCACTGGAACATTCAGCTGGGCTCGCTGAAGATCAGCGGGCCAATCTCAGAGCATGGCACATCAGTCAGGCGAATCCCTCCTCCCAGAATTAAAACTCAAGTGACCCCAGAGCTTATGTGTGTGACTTGGTTTTGGGGGCCCATGAAGGATCCATCAGATGTCTGCCCACAGCTAGCCCCATTTGCTCCCAAAGATCCTTACTCAGCTCAGAAAAAACTGCCACCTGACTTTGCCAGAAAAGCCCATTTGAAAGCTGGGGAAACAGGTCCAGAGAGGGCCAGGGCATAGCCAGTGCCACCCTGCCCCAAAGAACCAGTAGCACGGTCTGGCCAGTGTTTGACCTTTATTAGGAAGTGAGGTGGGGAGGAGGGCCTGCCCCGGTGCCCGCTCCCTGTTGGTGACCCTGTTAGGAGTTAAGGCTCCAAGCAGCAAGTTAGAGGGTGCCCAGTTGAAATAGCTGAGGCCTGGTAGTGGCCCCCAAAATCAGCCCAGCTGGATGGACGGTCCACTGGCCTAAGTGAGGCTGGTGTTGGAGCTGCTGGTGGCACTGCCTCGCTTCTGCAGGCATCGCACGGAGCTGGGGACCTGCAGTCCTGTCGTCACCTGGAAGCTGCCACACCATACCTGGGGACAGGGAGGGGAAAGGAGAGGCTTGGCAGCGAAGCCAGCACCCAGGGCCACCCTCTCCTATCCCGGGTCATGGAAGGGGCCTCACTGTGAAAGCAGGCAGCAGTGGCTGTGTGAACTTGGCCTTGAAGGTATGCAGCAGCTGTTTTGTGCGGGCGTTGTAGAAGGACAGGAGGCCTGGGTGGAGGGCAGAGCGACAGGGGACCAGTAAGAGGGTTTGTGGCAGAGAGACAGAGACAGGTGGCTGGAGATGCCAGCTGGGGCCCAGAGTCACCTTGGTGGAAGTCGCAGTGCACGCCCAGGCAGTCAGGCACGGGAGCATCCAGCACCTTGGCCTTGTTGGCGTGCTTGGCGGTGAAGCTGACCTGCAGCCAGTTGTTGATGTGCAGGCACCAGGACGCAGCTGTCTTGCCCAGCTGCTCGAAGCGGCCCAGGCTGCGGTAAGCCACCCCCACGCCGAATGCCTTGCTGTCTGGCTCATAGCGCACCTCCCAGTAATGCTCCCCGCCATCGATCAGTGTGTCCCCTGTGGGGGTGGGGGGGGGCAGTGGGGACTGGGTAGAATAGGGTCCCAAGTGCTCTTCTACAAAGGGTCAGCCACTCAGATACTCCCCAGATCACAGCTACTTGGTCCCCAGCTATTCCTTCCAGGTATCCCCAGCCTTCAACTCCCTCTACACACTAAGTCCAGATATTCTCCAAGCTTCCATTAGTCCTTTCAGGCTCCCTGTAAGTCCAAGCTACTCCTTCCAGGCCTTAGAAAATTCCTCCAGTTCCTCCTCATGTTTAGCTACTCCTCAGTCCTCACTTCTTCCCAGAGACTAGATATACCCAAACCCTTGTTCCTGGCGAACTCTAAGTATCCCCACAGGCCTCAAGTCCTGGAATCCAGATACTCCCTGGGACTCCAGACTCCTTCCTATTGCTTTCTGAATCTAGATTCTTCCCAGACCTCTAGCTCCTGGTGGAGAACAGTTTCTTCCAGGCCTTAGCCCTTCCTGGGGTTCAGATGCCCCCCAGATCTCCGCTGATTCCTAACTCTACATCCTTTACAGACCCCTAGATCTAGATTCCCAACCATAACTAGTCCAGGCTCCTCCCAGGAGCTAGATAGCTCACTCTCAAATCTCAGCTACTCTACAAACCCCCCACATCTTCCCCTGCTTCCTCCCCAAACCCCAACTCTGTCAGTCCCAGATGCTTTCCAGAAAATCTGAATCCTCCCTAGAATCTTCACTTCTCCTCAGGGCTTAGCTTATCCCCAGAACCCAGCTACTTGCTACCTTCCTCCAACCACACCACCCCCTGCCTGATATTACTGAACTTACTGACCTCTTAATACCTCAGCCTCATTTTCAAGCCCTTTTCTGGACAATGGCAATTTCCCTAAATACTGGTTTTTTCATGGACTCCAGCTTCTCTTTCACAGGATCTAATCACTCCTGTGGTGCTAACCACTTCTCCAATCCTAGCCATTCCCTCAACTTCTCTGACACCAGCTACTCTATCTGGCTCATCCACATACCCTTAGCCTTGCTTCAGTTCCTCCACAAACACAGCTGCTCCCTAGGCAAGTATTCTTTCCAGCTACTTCCTATATCTCAGCTATTTCCCAAGTCCCAGCTATTTGACAGACCCCAGGGAACCCCCCTCAAGCTCATGACCAGCCACTCCCCAATCCAGAGCCTCTTTCCTCAGCTCCATAAGCTCTGGCTCCCCCCAATAACCCCTTCTGCCCAAACCTTTCCATCCCCCCAGCACAATAACAATATATGTTATTGGGACCAATTCCAGAGAAGTTTTGTTGATGGCTGCCTCAGTTTCCCCAGCCAAAGGAGTTTTTTTCCTACTCCCCCCACCACCACCACCATCAGGGCCCTGACCAGAGTTCCCTTCTCTCCTCCCATCTTCCCTCCTCCTTACCCAGAACCGTGTAAGACTCAGCTGTGAAACGATCCCGTCCCCCACGACCCGAGGGCATCCTCTTGGGAGATGGTGTACCTCTGTGGGTGGCAGGGAGGGGAGAAGGCTCAGTGCAGTCCTCACCTCCCCCATAGGGCTTCCCTGGTCCACCCCAGCCTCTGTGGACTTTTCCTCAATCCTTGACAGTATTTGTTTCTTTTCATACACTGGGCCCCTCACATCAGAACATGCCTGTTCCCTTCCTCATCTGGAAAACTCCTATTCAAACTTCAATACCCAGTTCAAAGTCTCCTCTCCCTTGATTCACTATTTTGGCTCCCCAGCTCCATGTCCCTCCCTCCACCCCAGCCTTGACCACACTGAGTTGTGTTTCCATGTCCATCTTGACCTCCTCTACCAGAGACTCAGGGAGGGGAGGGGGCAGGCTACCTGGCTGGGGAGTTGACAGGAGACGCTGTCCGCCCCTTGCCATCTTTCTCGCGAGCCTTGATATCCTGCACCTTCCCGCCCATGGCGTCCCACTCCACGGAGAGATCATCCACCCGCAGGTTCTGGTGGGATGTGGACGCATCCAGGCGGTACATGAACGCTGGGGCCGGGCAGATGTGGGAGTCACAGAGATGGGGAAACCCGGAGAGACACAGAAACAGAGAGAGACAGACAGTGACCAAGAAAGACCATGACAGGGACAGAGAACAAAGAGACAAAAAATCAGACTGAAACAGATAGAGAGAAAGAGACCAACAGACAAAGGCTCAGAGACAGAAAAATATAGAGACGACAGGCAGAAAGACATCAAAAGGGACAAGAGGGGGAAGAATGGAGGGGGCAAACCATGCAGCTAGAGGAGTGAAGGCCAAGGCTTCCTAAAGATTTCCCAGGTCTGGGGCCATTTTCAAACCACTTTTGCTGCCCTGTGTTTCACTTGGGGATTAATTTCAGGAAAGGGGCTGGGCTACAGCATGACATATTTAAGCTAGAGTGCTGAAGGACTTCCTATCAGGGCATGCAAAGGTATACTGTGGGAGGCTAAGAAATCGGATTTCACTACTAATATACCCTCCCCAACTCTATAGAGCACTTATATATTTTTGGGAGAGAGAGAAAGTGTGTGTGTGTGTGTGTGTGTGTGTGTGTGTGTGTGTGTGTCAAAAACCATCCAGGTATGATGAGATCAACTGCAAAAACATAGGATAAAAACAGGTTTATACCAGACATGCAGGCTGAGGAATTCTACTGTGGACTGAGCTCTGAGCTTCCTGGAAGCCAGGGCAAAAGACCACAGAACAATGATTAGAAGAGTCTCATTTCACACTAGTCCCTGGGGCCCCAGGAATGAAGGGTTATAGAGTCACAGCCAGGATAGGAGTAGGAGCCAGTCACCTGGTGTCTCCAGAGTCACTGGCTCAGAGAATTCGCCTGCAACTGCCTTATTACAGGCCTTCACACGGAAATTCATGTATTTCATGTCAAACTTGAGACCTAGGAGGCAACAGAGGATCTCAACATTGTGTACACTTTGAGCAATAGGTTAGAGGCCCCCGTGTCCCACAGTAATCCCACTGCCCCTCCTTCCAAGGAGCACCTTGTAAATGACATCTTATCCCTGAGAAACCATCCTTGCCCACATTCACCTGTGGGGCTATGGATTACTTGGCTCCACCCCCAACCTAGACTGGGCAATCAGGATGCTTTATGATCTAATCATAGAGATTAGTTCAGGGGTAGGCACATGACCCGAACTGGCCAATCAGAATCTGCCCTGGGATTTTGGCTGGTATTATAGGGAGCAGAGTTGCTGTTATCTCTGGGCTGGCCAGCTAGGAGGAAGTCCCTCCTGGGAAAATTTGCCAGCTCATTTGGCTAGCCTCCTTGAGAATGCAGTCCCCAGAGTCAGTAAGTGCAGGAAACAGAGGTGACTGAGTCACTTGCTGGAACCCCTGGATCAAGCCACGCCTGGTTACTTATTAAAGATTTTCCCTACTACAAGGATATATCTCACCCTCCCTTTCTGGCCTTTTCTTATTAGTTTATTCCAATCTTAAAAATAAAAAGCAGCTATCAAGCTGTCTTCCCCCTCAAGTTAAACCTCTTTGGAGAGATTAGGAACACTCCCCTTTCTGCTGCCTCACTCCCTCTCCCTCCTCTGGACTTGTCAGTTCCGTTTTACAAGACTTCCTGGCTGACTACTCCTTCCCTTCTGGAACATTCTCTTTCCTTGGCAGCCATGACACTGCCCTCTACTGGCTGCCCACTCTGGTTATCCCCTCTCGCGGGCTCCTCCCTCCCTGACACCCTTAAATGTCAGAATGGCTCAGTCTAGGATCCTTGGTCATCCTATTTTGCTCACTGTCCCTTTCTCACCCTCAGGCACCATCCATCCACCCATGGCACCCACAGCCCAACCTCTAGCCCTGACTGCATGTCCAGTCACCTCCTGAGTGTTCCCCACAGGATGCTCATTCTCCGGACACCCCAAACAGCACTTAGTACCCCCTACTCTAATCCCTCCCATAGGTCCTTTGCCCTCAGAACAAAGTCCCCATACGTCCTTTAACCTCTCCCCGGAGACATTGTTCTCTCTGCAAACTTAACTAGTTCCAGACACAAAGGCTCAGCACTCTGGCCTCTGAGCCCTCCAGCAGGCTGCTCCTCTGCCTTCTCCCTCCGAACCCCCCTTATTCTCTTTTGGGCCTCAGCCTGGCTGCCACCTCCTCCAGCTGCCCACACAGACGGCCTCACCCTTCTTTGGATCCCCTTCTCTGAGTTCAGTGGTTTGCTCAGCAGCTCCATCTACTTCCCTGGAGCTAAGACGAACACCCAGAAGGCTGGGTTTCAAACATGGAACACATCTGACTAGTCTAGTCCAGGGGTCGGCAAACTGTGGCTCGTGAGCCACATGTGGCTCTTTGGGTATGTTCATCTCAAAAGTTTGCCAACCCCTGGAAGAGCCAATCCTGTCCCTCACAACAATTTAAAAATTATTCGAGAGCCATAAATATATTTTTACATAATCACCATTATGTGAATAATATCCTTTAAAAATTTTATAAATGAAATTATAATAATTTTCTTTTCATTTTCAATTTTACTTCAGAGCCTGTGGCTCACGAGCCACAGTTTGCTGACCCCTGGCGGCTCTTACGTTTCAAAAGTTTGCCGACCCCTGGTCTAGACTCACTTGCTGTGTGCCTCAATTTCCTTTTCTGCAAGTTAGCAATCGTATTCCCCATGCTGAGCAGGGTTCACATGAGGATGAGATGAGTCAGGAATGGAGGTCATAAACACTTCACCCTCCGGTCTTTCCAAGCAATCAATGAGATAGTAGGCGGATTGCAAATAACCACACAGGTTATTGACATAGGTGAGCATATTCATATATATCCTCAATATTGCACACCTTTTGATAGGTTCCACTTCCTGCCCTGAAGAACTCACTCACTAGGAATTCTGTAAAAGGTGAGAGGGTGTGGCTCTAAAGGAGATGCATCAAGAAGCCTGTGACAGAGCAGATCTATACCTTGATTATGGCAGTGGTGACATGAATTTACAAGTGGCACAAAATTGCGTATGGGATTATACACACACACACACACACATAAAGGCCTGTAACACTGGTGGAATGTGAATCAACACTGCAGAATGTAGCCATGTCAGTTTCCTAGTTTTGATACTGAACTATAGCTATGTAAACTGCCACTACTGGAGAAAGCAGAACATAGCCACACAATGGTCTGTTATTCACCCTTAAAAAAGGAAGGGAATTCTGACACCTGCTACAACATGGATGAACCTCGAGGACATTATGCTGAGTGAAAGAAGCTAGTGACAAAAGGACAGATACTGTATGATTCCACTCATTGGAGGTACTTAAAGCAGTAAAAATCATAGAGACGGGAAGTTAACTGGTGGGTGCCAGCAGCTGCTGGAGGAGGAATGGGGAGTGAGTGTTTAATGCTAACAGTTTCAGTTTTGCAAGATGAAAAGTTCTGGAGATGGACGGTGGAGATGGCTGTATACAATGATGTGACTCTGCTTAATGTCACTGAACTGTACACTCAAAAACAGTTAAGATAGTAAATGTTATGTTTATGTGTATTTTAGCTTAATAAAAAAAAAGATTGGGGAAAATGGGGTGTGTTTATTTTGATTCCCATGTAAAAAGGGTAAACCAATAGCTTCTCAGGCACTCTTGCAGGCTGGTGGCTTTTCTTTCCTGCAATTAGCATGCTCATTATTAACCATGTATGCTAATTACAGACAAGGAACAAGCAAATTACAGCCCCAAAACTGTGGTGCTAGTTATGTTGTCAGCAAGGCCCTCTCCGCCCCAGAGGGTTTCCCTGGCTCAGGACGGCTTTTTAAACTCATTAGGGACCCCCAACTCTTCCTTCATCAGAGCCCACCTACCAGCTGGGTGGATTCCCCCAGGCCTTTTGCTTCTTGGAACTGCCAAGGAAATGCCCCAATACTGGCAGGGAGACCCCAGAACGCCAGCTCCAAGAGGTTGTCCACTCTGCTCACTATTACAAGGACAGCACCTAGTACACTGTAGGCGCTCAATAAACTAGGATGACCAAACAAATGCTGGAAAGTAGAGATAAGACATGGATGGACAGTGCCTTCTCCCCATTGTACCTCAGTTCCCTCATCTGTAAAATGGTAATGATAGGTCTGCCTATTGTACGTGTAAAATGCTCAGCACACAATAAGCCCGCAATAAATGGTGCGTGGCTGTCATCGATATTGCTTCTGTTATTATTACTTCCCGCTACTCCTGATCAGTGCAGCCCAGCTGCTTTCACACTTCATGAGTTTTCGGGATCATCCAGAAGCCCCCAGTTGGCTGATGGGAAAACGGGAGCCAGGCTGGGGCTGACGGGCATAGGGGTGGGTTGGCAGCGGAGCTGAGCCGCCCTTACTTGTCAGGGTGTACTCTGTCTGCCGGATGCCCTCGACGACCATCCAGGGATGGTCCTCCTTGAGACGAGGCGGGCCCTCAAAGTTCGTGCGCCGGTACTCCAGCACGTAGTGGTCAATCTTGCTGTCCTCATCTGGCATTCGCCACACCAGGGTCACACAATTGTCTGCTACCAGGGACTCCGCCAGGTCGATCACAGGGGCACTGGGGACTGCCCAGGACAGAAGGGAGAGGGATGTCAGGGTTCTACAGACATAGGCACAGAGGCTTTGCTGGAGCCCAACTCACATGATACACCTTCTAAGGGCTGGGGCTGCCTCTAGATCCCAAGCATAGGACCTGGGGGTGGAGCCTCCAAAGGGTGGGACATGGGGTCAGAGCTTTCTCAGGGTTCAACTGACAAAGGCTGGGCATTCTCAGGATCCCACCATTTACAAATAGGACATTTCCAGAATTCACTGCCAGTTGGGGTCCTGACTTTCACTGGACTCTACCCCCTGGTGGGTGGGGCCTTTCAGGGCTCCACCCAGAGGTGTGGCCTCCTCTTGGCACCAGGTGGCTTCCTCATGGGCCCATCCACAGGGGCGGGGCATTCTCATGGCTCCACCCAGGGGTGGGGTCTTCTGGGTACTCAAGGGCTGGCTGTCAGCCTTGCTCCAGGCCTTGTCTCAGGGACCCCCCAGACTCCTCAGCAGTTTCCCTGAAACCCTGGCCCTCCAGCGAGCTCCCCTCTCACCAGGTAGGAACTTGAGTGCCTGAAGCATCCTCCTCTCCTGTGCAAAGTCCACCATGAGGTGACTCATGTTGTCGCTGACCTTGGCTTTCAATGATAGCCGGAAGGCGGGGGCCATCGTCACACTGCAAGGAAGAAGGTGGAGGCAGCCTGCTGGCAGGCATCCCAGGGAGACCCAGGCCTGATCCTCCAAGGTGTGTGTGGGACCCCCTTCCCCCTTGTTCTGGTCCAGTGCTCTGGGCCAAGAGACCCTCACCTGGGTGTCCCCACCTTCATACCAGGGGTAGGGCACTAGGGTGGGGGTCACATCCAGTATCTTACCTATCTTTGATTTGCTTAGCAGCCTAGAAAGAAGGACAGAATAAAATTCAAAGAGTTGTCTCAACTGCATAAGAAAGCCACTGTACAGACAGGAAGACTGAGACCCAGCATGGCAACCATTTGCCAAAGTCCCCCCAACACTGGGGCAGAAACCCTTGGCTGTGTGTGCCCCAAAAGGATGGGGGAAAAGACAGGCTTCCACCCTCACCCCTCCCCTGCCCAGTGCCCAGAACATATAGTTGGCAGACTTAGCAAATAAAAATACAGGACACCCCAGTTAATTTGCATTTCAGATCAACAATGAATGGTTTTTTTAGAATATGTGTAAGTATGTCCTATGCTATATTTGGGACATACATCGCACAGTGAGTCCTCATTCAACGTTGCCTATAGATTCTTAGAAACTGTGACTGTAAGCAAAATGACATGTAACGAAACTAACTTTACCATAGGCTAATTGATATAAACAAAAGTTAAGTTCCTACGGCATATTTGTAGTCACAAAAACATCATTAAACTTCTAAATAAAGACCCGAAACACTTCTATTATTAAACACTGAAATAAATGTGAGCTATACAGAATTTATGAGTAAGAAAGATTAATAAGAACAAGTAAGAGAATGATTTTCCAACCTGCTGATTCCAGCTTAGGGTTGTGGGTGGCTGGAGCCTTTCCTGGCAGCTCACGGCAGCAGGCAGGACCCCACCCTGGACAGGACACCCTTCCATCACAGGGCCACTTACTCACACCCACACTGACTCACACTGGGACCATGTAGACATGCCAATTCACCTCATCTGCACAGCTTTGGGATATGAGAGGAAACCAGAGTCCCCAGAGAAAAGCCACACAGACCTGAGGAGAACGTGCACAGTCCACACAGACAGTGGCCCACACCAAGCATCCATTATTTTTCTCGTCAACATTATAATGAAATGACATTGAACAAAACAAGGTTATTCTAGGACCTGCTGTACTAAATATTGCACAGGATATATTATACTAAAAAATTGTTCATGGACAAATTTGAATTTCAGATAAATACAAATAAATATTTGAGTATAAATATATCCCATGCAACACATCGGAAATACTTACACTAAACATTTGCATGGGATATACTTACACTAAAAAAATCATTCATTGTTAAACTGGAATTTCAGATCAACAACGAATAATTTTTTTTTTTGGTGTAAGTATGTCCCATGTGATCTTTGGGACACACTTGTACTAAATATTGCATTGGACATACTTGTATTAAAATTTTTCTTGTGGTAGATCTGAAATGCTGATTTAACTGGGTGTCCTATAATTCATCTGGCAGTCCTACCAATATGGCCTCCGAGGCACCCACCTGAGGAAAGTCCTCACTATCCGTGGCCTGCAGGGTCTGGTTGGCTGTCTCCAGAAGCTCTTCAGAGCTCTCCAGGGCCCGCGTGCAGGCAGCCAGCTGGTTCTGCGGGCAGCATGGCACTGAGGGAGGAGACACCTCACCCCAGTGCATCTAACCCTCCCAGGCCTCCCCACCACCTTCAGGATCCTCAGGCCCTTCTCCAGCTCAGGTGGGAGATGGAGCCTGGAGGGAGGCTAGACGTAGCTCCTGGCACTGCATCAGAATCACCTGGGGATCCCTTCCTGAAAAACTCACATACTCAGGCCACACCTGAGCCCCGGGGCTCCACATTCCCTGGGGACAGGAATCCAGGGATGTTAGGAAGTTGCCCAGGACATTTCAATGCAGCCCCAGTGATCCCAGCTTGGAGTCTGAGGTCCCACAGGAGCCATGGGGGGTGTTTGGCCATCAGATCTGGGGGACCAGTGGGAAGGGCTGAGAAACTGGAGGTGCTGGGTGAGGACAGGAAAGAGGAACAGCCAGGTGTGGGGGTGTGGCTGTAGTGATGGAGAAAAGGGGGTGGATCGAACAGGGGATTAAGAGGGAGAATAGGTGGGTGGGGGATTGATGGGTCATGGCCAGGTAGGGTACAAGCAAGAGACCAGAGAAAGAGGAGGTGAGGCCAACACAATCAGGGTGTCTGGTTCTGTACACTGGGGACACTTGGGGGCATCTCCAAGAATGGGCGCAGGAAAAGGAGCAGGTTTGGAGGAAGACATGAGATCAGCTGGGTTCTGTTGAGTCTGAGGGGTGCAGTGGTGGATGGCAACCGGGCGGGGGTCTGGGAGAGTCCTCCCACACACACCTGCAGCTCATAGGTGCGGCTGGCACGGTCCTGCTTTATCTTCATGAGCATCCCCTCCTTCAACTCCTCTAGGAGGGAGAAGAGAGACTGGAACTCTGCCTCCAGGTCCTCCTGCACCTTGGCTGAGTTTGCCTTGGAGAGACATTTTGGGGTTGAAATGGCCAGGATTGGCCAGAGCCCATGCTCAGATGGGGAAACTGAGGCCCGGATTTGGCAGCCAGGCCCAGAGTCCCAAGGGCATCAGCAGCAATAGGCTAGCTCATAGGACTGCCCTCTTCTTCCTCCCCTTCCATCCAGCTGCCCAAGACCCCACCCCTCTCCCTCCCTCCTGGGGGGGGGGTGATCACCTCCACATTCAGCAGCATCTGCTTGAGGGAGTAGATAAAACTCTGAATTTCTTCATTCTTCACAGCCAGTGTTGTGATGATCTTCCGCAGAGCCTCCTGCCCCCACAGGAAATGCACACACAAGCAGGGCCAGTAAGCCTCTCAGGCTGGCCCGGCTTCCTCACCTGGGGCTCCCCCCTCCCCCCTCCAGGGACAACATATGGGGCCACTGTGCCAATGAGTTTGGGCACCCGCCACGAGGCATGCCCTGGCCGAAGCTCTGGCCCTACCTTCCCTCACCCAGCAGATGGGCACCGTGAGGATGCCCATTTTACAGGAGAGGAAACAGGCGCAGAGAAAGACTCTCAGGAAGTGACAGACTCTGGGCAGGAGCACAAAGCCTTCAACCAGGTACCTATATCCTGAGGGCGGGGCACAATCCAGGATGAGGCGAAAGAAAAAACCAAAGGAAGATGATGCCTCCAGAAAACGAGCTAACCTGGGGAAGGGGAGACCCTGGGGAAAAGGGTTAGCAAGGAGAAAGGAGGAACCTGAGGAGAGGGGATGCCACAGAGCCCAGGTAAAGGGGGAGAAGGGGAGGTCTGGGGGAGGAAATGCTGGGAGGGAAGGAGGCAGCGTGGGAGGATCCTGCTGGGGCCTGTAGCTCTGACCCAGGCCTCGGACGGGTCTCTTTTCTAGGAGCGCAGGGTCGGTGGGGTCGCCAGTGCTGAGCTGGTGAGCGTCCTCGGGGGCAGGGTGAGGCGGGGGCCGGTACACCTGGTCCGCAGTCCGGACGGAAGGCGTGGGGGATGGGGTCAAGGTTGTGTCCAGGACACTGGGTGGAGGTGGGGTAAGTGGAGGGGATGCGCTTGGACTCAGACTAAGATGATGGGGTGTCTGGGCGAGGGTGGAGGGCTCTGTCCCGAATGGGGGGCTAGACGGCCCGGTTGCGGCGGGGGTGGGGCCTCTGCGGCATCACCTGGTCCCCTCTCCTTGGGTACCCCCGCCGCGCCCCGCCCCGGTCCTACCCTCTGGTCCTCCATAGCTGCAGCCCAGCACGTCCCAGCCCGGCCCGTAGGACCTGCTCGCTCTTCTAGACCCCAAGCTGCCTTTGCCGCTGCCTGGAGCCAATAGTCCGCCGAGCCCTCGTCGCCGCTGCCGCGCCCCCAGTCAGCGCTCCATCACTGACCGCAGCGCGCAGGCGCCCCCCCCGCGCGGCAGGCTGGGAAATGTAGTTCCGCGCTGCGGTCGTCTAGAGCCAGGACCCCACTCCCAGAGCCTGGGATGCTCCAGGCCACATTGGTAGTGATGGCTGAGCAGCAGAGAGCCCGAAGCTGGGAGGCAGGATGCCTGGGTTCGACCCCCTGGCCCTGCCGGTGACCCTAGTCCTCCTGGTGCCTCAGTCTCCCCACTTGATCTCTCACGCTGCTGCTCAAACTGGATTTCTACCGTCCTATACCCCTCCCACCCCCAAGATCTAGCCCCTGACTTACTTACAAGCCTGGCATTTACTGAAAAACCAAGGCCTTTTCCCAAGTGGATGTTCAGCCTTCCAATGCCTTCTTCACCTTCTTACATCACAACTGAACTCCTATACATCCCACAAATCCCCAGGCTCTAACGTCTCCTCCAGAAGCTTCCCTGACCACATAGAATCCACAGGGCTGGGAATGTCTGTGTCTTCCGCATCAGCCTGAGACTAAATCTATCCAGGTTCTCCAGCATTGACCCTCATCAGAGGGTGGGGGAAGGTGGAGCTCAGGGAAGTCAAAAGGAGGGGGAAGGACTAGGCAGGGGAGGCTGGAAGGCTGTGTGTTTCTGCTGGGGAGGTTTGGGCAGACAGCCATCTCAGAGGCCTCCCTGTGGTTGATAAAAACTCTGCAAAGGACACAGGCCCTCTTCCCTCTGGGTGAGAAAGGAGGTCACACTGGTTGAGGCCTAGGGGTCTGCCCCCTCCTCCCAGGGGGTACTGCCAGCCCCTGGGGTGACAGTTGCAGGGCTGGGAAGAAGTCCTGAGCCTATGAACCCCCTCAATTGAGCCCCAAAACTTCTCTCCAAGTCATGGGGTCAGAGAAACCCCCACACCTGTTGTGGGACCCGGAGCCAGCAGCAAAAATCCATGCCCCTGGCCCTCAAAGGAAGACATTTTGGGGGCCAATAACTGAGGCTGGATTCTGTTATTCATTTCACCAATGCTCCCCTCCCACCCCCCCACCCCACTGCATCACCTGCCCTTCTAAGGTGTTCCCCCAACCCAGGTGTGTTTATGTAGAGCCTTCCAGAAAGATTTCCGTTCACTGGGACACATTATCCGCACTCACATATGCATACTGCCTTTCAGATTAAAAAAAAAACTTTGGGGAAACTGAGGCAAAAGGTGGCAGGAAGTGAAGCCCCAAGCAGCACTGGCCACCAGACATCTGCCTGTCTGGTCCGGGTGTCATAGCTGCCTCTGTGGCTGGGGAGGAGATTGTGGCAGGAAGTTTGTTGAAGGGGAGGGGAAAAGGGGTGGCGGGGCACCAGCCAGGAGAAGGGTCCTGATGGGCCAGCGATGGGGTCCCTGGGCACAACACTGGTCCTCCTGTTGCAGTTCTGGGGTTAGTACTTGGGCCTCTCTCCCCTCTGCACCCCCTCCTGTTGTCTATCACCTCAGCTGCCTGTCCTCCCACTCAGAGTCCCTGTAAGCTAGTCTCTCCGCTCTGCCAAGTAGCGCCTGTCTCTCTCTGACACTCAGAACCTTAGGAAGATTGAAGGAGTCTAGCAAGGGTCTTCAGAGGAGGCCCCTAGGATAAAATTCAAACCATGACATACATACCAGCCTTGTATAACCTGGCCCCACTGGCTTCTCTCATCTCCACCTGCCTCTACATTCCCTCTCTCTCCCTTGGCTGGCTTGCTGGCTTGTCTTTCTTTTTTTTCCCAACACAGTAAGCTTGATTTCACCTCTGGACCTTTGCACATGCTGTTCCCCCTGCCTGAAACTCCCTTCCCTGGATCTCATCTCTAGCAGCAGTCCCAGTTTTGTCTCAAATGCCAGGAGCTTAACACAAACTCACTCCTGATGGGGGACCTAACAGGCGCCAAAGCAAACTCTTGCTTCCTACTCAGCCCTCCACTTCCCTCAGCATCCCTCATCTTGGCCAAAAGTCAAAGCCATTCACACAGTCCCTCAGGCTTAAACCTTGGGAATCTACCATCATTCCTCTTTCCCTGTCTCCCAATTCAGTTCTTACAGTTCTTCAGGGGGCTACCCACAAAATCTATTCAGACTCTGACCACTTCTCTCCAGGGTCTGGCCCCCATAACTGCTCACTTGGACCCTCGTCTCCTGGTCACCCCTGATACCCCTGGTTGCACCCCATAGTCTGTTCTCACCATACAGTCACAATCTTTTTTTTTTTTTTAACACAGGCCTGGGAAAATTTTAATCCTGGATCTCAGCGCAGACTCTGTTCAAGGTGCACCCCATGATTGCCCTCGGCTAGCAACTCCGCCCCGGGGTGGGCTCTGCAGTTCAGGACTCGGGTTCTCAGCCCCCGCCCCCTCGCGGAGCGCAGTGCCCACAATCTTTTTAAAACTTAAATAGGACCCCGTTTCCTCCCTGCTCTGTTAGCATCCCATCACACATAGATTAAAAAGCAGAATTATGACTGCATGAGCCTTAGAAAATAAACTGTATAAAGGGCAATACATGAGCTGTCAAACAGTGTTAGGTGTGTGTTTATATGTGCAGATTTTGTGCATAGCAATTGTTTTATTTAAATTGATATGTAGTCTACTCACATTTTCATTATCTAGCAATTTTGTACAAAGATAGCAATTAATTTGTAAACACTGCCAGAATATTTTCTAGCTGGTTTGTAATTTTTTAAGAGTGTTATTTTGTTTTTGTTTTGTTTTTTGTTGTGGTTCTTGTTTTCATTTTTTGTTGTAAGTGTAGATCTGTAAATAAAATTGCAGTATTTAAAGCTTTACCTTTCAGGAAAAAGAAGTAAGAATTCAGTGCGTGCATGACAACTAGTGTGTATGAGAGGAGGGGTTTGAAGGAAGATGCCTTGTAGAGTGAGTCAGGTGACAATTGTCAAATTGTGGGAATTTCTTTTCCTATGGGGTACTTGATTTTGTTAAAAGGAAGTATTTCTCCCAGAGTTGGGAGAAGGCAAACTACTAATCACTTTAGCTTTGTGTTGTATGCTAGTTTAAAAAAGAAAATGTGTAATATAATGTAAAAAAAAAAAGCTTTTATGATGGATTTTGTAAATAGATTTGTTACAGGGTAACCTGTTCTCTAGCTGTGATCTTACCACTCCAAATGGGTGTAATTTGAATAAATTTTGTATGGTAAAGGATCAATAAAATGACTTTTTTTAAGAGTTCAAAAAAAAAAAGATTAAAAAGCAAACTGCCTCCTTTCCCCCATCTCCACTTCCCCACCCCGACCAAACCGCACCCCTGTGTCCTGCAATGCTTTGTATAAGCCATCTCCTGCTGACCTCTCTGATCCCACCTCCTCTCTCTCTCCTCTTGATCTCCCTGCTCCAGCCACATGGGCCTCCTTGCATGTTCCTCCAATATGCCAGGCACGGTCCAGCCTCCAGACCTTTTCACAGGCTGTTCCCTCTGCCGTGACTACTCTTTCTCCATATCTTCCTTACTTACCATGAACATGACTGGCTACTTCTTGCCATTCAGAGCCTTGCTTAAATGTCACTTCCCCCAGGAGCCTTCCCTGACCACCCTCGATAAGTAGATTCTCTCTCATCTCATCCTCTATAGCCACTCCCCCTTCCTTTCCTCAATCACAATTCTCATTTCATAATTTTCTGTGTCTCTCTCTGCCCCCGGACCATCAGCTCTATGAGGGTAGGGATATTTGCCTGTCTCGGCCATCTCTGTGTCTGTGTCCAAGGTGTCCAGAACAAGGCACACACAAAGTGACGTTTGTGTGGCTGAGAGCTGGACATGTCATAAAGTCCATCTTGAAATTTCACAGGTGCTGTTATACCCATTTCACAGATGAGGCCACTGAGCCTCCGCAAGGAGAAGTGACCTTACCTTGTAAAGATCACATAGACAGCAAGGTTTTAACCTCTTGCTGTCTCACCCCTGCAGGCTCACTCAAGGAGTAAACCTCCCTCCCACCCACACACTCTAAGAAAGGCCTCACTCACCTCTTCTGCCTCCAGCCTGCAAAGAGTCACAGGCCTGAGTGGGCAGCAGGAGCCCCAGATGCTGCAGGTGAGGCAGGGCAGCCAGGTGACCATCCTCATGGCTCTTCACAGCTAAACCCCCCCCCCCCACCGCCACACACACACTCTCTCTCTCTCTGTCTCTTGAATTCTAGCAGCATAGATCCATTTTGCCTGGTTTCCTATTTTATTTAAATGGAATTATAGAGTATATTTTCTTTTGCGTCTGACTTCTTTCATTCCACACAAAGTCTGGAAGATTCATCCATGTCAGTGCATGTAACAGAAGTTTGTTCTTTTTCCTTGCTGTAGAGTATTCCATCGTGTGACTACGCTGCCGTTTATCAATCCAATTTCCTATTGAGAATTTGGGCAGCTTCTGATTTTGGGCTATTGTGAACAAGGCTGCAGGAAACAATCTAGAATGTGTCTTTTGGTCAACATGTACACATTTTTGTTGTACCTAGGAGAATTCTAGAATTCAAACCACAAAATAGAATCTTGCAGTTCTAGAATCCTAGGGCCATAAAATTCTTGGCTCTTAGAACTATAGCATATGTACTTAAGGGGAATAGCATCCTAAGGAGGCAAAAATTGGTTCTTGGGAAGCAAAGAAAATCTTACTCTTTCAATGTATAAAGCATAAATATGCATATAGTACATAAACTGATTTACAGTATATCTGTGGTATTAAAACTTCATGGGGAAACAAATTAAGATGTTTAAAAAGTCTCCTAAAGGGGGTGACAATGAAAAAAGGTTGAGAAACACTGAAATAAAGGAATGAACGATTCTAGAATCTTAGAACTGCAGTATCTTAAATGCTTTAAATACAGAGACTTAGAATTTTGCAATCTCAGAGTAAGAGCAGAGAATCCTAGAATCCAGAATTGAAAGCCATTGACTCTCAAAGCTGGAAGGAACTTTCCAGGCAACCTCATGGAGGGCGGATGGTTCCAAGCCTGCTGCCTCATTTTACAGAAGAGAAAACTGAGACCCAAAGAGAGTCAAAACGTGACACACACAAGCCAGTGATACTGCCAGCTTTCTCTCAAGCCTTCCCCACTCTGGATGACACCCCCTTATGGGCCAAAAGTTGAGCAGGGGTGGGAGACCGAAGCTGACCCACACAGGGGCTGCTTCTTTCTCCGTGGTTTGTGATGACCCGTCCCTATTAGGCAGAATAGAGCACCACCCTGGCTCCTAGTCCCAAGAGACATCCTTTGCTCTCCAGCTGGCAGGACCCACCCCCTGCCTGCCTCCAGGGCGGTGTGTTATGGCCATCCTGCCAGTCCCCCACCCCTCCAGTGAAGAGGGGTCCAATTACCAATTAGCAGACGCACCAGGCCGTGAGTTGTTGGCAGCTGTGAGGGTGCAGGCAGGCACGGGTCCAGCTCTGCACAGCTGGCTTTCCCACCCGGGGATAGCTGCTCGGCAGCCCCCAGGGATCGCTGCCAACGTTAGAACCTGCAAGATGAAGGAGTTGGGGGTGCTGGGCTTTAGCTTAGTCACAGCAGAAGGAGACTTTGGCTGGAGTTCATGTCAATTATACAAACCTGGAAGCACGTCCCCACGCTGCCATTCAGTTGCGGTGTGATGTAACTTGACCCGTGGTGATCAAGGTGATGGAGGTCATGGTGAGGATTACTGAGCTCTTTACCAGGGTGATGAAAAACTCCAGTTGGCAGTTGTTCCACAATAACCCGGCAAGACGGGAATGTAAGCCTCATTTTTTTAGAAGAGGAAACAGGTTCAGAGCAAGCACCTGCCCTAATTCACACGGCATGGCAGCGACAGGGACCCTGAGGTTCCACATGGAGTGGGGGGCTCTGACTCTGAAGGGTGCAGGAGGCTGAACTCAAAGGTGAGCACCCTAAGATATAGGTTTCTTCTCTGCAGGTGGCCCTCTACCGTCCCAGAACCAGATCTTGGGCTTCCCAGGTGCGCCCCGCCCGCAGGTTCCCCCTCCAGCCCCGCCCTTGCGCCCTGTGTCCCGCCCCCACCAGACTGCCCACTCCCCAACCCTCCGACCCCACCGGGATTCCTCTTTGCGCTGCTAGTGGCCGGGGGCGTGGCCATGGCCGCTTTCGCACTGGGCGCCTGGGTGGGGGGCAGCTGCCGGCACAAGGACACCGCGCAGGTCGCCGCACGGAGGGCAGACGGTTCCAGGGGCACCGCACTACGCTGGCGACGCCTCCGCCACGTGGCGGAGGCAGGAACTGCAGCTGTTTGAGAAGGCTGTACTGTGTCCCCATCTGCCCCTTCTGGAAGGAGGGAGGGTGGGGCTGGGAGTGGAATGAAGGAAATAGACGGAGAAGACTGGCCCCCACATGCATGCTCATTAGAAGCAG
The DNA here is from genome assembly GCF_001890085.2 of Hipposideros armiger. Lineage (NCBI taxonomy): Eukaryota > Metazoa > Chordata > Mammalia > Chiroptera > Hipposideridae > Hipposideros > Hipposideros armiger. The sequence goes on along the minus strand of NW_017731552.1, from coordinate 1,079,874 downwards.
AGACAAAGCCCTCAGAGGTGGGCTGGAAAGGGCCAGGTTCTCTTAAGTGACTATTCCTTCTTAGCCTGTGTCATCCCCCTCCCAACCGATAACCCTTTCTATAGCAACGTCCTACAGCCCAAAGAAGACTGAGGCATGGCCCGTGGAGGGAAAGGTGCTAAACATCCCCAGGGAGGGCCAGAAGGACCAGAACTTCTATTTGATATATTTTCTCCAGCCCCCCCCCCAGCAGTGTCTGGCTCCCAAACCTTGCCCCAGTCCTAGTCACCCCATCTCCACAGTCACAATCTCTTATAGCCCAGGCTCCGCTGGGCAGCCAAGACCAAGAGGGTTCCTTGAGGTGTGAAGAGGAGTCAGAACCCCAAAGACCCAGAGAGCCCCTCCCAGTGGCTACCTAAAGATATAAATGATTCCAGGGGTGTCTGGGAGTCCAGCAGTCCATCCTGAGATCCCTGTCCTCATTTCTATGACAGTGGACACCTCCCTCCTCCCCCCCCCCACCCAGAACACCCAATAAAGGCTCATGAAGAAAGCAAAGCCAGACTTTGTGGCATTTGGGGGTATTAAAGAGATTTGAGAGGTCATCCGGGTGTCCCAGAGCCCCCAGGGATGGCTGGAGAGGTCCACTGTGGTGAGGGGGCCCTGTGATGACCCTGCAGCTCCCCCCCTTATCCTTGGATAGACATGTCCAATTAGCAAAGAAGTGATAGCCTTAGCCTCCAAACAGTGCCCTGAGTTGGAAGTCCCCTCTCTCTAGCCTGGTATCTTCCCCCAGGCAGGCTCGGAGGTGGGGGGCTAGGAGGGAGATTGGGGCTCCCTGGCATTTATCAGCCTCCTGGGTCTCCTGCCTGTCACTTTGAAGTGACACCAGCTGGGCCTGGCTCCCCTCCCCCACTTCTGCTGTTTCCATGGGGACAGATGTCCCTTCAGCAGCATCAGGCTTCAGCTGCCCACCCTAATGGGGAGGAGGGGCCGGGTGGGGGCGGGGCTGGCCTGAGAGCCTCGCCCCCTTGGTTTCTCCATCTTTATTATCTGCAGGTCTTTACCTTTCTGAGTTTTGATCCCTTCCTGCGAGCAATTCAGCCTCCAACCCCAGATCTATCCCCAAAAGGAGGAGCTGGGGACGACATTTCCCCTCCAAGGGGGTCTGTCTTTCTCATTCTTCCCCGGGGCTGGGATCCTGGCCTCCCAGAAAGGACACTTGAGACACACAATAATGTATTTATTTTCCAGGCCAGAGGAGGGTTTCCACACACAATCTTGGACCCTAGAACCCAGAGGGGACGAGAGAGTAGCCCTGATGAAGACCCAGGACCCAGAAGGCTAGGAAGTCTCTCCATTTGGCTTCCTCCAGGACTGGAAAGACCTCCAGTATTTGCAGCCAGTGACTCTCAGCCCTCAGGGCCCAGGACAGGGGGCGGAGGCTCCGGGGCAGGGGCTGTGTGTGACCACAGGGTACAGCAGGGCCAGGTGCTCAGCGCCCTGCACAGGCAGTGGGCGTGAGCTGTAATGGAGCACCAGCTCAGGCACGCTGGTGAAGGGGCCGCTGTGCTGACCCAGCACCAACTGGTTGTCTCGCGTCCGTGCGAACTTCAGATGCAGGAAGCCCTGGCTGCTTCTGGGGGACAGCATCAGAGGGGGCCATGAGCACCCAGACCCATATGTTCTCCAACCCTGAAGCCACCTGCTCATGACTCCTAGAAGCCAGGGGCTGGCATCCCCAAATATTTCTGGCCAACAGCCATTTGGTGCCAAGGTGTCGGCTTGCTCCACACTGGCCAGAATGCCTTCCATACTTGTCCCCTATCCAGGCAGGGTGGAGGTCCTGCTAGGTGACAATCCCTCCCCTGGAGCACGGACTGTACTTTCTCTCCAACGCTTCTGACCTCTGGTGCTACCCCTCCTGGCCTCCCCATTAGTTAACCCCCAGTCTGGGGCCCTTTCCTTTCTCTCCATCTCTAGTGGGTGACATAGAACTTGGGGGATCATTTTATTAACATCATTAATATGAGTCAAGCACTTCCTGTTTCTGAGGCATTATTCTCAACATTTTTTCATGTATTGGGTTGTTGGAAAAGTCATGACACATTTTGACAATGAAAAACATAGAAAAATACATCATGACTTTTCCAACAACCCAATATTTGTTTCCATTTAATCATCACAGTATTGACATTAAGTTAATGCTATTATTCTCCTTTCACAAGTGAGGAAACCAAGGCCCAGAGAGGTTGAGTAATTTAGCTAAGGTCACACAGCTAGAAAGTGGCAGAGGCAGGATTTGAACCTTCCTCCAAAGCCCTTATTTTGTCTTTTTAGGAACCTCACACTCAGATGCCTAGTAAAATCTTATGAGCCTTGTATAATCAGACACACTTAGAATCTTAGGCAGAGAAGCACGTAGAATTGGAGTCTCAAACTCAAAGGCCTACAGGATCTCTCAGATTCTGGCCCTGGGCAGACACAAAAGCACATACTTTAACTTTTGGACTGGGGGAGTCCAAGGAAAGTCTGATATCTGGTTTCCCATCTCACCCAAGTCCTAGATCTACTGTATAGCTTCCACTCTATCTTCTTGCATACCTCCAGTGACAGGGAGTCATTCTCAGTTAGAACCATGCCTGTGGTCTGTCTGGAAGCCCCACCCACTGGCCCAATGAATCCCACCCACTGGCCTGAAAGCCCCACCCACTGACTGCTGGAGCCACACTTTCAGCTCCCACTGAGTTGACCGGAAAGAAGTCATGAGGCATGCAGTCCTGTGACCCTCTGTCCCTCCAGGGGACTGGGGTCTCACCTGAGGGACAAGGAGCAGTCTTGGGGGCTGGTCTCACTGAGCCGCACAAGGTAGCTGCCTTCCTTGCAGAGCGAGAGGAGGTTCTCAGCATCCGCCCGGCTCAGGGGGCCGTGAAACCACCTAGGGTGTGGGGGCATATGTCTCAAGGAGGGTGACCCCCCTTCAAACACACCCTGGGGTCTGGTGCAGGCACAGCCAGTTCAAGGACTTTTGACGTCCAGACAAATAAGAGAAAAATTCCGTTGGGTTTCTCAAGAGGAGCCTGGATTTCCTGGGGAAGCAGCTGAGCCCAGTTCAACGTGGAGCTGCTCCCCCCAATTCAACAGGGTACATCTGACCTTGATCTTATTAGCCTTTCTAGGCTGGATCCCAGGTGTTCTCAGCCTCATCCTTAATCCCCCAACTTGAATCACTTGCATGTCACTTTTATGAGATTTGCCACATCCTGTATCCCCACCCACCTGAACCATTCTTTACTTAATATTTTTCTTTAATATGCTCAAAGAGAGGTAGCAGTTGCAAGCAAGGTGTCAGAGACAGATGAGCATCATCTGTTGTTTGTATTGAAAGAAAATTGACAAGAGAATGAACTTCTCACCCTGTACTTCAGTGTTAATTAGTCGGGTCTGTATCGCCCACCTAAGCAGTTTGGGAAGGACTGTGATAAACACACCCACAGGGCTGGGCTCTGGGGACTTAGGGAGTTCCTTGGGGAGCTCCTAGGCTGGAAGGACACAGGCCTCGCCCTAGCCCAAAGTTGGGCCCCCCTCAAAATCCTGCTCTTCCCAGTCCCATCCCAAGATTTCCTGGGGGTGAGAATAACTTCTGTCTCTTTGTTCTCAGGCTTAAAAGCCCCACCCAAGTGAAGGGAGGAAAGCCCATTTTATTCTGTTTGAGTTAGGTACTATCTTGAGGGTTTTGAGCCTCAGGCTCAGAGAGGTTAAGTTACTTGCCCAAAGTTGCACACAACCAGGAGATACAGAGCCGGGGTTTGAAACCAGATTCTGGTACCAGAAGGAATTGAGATTCCATCTGATTCTGCTTTGCATCTAGCTAGGTGTCTGGCACACAGCAGGCACAGGCGCTCAATGAAGATTAGTTGAAAAAATGAAGTGAATGAATGGATCAAAGTTTTTCTAGCCCTCCCTTGTCTGGGAATCTATAGCTGGTAAGGGGTGGGGAGTGATTCAACCTGGCTCTTCCATCTTCAGTCTCTCCACTCACGGCTGTTTCTCCAGGGGCAAGTCTGGGTCCACACGCTCTGCAGGCTGGAGGCTTCTGGGAGGGGGTCTCCGGAGCTCCTTGGCTGAGCCTGGTGTCCTTTCCCACTCCGGACTGTCAAACTGCACTGGAGGGGTAGGGATTTGAGAGAAAAGGGTTAAATCCAGCCTAGCTGGGAGGGTGGGACAGGGGCAAGCCTAGGGAATTTCAATAGGAAGGTGATGCTAATGGGGCAACAAAACAGAATTCAGAAGAGTAGGCGCTGGGTTTAAGGCTGGATTGGTACAGGAACAACCAATTGGCCTTCAGAAGAAAGCCGTGTGGTTATTCATAAGTCTATTGACATGGAAGGACAGGGCAGTTCCGTGAGTGACAAATCAGAGAGCAGGGGACGTGGCCAGAGGGATGGGTTGGAAGTTCTGCCCCATTCTGGGCAAGTCATAGAACTAGAAAACCAACCCCAATATACAGACAAGTAAACTGAGGCACTGAGCCTAAATTCCCCTCCCAGTCATACAACCTATGGGGCAAAGTTAGGTTCACACAACTTTTTCTGGTTCACATTGTTTCTTAAAGCTGACCTCATTATTACCCCTTTTACAGAAGAGGAAACTGAGGTTCTGAGAGTTGTCCAAGCTTACCCAAGTCTATCTGATAACAGCTACTAAGAAATGCTACTCTCTCCTCCTATGTAATTGAGCACTTTCTAGCACTCAATTTCCTAGCACCCTATTTGGTAGGTACTATAATGATCCCCATTTTACAGGTAATGGAACTGAGGCCCAGGGAGATAAGTGATTTGCCCAAGTAAGTGACACAAACCCAGGTCTAGTCTGACACCAAAGTCCTTCCCTGCATTATACTGAGTAGAGTAGGTTCCATTGCCCTCTAAAAGATGCTTCAGTTTCCAAAGAAAATACAGTTTCTTTTGGGAAGAGAAATTTATGATTATCAGTCATTCACACTTTAGTGAGAATTAACAGACTACCAAAGTGCAAATGACTGGAGTCTACTTTGTATGTTGAAGCAGGGGATGTGATCAGAGCAGGAAATAGAGGGACTTGGGCATTCAGAGGTCAAGGCCTGGGTCAGAGAAGCACCTGCAAACGCCTTGGATATGTGATCTTTCTTCCACTCCCAGGGCTGGTCATACTCATCCGCTGGTCGTTCATCCTCTTGGGGCAGCCGGCTCTGTCGAGGCCTCTGCCCTGAAGAAGGCCCATCTCTGGGGTCCCCATCCTGCTCCTCATAGGGAGTGTCATACAGCTGCATGGCTCTGCACTGCAGTTCTGGGAGGCCGAAGATACTGGTCAGCTCCCACTCCCACCTGGGACTCTGTCACTCTCCCTCAAGCTCTGCTCACTCACCACTCACAACTCGCTGGGCATCATAAGGCTCCATGTAGCCGTCATCTGGGGATGGTGGATGAGGCTGGGCATCAAAGGGGTCTGAGTATTCCGTGTCAACTTCTGACTGGGGAGAGAGGAAAAGTGGGGAGGCACAGGCTCAGGGGGACCAAGCCTGGCTCTGGATACCCTCTTCTGGGTAATAACATACCCTCTGCCTGCTCTCTCCGGGCCATCTGACTCATCCCCTCCAAACAGTTCTTTTTTCTTTTTTTTTTTTGGCAGGGAGGTAGGGAGTCTCGTCTACCACCCAGGAGTATTTGCAGACAGATGCCAGCTTCCCCTGCTCGCTTCCTCTGTGCAGCTCTGACTCTTTTGACATAGACCCCCACCTCTCTCCTTCAATAATGTTAATGTTTATCAGCTGCCAGAACTGTTCTAAATGCTTTACATATATTTACTTGTCATACCAACACACAGTAAACACATTATCCCCATTTTACAGATGAAGAAACCAAGGCACAGAGAGGATAAGTCTCAAGGTCACAGAGCTGGTTAGTAAGAGGAAGGTTTTGATCCCAGGTTGTCTTCTTCCAGAGTCCCTGCCTCCTCCTGCCTTTCTCTGTGCCATCAATTGCTACCCAACGCAGCCTCTCCTAACCCTCCCCAAAAGCTTCTGTCTCCATGGAGGGTTTGCAGTGACCCTCTAGGAAAAATACTGTAAACAGCATGGGCATTAGAGGCAGGTCTGGAGCTAGAGCCATGTGACCTTGGTCAAGTCACTTCTCTTCTGTGAGCCTGTTTCCACTTCTGTAAAATGGGAATAAATAACAGAGGAAGTGCAAAGAGTAGTGGTGAGAATGTTTTAGTGTCCAATAGGGGAGTGAATTGCTCAGATCTGTTTTAGGAAGATCCCTCCAGCTGCCAAGAGGAAGGGTAGCTGAGGAAAGGAGACTGGGGGTGGGGGTCCACCAGGGAGCAGGAGGACAAGGGGACAAAGCAGGGCCGTCAGAGAGCACTGACCAGCACTGTGCACTGAAAAGGGAAAGATATCAAACTTTGCCCAGCAGGTGGAGGACTGGGGAGTGTCTACCTGGGGCCCTGGTCTGCCCCTGGGGTCACACATTAAACGCGCTCCCCAAAGTCCAGCCCAGCCCTCCCCACACAGTCTCCTGGGGCCACCCAGACTCCCACATTTAGCCACGCACCTCTTCCCCAGCATTGCCCAGCAAGACCTTGGCTTTGGCCATATCGGCTGCCTCCACCTTGATGAGCCGGTGCTTGGGAGAGTCATACTTTGAGTCCCCGGAGCCCACGGGGTCTGGCTCCTGGCGGCTGTCTGCGTCCTCATAGGGGTCCTCGAAGTCCAGATTCTTCTGCTCCCGGTAGGCCCGCAGGATGTCGCTTTCCGTGTAGTCGGGGGTGGGCGGCTGCGGAGGGGGCTTCCGACCGCCAAAGCTCAGGTAGTCCCGTAGCCACTTGGCCATTTGGGCACGAGTCACCCCAAACCTAGTCACTGTCAGAGGGAGCCCCACATGCCCCCTTCCGGGCTCCCTTCCTCGTCAGAGCCCCCAGGGAGAAGGAGGGGGTGGAAAAGGAGGAGGAAAATCAGGTGTGCCCTTTGGTGGGGCTCAGAAGAGGGTAAAAAGGGGAGAAAAAGGAAGAGACAGAGGAGGAAGGATGAGGAGGGAGGAGGTGCTAAAGCCCACCTTAGCCCGGCGCTGGGAAGACCATGAGGGAAGGGGGCGCCCGGCAGGGCCCCGAACGCCGAGAGCGGGGTCGCTCTGCCAGGGCGAGGGGCATCTGCGGAAGCGCGCGGAATTTCTGCGGGCAGCGAGTCCCGGTGCGCGGGTGGCCACCCGCCGCCGCTGCCGCCAGGAAGCTCCGGGATCCCTTCCTGGGGTCCAGGAGTTGAGGAAAACGCCGCCTGCGGACGCCCCCAGCCCTGGCTCAGCCCGGAGCCTGCGTTCTCAGCGCAGCGGGCGGGCTCCACCGGGGAGCAGGAGCCGCGCTTAAAGTTGGGCCACAGGGACGGTGACCCCGACGCGGTGCATCCTTTGTGGCGCTCCCTTGGCTCCGGAGGGAGCCCCAATCCCGCGGCCCCAGCCCCGCCGCCTCAATCCAATCCTAGCCACCGGCACAAAGGGAAATAAAACCTCCTGCAATCCACCCTTCACGCTTTCGGAGAGACTTTACCCGCCGCCGCCGGCGCGCGGCAGATAGGTGGGACTTTGGGGAGGGGGCGCGCAGGCGGACGCCCCAGCCCCTACCAGCCCCCGGCCGCGTCCCGGGCAGCGACGTCAAGGCTTCTCCGCCTTCCTCCCCCGCGGCTTCCCCCGCCCCCTCCCCTCCCACAGCGCTCCCTTTGGAGGTGACTGAGACCTTCAGCTGTTCTGGGGAAGGAGTGGGGCCGCTGCCCACGGAGGGAGGGAGGATGCCGGGCGGGAGTCGCGGGGACCGAGGCCGCGGTTGCTGGACACTGACCCGGAGGACCGAGGCCGGCAGGAGCGAGCGAGGAGCGCGGGAGGTGGGAACCGACAGGGGTTGACCTTGCTCAGGAGAGCGAGAGGTGCCGAGGCGGAAGGGGGAGAGGGAGGGAGATGGAAATTGGCCGGGAAATAGGGGTTGGACTTGACCGCGAAATGGGGCGAAATTGACCAGCAGAGGGGGTGAGAGTGACCCCACCATTGAGGGTTGAAATTGAACCAGGATCTGGTGGCGAAACTGACCAGGAGATTGGGGTTGTGGAAACTGTTGCAGAGGTCACCGGCTAATACGGATACAGACGCAGCCGAAGACAAGGGGGAGGCAACATAAGGGACGGGGGTCTGGCTTCCCCTCCCCCGAGAGGGCTCTGCTCTGTATACCCCCTTCCCAGGGGACTAACTGCAGGATGGGGGAAGGGGCTTGGGGCAGCTGGCCTGGGGAAGGGAGATGGTATCTATGCCTGGCGCGTGTCCTCAGCATCTGTCCCTTTGTGGCTTCTGTGGGTGGAGGCAGGGAGGGGGACAGAAATGAAAGGGGTCTCGCCTGGCCTGGCTGCCTATTGGCAGCTGCAGCTGTCTGGGAGCAAGGACACTAAGGTGGTGGTGGGGGGGGAGGGGGCGAGTGAAACAGGCACAGGATGCTTCTGGCCACTTACAGAGCAAAGGTTTTTTCAAGCCCCATAAGGGGCTTGCTCTGTTCCCCTAATATTGGAGTAAGAGAGGAGTGGTCACGAAGAATGGGATCCCAGATTCCCCGCTAGCAGACACCTAGGGTGGGGCAGATGCCTGTGGCTTGGAGGGGGACGGAGGACCAGACCGAAGTCAGAGCTGACAGTGCTGTGAGCTCCCCCTCCCACCCCCGGAAGAGCAGTGGGGCTGGGGCCATGTCTATGCCGGCTGCACCTTGCTTTCCTGGCTTGGAAAATAGGTCTGCTAGTAGGAAACCACCAAAGATCTGGAGGAAGAATCGCCAGAGGGAGTTCCCAATGGGGAAACTAAGGCATGGAAAGGGGGAAGGACTTACTCAGAGCCAACCCGCAGCTCATTTCTGGATGCCATGACATGGCCTGGCTTGGGGTAGCATTTGAGACCTATCAGAGTCTCTTCATGGAATCAGTGATTCTCCGTCTCCCTACACTGCTAGCCCCATTTTCCAGGTGGGAAAACTGAGGTCCAGAGCTGACAAGGCAAAGCCTCTAACCGCAGCAGGGGTTTCCCTGGGTCCTCCTCTTTCCCGCTTTGGCTGTGTCGCCCTACACGAACCTGTAGAACTCGGTCCTCCTTCCTGAAGCACAGTTATACAGCCCCACCCCACCCCTGCCCGCTCCCGATCAGTGACAAGGCAGCGTCCCCAGGGAACGCCAGGGAGCACGGCGGATAATTGTCCTGTTCTCTGTCAGCCCGCAAGGCAATTCTGGGATGAGCTGTTGACAGATCTCATCAAATCCGAGTCCTCTCTCTGTCGGATAAATACCCGGCATCTGAGGCATAAATATTTGAAAGGGGCCGTCTAATTGCAGTGTGTGTCAGGAATAGCAATGAGAGGCCCCGGGGGTGGAATCAAACGGCATTTGACTTTCCTGCGCTTTTGAGCTGGCTTCTCCTGGGGCTGCCCCTCCAACCCGAGGAGGGGATCAGGGAGGGGATGCGGAGGAGGAGCGGGGAGAGGAACGGAAAGGGGCGGACTGGAGGAGAGCCAGGCTGGGGGGTCCTGTGACCTGGGGTGTGACCTTGAAGAGCCTCAACCTCTTGGGTTTTGGCTTTCTGATCGGAGAGGAGGGAGCCGGGGAGTGATGCCAGGAGGGGGGCACTGCGTGGACAAAGACAAGGAGGTGGGTGGTCTGTGGTCCTGGGCTGAGGCCCCCCCCCCAGCACTCATAGTCTGAGAGGCAGTTCAACGGGGATGGGGTGTGGGGGTGGTGGTAGTGGTGGTGGCTGACTCTGGAATCCCAGCCCGCCTGACCTTGGGTAGTGTAACCTGGACTGTTCTCCCATCTGTGAAACGGGAGAATTAACAGCTAGTCTCTGTTGAGCATTTACTGCCTGACACTGTTTGGAGCACTTTATTATTTTTTTTTAGATATAATTCACATACCCTACAATTTACCCACTTATAGCATGCATTTCAGAGGATTTTAGTATGTTCACAAGATTGTATAACTCTCACTATTTAATTCCAAAACATTTTCATTACCCCAAAAAGAGATCGTGTATCCAATCCACAGTCACTTCCCATTCTCTCGAATCTCCAGCCCCTGACAACCACGAACCCACTTCCTGTCCCTGTGGTTGTGCCTGTTCTGAACATTTCACATAAATAGAATCACACACGGTGTGACCTTGTGTGTCTGGCTTCTCATTGCGCATCACATGTTCAAGATCGATCCACGTTGTAACGAGTTTCAACGCCCCTCTCCTTTTCATAGCTGAGTAATATTCCAGTGTGTGGAGCACAGTAGGTGCTCAGTATATGTTTAGGGTGGATTGGACCCCAGGAATGAGCTGGATGGGGACCCTGGCTGGGGGCTGTGCTTGCGTCTCTGTCCTGTCACCCTTGTCTCATGGAGCAACCTTCATGGATCATCAAGTCTGGAGAGAATGGGATAGCACCAGGATAGAAGGGACCAGGTGAGGATGGCTCATGGTGGGACCTAAAAATTGCTGATCTGATGGAGGAGACATGGAGCTCCTGCTCTGACTGGATAGTTAACCTCTGCCCTCAGAAGCTCCTAGACACAGTCATGCCTTTCTTAACTCACAGTCTGATGCGAGGGACATAGTCCTGCACTCAGAAGCCCCCAGTCTGATGGAGAAGATATGTGCATGCCTTAGTTGGCTCCCAGTCTGATAGGGGAAGCATGCTCCTACCCTCTGAAACACCCACTGTGATGGGGGAGGCATGCTTCTGACTTCAGGGGCTTGTAACCTGAGGGGAGAGACTGGCCCTGCCTTTAGGGCCCCAGGCTGATGGAGGAGACATAAGCCCTTCTTCAGGAACCCCAGTCTGATGGGGGAGGCATGATCATTCCCTTTGAAGTACCCAGTCTGATGGAAAAAATATGTGCTTGCTTTCAGGGGTTTCCAGTCTAATGAGGGAGACATGGCCCTGATGTCCCAGGATTCCAATCTGATGGAGGAGGCATGAATCTGACTTCAGAGGCTCCAGTCTGATGGGGGAGGCATATTCCAGCCTTCCCAGGACCCTAGTCTGATGGAGGAAGCACAGCCTTGTCATCGAGGCCCCAGCCTAATGGGGGAGCCACAGCCCAGCCCCTGGAGGATTCCGCTCTGTATGGTGATCAAAGGTGTAGCCTTGGAACCTTGCAGTTTCAAACCCAGGTCCTGCCCCTCACTTGCTCTCAAGCCCTTGGCCAAAGAGCCTTCCTTCCCCTGGAAAATGGAACGTGTGCCTGAGGGAGTGGGCAGCGAGCTCTAGTGTGGAGGAAGTTTGGTCCAGTGCTTGGCCCGCAGTAAGAGCGGGCCCTCGTCTTTGTGAAGCCCAGGCTTAGGCAACAGTGGGCTCCAGCAGGAGGAGAGGTCACCTCCAATCTCAGTCCCTCTGATGTGCTCCAGCAGCCAGGCAGTCCCTAGGGGAGCTAATGGAGGAGATTCTGGATGAGGCCTGACAGGTCCTGAGAACCAGATGACAGACATGGAGCTCATGGGGAAAGAGGACTGTCAGCAGTGATGGGGGAAGAGCAGGCTCCAGGGAGCAGGGGTGGGGTGCGGGTTCAGGGGAGAGGGAAGGGCTGGAGTGCAGGAGCAGGCAGGGTCTGCATATATGACACCCCAAATGTGTTGTCCCTCTGCTCAACCCTGGAAACCCCACAAAGGAATTGGGGGCCAAGAGCAAACCTGCTCCCAGGTCACAGGGTAGGAGAACAAAGCATAAAAGCCTGCAGGGAAAAATAAAGATTAAAGAAACACTTCCAGTGGTGGTTGGAGGAGCAGGGAGGGGTGGCAGAGGTGGGTCTCCCAGGGCCAGATGGTGAAAGGGGAGACACCCACTACAAACACTTAAAGAGCACTTGGATGGCCTTAGGGGTTAGGGACACACTCATCAACATGATACCTACCCTTGCAAAGCTCACTATTGCTGGGGGATCTGGCAGGTAGCCACCTGCCGACACCTTAACTGCAGCTGTGACAGGCCCTAAAGCACAGAACCCAGTGGAACCATGTCAGATTCCTATTGCTTTAAGCTGCTAATTTTGGGGGTAATCTGTTACACAGCTCTAGATAACTCACATAGGGAGAAATGGGCAATAAACACACCGCCTAAAGGCACCCCCTCAGAACTTTTTACCTTGCTTTCTTTTTCTTTTTTTATTAAAGATTTTATTGGGGAATTGGGGGAGAGGAACAGCGTTGGGGAATCAGGGAAGGGGAACAGACAAGTTGCTGTCCTTTTGTTCTTCTGTCTAGTTGTGGAGGATGTCACTTCACTGGCCCATGTTGGTATTATTATTGCACTCTTCCCCAGCGAGGCAGTCACTCACCGGCCATTGGACGGCTGCTGACGGCAGCTCACACAGGCTGCTGGCTGCTCATGCTAGTTGCCAGCCACTTACAGTAGCTCATGGCAGCCCACTGCAGCAGGGGTTGCAGCCTAGGCCATTGCTGGCCACTCACAGCAGCCCAGCTCCAGGCTGAGCTGTTGTTCACCATCTTAGCTGTAGAGGACGCAGTGTCACTGGCCCTAATGTGGGATCCAAACCGGGGCCCTGCTTCTCAGAGCTGGCGTCCCAAGCCAACTCTTAACCAATGTGCCACTCAGCTGGCCAATATTGCTTTATTTTCATCATCATTATCATCACCTCCAGTATACATTTATTTTGTTTATATTTTATTATTATATGTAGGTATGTTTACTCTCTTATTACCCACCTTCTAACAAGAATGTCACCTTTATGAGTGACAACCATTTGTTTTTCTTCACTGCTGTAGCCTCAGTGCCTAAAATAGAGCCGGGCACATAGTAGGTGCTCAATAAATATTTTTTGGAATGAGCAAATGGATTAATACACTTGCTTTGGGAAACTTAAATGGGCAAGTTTGCATAAAGACCTCAGCACAAGGCTTGGCAAATGGTTAAGTGCTGCACAAACATTAGCTGTTATTACTCGTTAAATGGACCCTGTGTTCTCCACCCACTGTGTCACACTGTGGAGTGGGAAGCTGGCCCCGGTCCTCAGGGTGACCACAGCCAGTAGAGCTGGAGAGACAGTGTGAGCCTAGAAATTGGGAAAGAGGGTGTCTTGGCCACCTTCCCCTGGAGGCTGTGGGAGCAGAGCTGTAGCTAGAGAGCTGAGTGACCCACACAGGTGCCAGTAAACTTTCTGTATAAACATGTTGGATTAGCAGACCATGGAGTCTCTGTCACAACTACTCAACTCTGCCACTGTACAGCGGAAACACACGATATGCACACAAATGGGTGAGCCGGTGTGCCAATGAAACTTTATTTACAAAAACAGGCCATGGGGTAGGTTTGGAGGCCATGGACCGTGGTTTTACTAACCCATGTTTTATTTATTTTTATTTATTTTTTTAGCTGAGCCATCCTGCCACCTGTTGGCAGCTCAGTGGCAGCTCAGCTCAGACCAGGAATTGAACCAGAGACCCTGATTGCTCAGAGCTCGCACTCTTGAACGAGCTCTTGACCAACTGAGCCACTTGGCCAGCCCTATCCCACGTTTTAGAATGGAGTTAACCCATAATGATATTAAGTAACAGTAACTGATAGCGCATGCACTCGCATGCACTCGGCAAGAATGATGGCCGGTCAAGAATGACAGAAGTTCAGGAAACAGTCTGAAGAATGACTCAAAATGCACCAGTGGGAGGGAGAGGGGGGGCGGGGGGGCAGGGATGGTAGAAGAGAGTAAAGGGGATCGAATATATGGTGATGGAAGAAGAACTGACTCTGGGTGATGAACACACAATGTGATATATAGATGATGTATTACAGAATTGTACACTTGAAACCTATCTAATTTTACTAACCATTGTCACCCCAATAAACTTTAAAAAATGCGCTAGTGAGTTCTCAATCCCCCTCAGTCACTTTTCACAATTCCTTAAGGTGGATGATTTGTTTTAACCAAGAGTTTCTGACTGGACCGCAGTCTCTGCTCGGTGCATGATCCTGGGGGAAGACAAGCGTGGTGTGCTGGGGAATATTTCACAATGGGCTCTCTGGTGTGGGGGGCTGCCTTGTAGTGTTTGCTGACTTCCTTGCTGTAAATACTCCTGCTCTGGCCAATTTTAAGCCACAAATATGATGCTGCTGCCTGCGGGACTGACGCCATGTGTCAGTTCTCACCAGCTGCCAGTACAAGCTGCCTTCAGCCCACCACTGTCAGGGCTTCAAAGCCAGGGGCCCCAGGTCCTGTCTTTGCAGCCGTGGAGCAGTGATGTGAGGCCCCAAGTCCTCATCAGAAGCTCTGGCTGGATCCCAGGTCACCTCTTCATCTGTCATATCTAAGCAGATAGGAAAGTGGATCCCCAAAGTGGGGGCTTTTCATCCCCCAAACTCTGACAGTGAAAAACACAAAGCCTCATTATCAAATGCCAAATGAAAGTCTGTGTGTGAATGAGAGAGAGAGAGAGAGGGAGAGAGAACCTGCGTGTTGATGTCAGACATCCTGGGAGGGGTGGGAGAGGAGAGTCTGGTGGTGGAACAGAACCTTCAACTAGAAAGTACTGGAATGGGAGAGGATTACACCAAAGTTGAAATCTGGCAACTTTGAAAGAACATGAACTTGGAAGCCTGGTCATGTGACCATATTAGCTATCAATTGCTGTATAACAAATATCCCCAAACTTCACATGCTGAACACACATTTGTCATCTTATGGTTTCTGAGGCAGGAATCCAGGACTGATTCAGTTGCATGGTTCTACCGCCCCCTCCTCAGATGCTGGCACAGAGAAGGCGCCCAAGCCAGATGGCCAGGTTCCTTTTACTGGTCCCAGATGGTTCTGTAACAGAAGGGAGGAAGCTACTCTTGGATGGGTAGGCTCACCTATGTGCTCAAAACATGGCTGACGTCTCAAGGACTCTCCAAGAGAGGACTGTAAAGGCTGGCCAGAAGCTGCTTCAGGGATGTCACAGCCCTGAACTTAGTGCCACGAGTGTGACAATGTGTGCTGGGGACCCCGAGGTCTTGGAGGGATGGTGAGTGGGGCGACAGGAGAGAAACCGAGTCCCTTGGCTGAAACCGTCGCTGTGCCTGCTGGTCGTGGACAACGTTCGTGATTGTCTGGTTGTGACTCTGGTTGGTGCCAAGGCCTCCTTCCCAGACCACCCGCTAGAGCTAGAAGTGAAACCTCTGACCTGTGGGTCACTCAGTTGCTGTCTTTGATGTTGGAATACACACCTAGCTGGCTCAAGGAAGAGGTAACAGTAGGTATCAGAGGTGCAGGGTCAGCTAGCTTCCGGTTCTTTAAAGAGCCTAAGAGGTGAGAGCTAGCCCACCACGCCTGGTCCCTGTAATTGGCTAGAGACCCCAGGAGGGTGGAGCTTAGTAGAGGTGAAGGTATACAACAGAAATACCAATATTTTCAATGAAGCCCCGCCCCCAAGAAGGGAACCCCAATCAGGGGAAGCGAGTAGGTAAAAATATCTCAAGCTCTGCCCCCCCACAGCCACGAGGCGCAGGTTTCGTAAAGGCACACCTCCCGCGGAAGGAGATTGGGCGGCAAGTTCCGCCTCGCAGAAGGGCAGTTAAGTTAGAAAAAAAGGTTCCAATAGGAGAGCATAGGAAGCCCACTCCTGACAGTTCCGCAAGTGCTGAGCCTGGGATGAGGCCAGGAGAGTAGGGTCAGGCGGTACAGAAACAGCCCTGCCTTTCTGGAAAGCTCCTGGAGGGACCCATTACAGTTTAAACACGCATGCTATTTGACTCAGCAACTCCACTTCTGAAAACTGACCGATAGAAATCCCCGCCCAGTAAGGCAAAGGCACCTGGGCTAGGTAGGCTCCAATTTCAAACTCAATGCTACATATCACGGTGATTAAAAGGGGCAGGCCCTAGCTCCATCACCTACCCAAGTCTGTGTGGCTTTGGGCAAGTGGCTTTACCTCTCTGGGCCTTCATCTCCTTATCTGATAAACAGGGTGATAACTGGCCTAATGACAATGGCTCACGTGAACAGGCTTGCTGTGTGCCAGGATTTACTGCAGGCACCTGACATGGAGAAACTCGAGGATTATCAACACAAAAACCCTATGAAGTTGGTCCTGTTGCTACCTGCATCTTCTGGGACAGGAAACTTGAGGCCTGAGGGTGGGGTTGGTGGTGAGATCCCTCAACCAAGGCCACAGAACACGCACATGGAGGTGTGGGAGACCCACACCCAAACTGCTCACCCAGAATCCTGCTCTTAACCACCTCACCAGGCTGACCCCGCTCTAATGTTCAATCTTTCGAGGGTGGCGTGGGGAGGAGGGGGTGTCACACACACAGAGCATCAGCTACACAACAATGGAGACTAAGATGTATGGGGTCGGGGCGGGGGGCGGGGGGCAAGCCTGGAGGATTGCAGCCGGGTGCCTATTGACAACAGAATAATGGGCAGACGGGGGTGGTGTCAGGGGAGCTGACATTTTATTTTATACACTTCTGACTTGGGTTTTAAAAGCAAGCACGTGTTCCTTTTGAAATTAAAATAAAAAAGGAAACTCCATCCCTTTTCCCCTTATCCTACTGGGGCTGGGCTTGGTCGCGGGCACTTGACGCCACACTAATAGCCCATGGAGGCTCCGTCACAACACCGGGGCGCTGCTTCCACCTAGTGGCCACCCAAGGCACTGCGCTCACCTCCAGGGAGCCCGAGGGAAGCGGGTGTCCCAGGCCCCTGCATGGAGCTGCGATCCAGGTGTTATCTTCACCTCATGTTGAAGGGTCCATCAGCGGCACCATGTACTGCTGGTCTTTTGGGACCTTAGCTTGGGATTAAAAAAAAATTTAATTGGGGAACAGCCATGGTCATTAGTTACACATTGCTTTCATGCTATTGTACAATGGCATAGTTGACTCTTTTAAGGAGGGAGCAGCTCACAGTGGCCCATGTGGGGATCGAACCGGCAACCCTGGTGTTATCAGCACTGCACTCTAACCAACTGAGCTAACTGGTCACCCCCAAGCTTGGGATCTTTGATGGGTCAAGGTCCAGCAGGTGGTTATTTCTGCGGGGAGAAAGGAAGCGTCAAAGGAGCTGCTTTCCGAAGCAAGGACAGACCAGGAGCCAAGGGAAGGGCCTCTGGGAGCTGTATTGGGGTCCCCAAGACCCCCTTGGGTTCAATGATTTGTTGGGAGGGCTCCTGGGCTCAGCATACAATTGTATAGAGAAAAATCAACAACGGGAAAAGGCATGTGGGGCAGGTCCAGGGAGATCAGGTGCAAGCTCCCAGAGTCTTCTCCCAATGAAATCACACAGGATGTGCTCAATGCGGGCAGCGATGAGTTGTGACAACACATGTGAAATGTCTCAGGGAAACTCATGGAGACCCAGTGGCAGGGTTATCACTGGGGGCTGGTCACGCAGGCACCTCTGCCCAGCATGGACCAAGATTACAGACTCCAGGAGGAGAGCAGGTGCTCAGCATAAACCACATTGTAAAAACAGTTTAAGCCCAGGGAGCCATTCTCATCAGGAAACAGTGGGAACCATTCCGAAATTCAAGTTCCCAGATGCCAGCCAAGGTCCAACCTTGCAAGCCAGTCTTTCTAAAGTCAGCAGCCTCAGACCTGCTGTATTAAAACTTTCTGCACAGAATCCTGAAATGGGAGACATGGGAAGATGGGTTTGGATTATGAAAAATAACTCCATCGGATAATCAGAAAATAAAGCACTTTGTGTTTTGAGCACCTACTGAGCTCCAGGTACCACACAGAGCACTTTTACCTCTTTCAAAGATTCTATGAGACGAAGAGTGATGTACCCATTACACAGAGGAGGAAACTAAGTCCTGGTGGTTTCAGCTACTCAGAGTCACAGTGTGAATAGCAGAGCCAGGATTCAGACCCAGGGACGCGACTCTAGCGGAACAGTGTAGTACAGTGACTAGGAGAAAGGGTTATGAAGCCAGGAGCTTGGGTTCAACTCTTCCACTCCCTGGCTATTGCATATCCACTCTGGGCCTCAGTTTCCTCATCTGAATGGATATAACCCATCCACCTGTGAGGATTTGATGAGCATGGCTCTTAGTGCAGTGCCCAGCACACAGAAATACCTACCAGGAAACTATAGAAATACTGGGTTGTCGGAAAAGTCATGACGTATTTTTTTTTTTTCGTTACAAAAACGCGTCATGACTTTTCCGACAACCCAATAGATGGCTCCCAGTTGGATACTTAGGAT
This sequence comes from Hipposideros armiger, assembly GCF_001890085.2. Classification (NCBI taxonomy): domain Eukaryota; kingdom Metazoa; phylum Chordata; class Mammalia; order Chiroptera; family Hipposideridae; genus Hipposideros; species Hipposideros armiger. Next base: position 1,061,657 of record NW_017731552.1, on the reverse strand, counting down.
GGAAGGACCTTCACGAAGTCCTGCACCCTGCACTGGAAGGTGAAAACACTGGGGCTGGATTCCTAACATAGGTATTTAAAAGATGAGGGCACTAAACCACAGAAAGGGATGTCAGCACGACCTCAGAACCCTGGGCTCTTGGCTGTCAATCCTGACATCCTAGACTTACACACTCCCAGGCCGGGGATCTCACTCTCTTATTGTGAGCACACATCCTCCTGGGGGCCGGGGCGGGGGGGGGGGGTGAGGACAGGCACTCTGAATTCCAGGGCTCTCTTCTCCGAAAGCTGAATCTTGCCTTCCAAGACCCCCTCCACCACAAAGGGTCCTGGTTTTGCCCAAAGTTGGGAGAAGTTGAGGCAACCGAAAGGGTTCCCTGCCTGCAGAGCAGAAGGGCTGATTTAGGGAAACCTAACCCCTGCAAGGAACGCGATTGGCTAGAGACCCCAAGAGGAGCGGGGTTTAGTAGAGACAGCGGAAATACCCATATTTCAAGGAAGCCCGGAATACCCAATCAGGGGAAGTGAATGGGTAACTAGCTCAAGCTCCACCCCCACAGGCGATTGGGTACTTCCCCAGCACCGAGGGGCAGGTTTAGCGATGCACACCTCCCGCGGAAGGTGATTGGGTGAGAAGACCCGCATCGATAAGGCCGTTCGGTGAGAAGATTCCAATAGGAGAGCATAGGAAGACCGCTTCGGGCAGGGCTACGACATACCCCGCCCCGGGTAGAAAGCCCGAGACGCCCAACACTTACAATTAAAACTTTTCGTTCTGACATCTTTACTTCCTACTCTTCTCACAAGTACAAGAAAACTAGTTAGAGTCGATGTTTACAAAACTTACCTGGCCATCTCTTGTACTTCCGGCTGCCCCTAGTACTTCCGTTACAGCACTCCCCCCACTATTGGCTGCAGTATACACAGCTTGCCTTTCTCATTGGATCCGACCCACGCTTGTCAAATCCCGCTGTCTTCCCTCCAGTGCTGCAATTTAGGCGGCGCGCAGCAAAAGTTCCGGGGACCGTCTGGAGTTGGAGAAGTTCCGAGTAGGCGCTGTGCCCCTAGAGGTCAGCAGCGGCTTGTTAAAATTTCGTCGTGATCCGACGTGGCTGCTGGTCGTGACTCTTTGTTGTACATTCTTTTATTCAGCAAATAAAGCTTACCCTGTGTGCTGGCCTCTGGGAACCCACACATCGTTCCTATGTACGTAGCGCTCACGTGGGGACTGGGGCAGTTCCCATGGGCTACACAGGTCGTGACAAAGAAATACCCTGGACGGCCCACCCCAAATTTGAGTCACAGGCAGAGACTGAAAGACCAGACTGCGAACTCACCTCCCGGCTACACACACACTAGCTTCCAAATGTACCCCCACTGCCTGCCTGCACTGTCCATTTAAAGAGGACGTCCCACCCCATTCTTTCCCTAACTTCCTCCCTTCCTTTTCTAAACGTTTTGTGTCAGATACGTGCTTAGTCATTGGGGACACATCAGCGAACAAGACATAAGATGCCTGCCGCCACAGGGATCACTGTCTTGTGGGACAGACAGTCAATAAACACACAAAAAGGACTCTTTCCAGCTTGGTAAACGATATGAGGAGAAAACGGGACAACATATGGATAGTGATGAGAAGGGGTTACTTGAGTTGGTGTATGAGTTAATTATGGCTGCTGTAACAAATTACCATAAATGCAATGTCTTAACACACGTCTATTATCTTAGAGTTCTGGAGGTCAGAAGTGTAATATGGGTGCCGCAGGGCTGGTTCCTTCTGGAGGTTCCAGGGGAGAATCCATTTCCTTGACTTTTCCAGTTTGTAGAGGTGCCTGCAATACTTGGCTCCTGGCCCTGCATCACCCTGGCCTCTGCTTCTGTTGTCACATCACCTTCTATCTCTCCCTAATCCTCCTGCCTCCCTCTTGTAAGGATCCTTGTGATTTTCTTGGAACCATCTGGATATTTCAGGATGGCCTTCCTTGATGATCATTAACTTAATGAAAGATCATGAAATTTTACATTAAGGAGCCTCCTGATTCTTTTTTGTTGTTGTTGTTAAAGATTTTATTGGGGAATTGGGAGAGGGGAACAGACAAGTTGCTGTCCTTTTGTTCTTCAGTCTAGTTGTGGAGGACGTCGCTTCACTGGCCCATGTGGGTATTGTGATCATTGTGCTCTTTGCAGCTGAGGCAGATCGGTCACTGGCCATTGAACTGCCGCTCATGGGGGCTCACAGCAGCCCAGCTCCAGGTCGAGCTATTGTTCACCATCTTAGCTATAGAGGGCGCAGCATCACTGGCTCATGTGGGATCCTAACCGGTGGCCCTGCTGCTCAGAGCTCGTGCTCCCAAGACAACTCTTATCCAACGAGCCACTCAGCTGGCCCTCACGATTCTTAATTTAATCACATCTACAAAGTCTCCTTTTCTATGTAAAGTGCCATATTCACAGGTTCTGAGGGTTAAGACCTGGATATCTTTGGGGAGCCATTATTCTGCCTGCCACAGATGAGGTGGTCAGAGAAGGCTTCTCAGAGGACATGACCTTTGAGATGAGACCTAAGTGAAATCCATAGACAAGCCCAAGGTTTGAGAAAATCCTTCAGGGCCTGGCTGCTTTGCCTCTTTCTCAGGGAAGTTTTCCCAGACAATCATGTCCCATTTGTATTCACTCACAGTGGGGCTCACATCTGGGCAGCTTTTGAGATGGTGAGGTGAATTAAACTGCTATACTGAATGGACCCCCACGATCTCATCCATGTAGAACCCATGGCACTCCTACCCCAACTCCCTCAGCCCAGGTCTCTTCCTTTGGTCCAACCCTGACTCCATACAATGCAGTGGCGAATCACAGTATGTGTGTCCTGCTCTGTCCTGTCCTCTCAGATTTCTCTCTGGGTCTGTTGAATGAAGAGAAAGAGTCCAATTCCAGTGACAACGGTCTTTGTCTAATTAAGAAATAAAAAAAATCTCATATTCACAGTTCTGTAGTCAAAGGAGGGAGTACATCCATTTCACAGGTTAGGAAACTAAGGCTCAGAGAGGCAAAGTCACTTGTTCAAGGTAGCCCAGCAACTCAGCAGCAACAAAGCCAGGCCAGTCAGGTCCCATCTACCTTTCAATGGATGGCAGTGGGGGAGGAGTCAAGGACCCAGCCCCTCTTCTGTGATGCTGGAAAGTTCCCGCTACTTGCCCAGGGTCACCGAGACAGTGGCAGGGAGACTCCAGTCACTCAACTCCCCATAGTCCGTGAGGTCCTGAGCAGCCACCTGGATGCAGTACATGGCTTGGGGCCTTAGAACTCTGAGGGTGAAGGATGTGGCTTCAATGGGCCCCACCTGAGAGCAAAAAGAGGGCAGGTCAGTGCGGCCCAGAAGGCTGGAAGGGGCTATTGTGCACAGAGCTGCGTGACTGAGCCTTTATTCCTCCTGCTCTATTGTAAACAGCATGCTGCCTCCAGCCCCCTCCATCTTTGGCCCTTTGTGGTCCTAACCTGTGCGGACTTCCATGCTGGCCCCAGAGCCACCTTGTTCAGGAATCCTTTGTGGCCCACACCAGTCCCTAGGGCTGTCTCAGCAGTGAGAGTCCTCACTGACCAGATCCTCCTGGCCCCCAACCAGTGCCTCTGGCATCTACCTCGATGCCTCCCCCACACCGGACCCACTGTATTAACCATGTTTTTAAATTATTTGTATCTTAGCATGTTTTGACATCTTAAACATCTTGCTGGCTGGGGAGAGACTGCCTTCCTGGGTTCTGCCAATTCTTAGAGATGACAAAGGGTCACCCAGGAGCATGCCTTCTATATACAAACCAACCAATCCTGCGTCTATACCCACACCCACCTCCTTTCTCTAATTTCCCACACGAGTCAGTATTGCCCCTGCCCTGAATCGTCCAAGGGCCAGGTGCCAAACAGCCACAGGTCACCCCTGCAGCCCACAGCTCGCCAGGATTATTCACACTTGCCAACCCTAAGTGGTTCCCCTGCCCTGCCATTCCCACGGAAACCCCAGCAAAGGGTCTGGCCTCAGCTCTCCCCTCACTCCTGCTCCTGCCATCCTGATGTTGTAATGCGTGACATGGCATGCCCCCTTCTCTCAGGAAATATAATCCATTCTTCCAATGGCCCTGACCTCTCCGTGTCCTCACACAGGAACCTCCACCTCAGACGCTCACTTAGCTCTGCCTTTCCTGTTTTCTCTCTTGTCCATCCTTTCTTCCCTGTCCCTGCCACTCCACACTCTCCCTCCCCGTCCCAGCCCTCTGTTCCTTCCAGGTCCCCTCTCGTCCTCAGAATTGATGAGTCACAAAAAGAGTTAAGAAGAATGAGTCTGGGAGCTAACAGGAATAGGTTTAAAGATTAACCACTTAGCTCTGAGTCTCCCAGCTAGCACTACACTTTCAGGCTGACAAACACCAGGACATTTTTTGGAGGAAGCCAACTGCAACAACAGTTCTCAGAAGGGGCCAGGAGCAACAGCAAACAACTGCAAGATGACTAGCCCCTTGCATCCTGCATAGAAAAATATAAGATGACTTTGCCCCCAGCAACTCCTCTGCTGGTCCTTTTCTCCTACTACCCATGGCAGTATCTTTAGATACTGCCATGGGCATTCTCTCTGCCTGACCTTGAATAAAACTTTCCTTGCTTTCCTACTTTTCTGAGTCCTGTGAATTCTTTCACATTTGGTGAATGAACAGGGGTATTCTAAGCCAATACAAGAATGTCCCATTCCAGCCACACAGGGAGCTTCCCATACCCAGGTTTGACTATCTCCCATCCTTGTTTTACCCAAACTGACCCACATCGTCACCAGATGTGGTGCTGTAAGTTTTAAATTTAGATTAATTAATGGTAGCACAACTTCATAAACACACTCCAAGCCACTGGCTTGAGCACTTTAAAACTGAGTTTTATGGCATATGAGTTCTATCTCAATTTAAAAATTGCAAATATTTTTTAAAAATTAGTGATCACCACATAAAATTTAAAAGCCAGTTCTGTGGCTACTCACCACATTGCAATGGCTTGAAAGCCACAAGTGGCTCATGGCCACCATTCTGGGAAGAGCAGCTATAGAAGATGCTCATCAGACCCTACCTTTATTTTTCATTTTTCAAGAATTTAAAACAATATATATTGTTTTCAATCAAGATGAAATTCATATGGCATAAAATTAACCATTCTAAAGTGGACAATTCAGTGTAGTACATTCACAGTGTTGTGCAACCTGCACCTCTAATTCTAGAACATTCCATCACCCCCAAAATGAAAACCTGTCCCCATCAGCAGTTACTCTCCTTCCCCCTCCCTCAGCCCCTGACAACCACTAACCCACTTCCTCTTTGTGGATGTGCCTGTTCTGGACATTTCACATATATGGAATCACACACTGTGTGTCCTTGTGTGTCTGGCTTCTCTCACTGAGCACCGTGTGTTCAAGGTCCATCCATGTTGTGGCGAGTGTCAGCGCCTCACTCCTTTTTGTTGCTGAGTGACATCCCAGTGTGCAGATGGGCCACGTTTTGTGTATATGTTCACCCACTGACAGACATTTGGATTGTGTCCACCTTTCGGCTGTTGTGAATAGCACTGCTATGAACATTTGTGTACAAGGATTTGTTTGAGTCCCTGTTTTCACTTCTTTAGGGCAGATCCCCAGGGGTGGAGTGGCTGGGCTGTCTTTAGTGTGCACATGAGCAACCTCGAGCTATGAGCTATGTGGGAGGCCCCAGCGCACCTTTGCACGTGCTGTTCCCTCTACCTAGGAACCACCCTTCCCGGCCGCCCCTCGTCTTCCTCACCTGGCGGAAGCGGGCAGCTCCACGACGCTTGTAGCGGACCCGGTATTTAAGGGAGAAGATCTTTGGGAAGGGCCAGGACCTGGGGGGTTCCCACTGCACCCTCAGCTGCTGCCCAGGGAGGGGACTCAGGCGCACACCTTCTGGAGGGTCCGGTTTGACTGATGGACAAACAGGAGGCAGGGTCAGCAGATGGCAGGTTCATTCATTCGTTCAAACAACCAACAAATATTGAGAGCCTACTGAGTGTCTGGCAATGTTCCCGACACTGGAGGACACAGCATTGACCAGTACAGACCCAAACCCTGTCCTCTTGGAGCTCAACTCATCAGGGCAGGAGACAAGAGACAAGAAGCAAATCTATTGATCATAAAAGCGGGGAAGAACATTACGGAGTACAGGGAGGGGAGTCGTCTGCAATGTTTTTTTGAGACATAATTCACATACCACAAAACTCACCTTTTCAAAGTGTACAGTTCAGTGGTTTTTAGTACATTCACAACATTGTGTAACTATCACCACTATTTAATCCAGAACATTCCCATAACCCCCAAAAGAGATCTCACATCCATTACCAGCCACAGCCTCCCGCCCCGCCCCAATTCCTGGCAGGGAGGCGACAAGGCAGATCGTACAGGGCCCTGTGGGTCACGGGGAGGACTTGGGCCTTTACCCTGAGGTAAGTGGAAGCCCTGGAGGGCTGTGACAGAGGAGCGATGGGAGCTGACTCAGGTGCTCACTCGCGCCCTCTGGTGGCCAATGCAGAACCTGACTCAGGTGCTCACAGGCGCCCTCTGGTGTAGGCTGCAGGGAGAACAGACCATGGGGGAACGAGGGAGGGAGCCGGAAACCAGGGCGAGACCGACTGCATTGGTTCAGGTGGGCAAAAATGAGGCTGGACCGGGTGGAGGCGCAGGACAGGGAGAAGTGGGCTGATTCTTAATTCATTGTGAAGATGGAGCCCAGAGGATCCATGATGGAGAGGGCTGGATGACTGGTAGAAGGTGGCGGGGGGTTAGGAGGGGGCGGGAAGCAGGAACAATCCAGTGGCCCTCCACACCCGCCACTGCTACCCCCACTCACTGATGTGCTCTGGGACAAAGGGCACGAAGCTGCTGCTGACACCCCAGGGGTGGACAGCTGTGACGTTGAGCATGTAGGGCACCATGGAGAACATCTGGACATCTGGGATTGTGCAGCTGTTGGCTTCTGGTGTCTGCTGGAGGCAGGGCCAGCTCTCCCCATGGGCGACCACTCCAAGCCTGGACATGGGGTGGGCACTGTGAGGGCCTCAGCACTTCCTGTTAGCCAGGCTGTGCCCCAGACCCCAAGTGGAGACAGCAGGTGAGGAGTCTTGCTTTTGGGGTCCTGCTTTTGGCTCTGTGACCCTGGGGGAGGCACCCACCCCAACATCACAGAGCCTGCAATGACCCATGGTTGGGGTCATTGACACAACACAGGAGATGCTGGAGTCCAGACTCTAAGGTTTCTGGACTGTCAACAATCCAGCCTTAGAATTCTAACATCCTGAGGTCTGCAGATTCACAGACTCTGGAATCTAAAATAGCAAGATTCTGATCCTCTCCATTTCTGAGACTCCAAAATTTCAGACTTTAGAGACTTGAGCTCAGCACCATCCATAGAACTTTCCACCGCTTCAAAATGTCCTGTTTCTGCATTGTGAGACGTGTTCCTTAGTCACCTGCGGCTATTGAGCACTTGAAACACAGCTCAGTGCAACTTTTAAATTTATTTTATCTAATCTAAATGTAAAGTTTCCAGGCCGGCCGAGTGGCACGATGGTTAAGAACTGGCTTGCGATGCCAGAGGGCCCCGGTTCGGATCCCACGTATAAGGGCCAGTGACACTGCACTCCACAGCTAAGATGCTGAACAACAGCTCAACCTGGAGCTGGGCTGCCTTGAGTCACCGACAATGGCATAGTCTGCAGCCCCTGTGGCAGTGGGTTGCCATGGGCTACCGTGTGTAGCCAGCAGCCAGCGTGAGCGGCCAGCAGCCGCAGTGAGCGGCCTTCCAGAAGCCGGCGACTGATCTGCCTCACCAGAGAAGAGCGCAATGATGGTGCCAACTTGGGCCAGTGAAGCAACGTCCTCCACAACTAGACTGAAGAACAAAACGACAGCAACTTGTCTGTTCCCCTTCCCCCAATTCCCCAGCACTGTTCCCATCCCCCCAATTCCCCAATTTAAAAAAAAAATCTTAATAAATAAATAAATAAATAAATGTAAAGTTTCCAGTTATCAGAAAACTTGGAAAAGTTGTTCAGGACACGTTGGGTGCATGAATCTACTGCTCCAACCTCAAATTTTATGAAATCTAATCAGAGATTAAGAATTCTCAATGTTAGTGTAGCATCTGAATTGAAATGTGCCATATGCATAAAGTACACATAGAACTTTGAAGATTCAGTAAAAACAGAATGTAAAGTATCTCATTAATTTCGAAAATAATAAGTACATGTTGAAATAATATTTTAGTGATTCCTAGTAAATATTAATTTCTATTATACATTTAAATATATACCCTGTATATAAGAACATTCACTTACATTATACTCAACCATATTAAGTGATAAATATTTGGAATATACAGACATTATTTAAATAAGATATTAAAATTCACTTCACCCGTTTCTTCTTACTTTTTTAATGTGGCTTCTAGAAAATTGTGAACTACACACATGACTCACAGAATGTATTGTAGGAAGTATATTTTGACTAGGCAGTGCTGCCCTTGAATTCAGAGGGTTTCGGTGTAGCACTAAGTCTGCAGTTGTCCTGATCCCAAGGGTGTCAGGCCTAACTGTGGAATCCCCGGGAAGCCCCTCCGGGCTCTCTGACCTGTATGTGGCAATGAAGGATGTGGACCTGGTGGAGTTTGCAGCAGGCGGCAGGGTCCAGAAGCAGTCTACAGCAATCGGGTACCTAACGGCCCGGCACTGCACCTGGGGCTGAGTGGGGGCTGCCGGGGTCCCTGGAGGGAGAGGCAAGAGGGTGAACTTTCAATCCATGCCAGGATTGCAAAGCCCTACCATGTGCTTGTCCCTACCTCACTGCCTGCCAGTGCCAGGCATACAGTAGGTGCCTAATAAAGGTTTGTGGGATGAATGACTACATGAGTGAAAGACACCTACATCATCTCTCATCCCCACTACAACCCGCCAAGGCAGGAACTATTGGTGAATTTTCTAGATGGGGAAACTGAGGTTTAATAAGCCACAGAGGGGACCTTGGTGGCAGGGAACCCTGGTGGGAGGGAGATGTTCTACTGTATCCCCTCTGTGTAACAGTTTTGTTTTGAAGCACATGAAATTAATGCATGCAGTTAAAATTTCTCTCCCTCTCCCCCTCCCTCCTTCTCTCTCTCCTCTCTCTCTCCCTCACCAGCCCCCCAGGTTGTGGCTGACACTTCCTGATATCACTTTGGGGTAGGACTCGACCTCCCTGTGCCTCAGTTTCCCCATCTGTGCAATGGGATAACCCCCTCCCACAGGGGAGCATGAGGTAGGTGTGTGAGCTCCCAACCCACCCCAGAATGTTCCACGACAAAGTCCAGTCCCCAGATAATGTCCCTCTACCCTGGCCCCCCAACCTCACGGGGGTCTCACATACCTTCTCTCCCACTGCAGAGTGAACAGCCGGCCCAGAGGGCGAGGGTCAGGAGAAGTTTTGGGACCATGGTTCCAGTGGGCTCTGCTTTCAGGAGCTGGGGTGGGGAGCACCCTCGGGGAGGCAGGACATTCAGACCCACCTGGGGGAAACCAGCCCCTGTCAAGGCGTCCCACTTCCCCTTCCCGGGGTCTGACTCACTGGCTGGTTTGTGGGGCCACAGAGTCAAGCAGGGATGGCAAAGGAGCCCCCAGTCCAAGGCGAGGGTGCGGAAGGCTCTGAGGGTGCGGGCAGGGAGAAGAGGCCACGAAAGGGAGAAGTGGAGACCCCGTGGCCTTTCCCAGCACAGCCTGTCAGTCAGCCCTTCCTTCCGGCTGCAGTGAGGAGGGGTTGGGGAAACCCCAGGAGGGGAACGATGACATGGAGAAAGACAGAGACAGAGATAGACAGGGAGAGTGAGATCCAGAGGGAGAGACAGAGACAAGAGAAGAGACAGAGAAAGATGGAAATAGACACGCGCACACAAACACACAGATAAATGGGGAGATTGAGAGATAGAGGCAGACACAGGAGGAGAGTCAGAGACAGAGACAAACACCTAGTGAAAATGAAGATGGGGACACAGAGAGATGCAGGCACCCACACAAGAGATGCCCGTTCACTCATGGACCACAGTGATGGGGTCCCACACTTACCAGCTGCACTCCACAGCCCAGGCCACAGACAGAAGGAAACGCAGACCCTGGGAGGCAGCTCCCAACCCTCTACAGACATTCTCCAAGCCATGGGGATGCCCAGGGACAAGCTGGACACTGGGGGGTTTACAGCCATACTCACCTCCCCTCCCTTAGCTGGAAAGAGAGCTGAGAACCCCCAGGGGATTTCGGGCCAGTCGCCCAGGAGCAGGAGGCTGGGGGTGGGACAATCCTTCCCAGAGGCTGGGTTTAGGGTAAGGAAAGTGAGGTAAGTGCAGGCACGGCTCCTGTCTTCACTTAACATTTGGATATTTCGTTCATCATGAACTTTTTGGTGCCCACCCATTTTGACTTTCTAAAAATATTGCGTTAACATAGTGTTCATCTTTGGAATTGAAATTTGGGTGCGAGTGGTGAGTGCTTCAACTCTCCTTACCCTAATCCCTAAGCCTGGCTCTGGGCCACCCCCTCCTCTCCTTGCAGTGGGAGCCCAGCAATCAGGCCACATGCTTTTGTCCTCTGTTCCATGAGCTTTTATTCCTGGGGTGGTGTCTGGCGATGGGAATGGGAGAGAGAGGACTCACAGATTCTCCAGTGGGGGGTGGGAGGGGGCAGTCAGGGCCAGAGTGATAGACAGATAGCTAGAGACATTAGAGGGGTGGGCAGGCTGGTCTCCTAGTGTAGACAGTCATTCGAGAGCCCCAGCACCCCTGTGTGGGGCCTGGTGGGCAGAGGGTCAGTGTTCTGAGGCTCAGCGGCCCTGAACCTGAAGCCTTTGCATCTGTAGGATCTGGCTCAGAATCCGTTGCACGTCTTCATCCATCTGGCCCTGCGGTGGGAGCAGCAGAGGGAGAGCCTAGGTGCCCCTGCTGTGGTACATATGGGGAAACTGAGGCCCAGAGAGCAGCCAGTGGCATGGCCAGAGCCAGAGCTGACTCACCTGAATGGCATATAGGAGGTGGCTCCTGTACAAGGCCACCACTGCACTGTGGTCCCTGGCAGCCTCCTGTGAATACAGGGGAGGGCACTCAGAAAAGCAAGACACCCCCCCCCCGCCAAGACATGCCAAACCACCCCCTTTGCACCTGAGCCCCTATTTTGATGGCATGTACCGGTGTGATGGTGCCGGTTGCCAAAAT
>NW_017731552.1:1024240-1050353 GCF_001890085.2 Hipposideros armiger | reverse complement strand
TGATGGTGCCGGTTGCCAAAATATTGAAATGTTTTCTTCCCTTGCCTGGCACATGTACCCCATGCTTCTGCTGCCACTCCCCCCCCCCCCCCCCCTGGTGTGCCTACATGTGCAGCTCTTACCTCCAGCTGCCCCTGGAGAGCCTTCACCTGGCCACGGAGGGCCTCCACCTCAGGGCTGCTTGGGGCTGCTGGCTGGTCCTTCAGCGCTTCCTTAAGACTGAAGACCTCCTTGGAGAGCTCTGTAATCTGGGGGGCGGGGGGGGGTGTCAGTGGTCACCCTGAGCCCAGGGCTGAGGGCAGCATTGATAAGAGAGGTGGGACAGAGGCGTGCAGGGGGAAGTCACATCCTAAAGGCTACCAAACTCCGGCCCTCAGGCTAAGAATGGTTTGCACATTTTTAAGTCGTTGGGGGTGGGGTAAAAAATCAAAAGAAGAATGCTATTTCATGACACGTGAAAATTAGATCAAATTCACATTTCCATGTTCATACGGTACATAAAATTTTACTGGTGCACAGCCACAACCATTTGTGTTCATGTCACCTAAGTCTCATGCTGCAATGGCAGAGCTGAGCTCAAAACAATGCCTATTGGGCCCTTTACAGTAAAGGTTTGCCAATCCTGTCACAGAAAGGGGAGGCTGAGAGAACAGGAGGGCAGGAAGCCCTGGGTTTGGGCTGTTCTCTACCCCTTTCTCAAAGGAGATCTTGGGAAAATGACTTAACCCCTCTGAGCCTCAGTTTCCTCATCTGTAAAGTAAGGAGAATCATGGTTCTCATCAGTTACCATGATTCTCAACAGTGATTAAGTTTAAACTGTGCCTGGCAAACATCAGACATTCAATAAATACATCAGGGGCTATTCTTCCCCCAAGGGACACTGGGCAATATCTGGGGGTGTTCCTGGCATTGAGTGGGTGGGGCTGGGGATGCTGAACACCCCACAGTGCCCAGGACAGCTCCCCACAGAGAGTGACTGGGCCCTGAATGTCACTAGTGCCGAGGGGGAGGAACCCTGCTACAAATAAACCATAACCCCTACCACAATTTTATCATCATTTTATAGAGGTGGAAACTGGGGCTCAGAGAAGTCAAGTGACTTGTCCAAGGTCACACAGCAAGTTGGGGCTGGGTGACTCTTTGTGCTAAAGCACCTGGGGCTCTGCAGGTCACATCCACTGCCCACTGACATGCTGTGTGACTTTGAGCCACGCAATTTGCCTCTCAGCCTCAGTTTGCTCATCTGGAAGATGAAGATAAAATGCTTTCTGGCTCTTAGGACTGTGAGGAGATTAAAAGTGATGATGTATAAAAAACACCTGACTCAATAACCAGAGGCTTCTGTTATCATTATTCTTATTATTTAATAAAAGAACTTGGGAACTTGGGTTTGAACCCTGGCGGAACCAATGCATAGATGTGTGACCTTGGGCAAATGGCTTCATTTCTCTGTGCCTCAGTTTCCTCAAATGGGGATAATAAAAGCACCAATCTTATTGGAACTTGATGAGAGGATTAACTGCATTAATCTGTGTTAAATGCATAGTACAGGGCCTGCTATGCAATTAGCCCTCAAAAATTGTTACCGTGGTTATAATTAGTAGTTGGAACAGTAGCCTGTGTGTCTGAGTTGTCCCTTTCCTTCTCTGTGCCTCAGTCTCCTACCTGGAAAATGGGTTCCCAGACCTTTTTAGCTGGGACATTCTTAGGTTCCCTCCAACCTCTGTTGAGTGGAGGCCCCCATTTGAGCACAGGAAAAGAGGACTCACCTTCTTGTCCTTCTCCTTGGCCCTGTCCAGGGCCTCCTGGGCACGGCTCTGGGCCTGGCGTGCCCGCTCTGCCTCAGTACGTAGCCCCCGCAGCTGCTGCTCTGCCGTGGCCAGCTGGGCCTCGGCTGCGTGTCGTTCACTCTTCATGAACAGCGCTTCCCGCTGCACCTGTAGCCCAAGCCCATGCATGACCCTGAGGACACTTGGACCCCAAATATGCCTGGACCCCAGAGTTCCTCTGACCCGTTATTTTGGCCTGAGGGCATTCAAGCCCATTTTGACCTCAAAGAGTTTGACTCAGGGAAGTGCTGGATTCCCCTGGGCACTATGAACATTCTGACCCTGCCAAGCAACTCTGATCTGCTGGCTGTGTGGCCCTTAGGTAAATGACTTAACCTCTCTGTGCCTCAGTTTCCTCATATGTAAAATGAGGATAATTATAGCCTCAACTTCATAGGGTAGTTGTGAGGATAAAATGAGCAAATACATGGAATATGCTTATAGCAGTGCATGGCACACAGTAAGTCCTATATTCGAGTTAGGGGTATTATTATCACCATCACCATCACCATCATCATCATCATCATCATCACTAATGTCCTTTTCTCTGCCAGTCGTTGAAGGTTTGTAGATTTCTTACAAAATGAAAGAAAAAGAGAAGAATTTGGATGAAAAGCAAACAGATGTCCCAAAAAATGATGACTGCATTTTCACAGAAATATCAAGATTGGAGCAATGTTAGAATTACAAAAATTGATCCTGGGAGGAACACTGGCCTTTACAGAAATAACAGCTCCAGGGGAAAATGGACAACAATTAGGTATTCCAATTAGTATAGATTGTCTGCACATTAATAATTAAAAGAAAACTAAACTAATTGATAAATCAAATCAGACTTGTAAAATTTAACCAAGAAGGAAGTGGTCAGGAGGCAGGTAAAATTTAGAAGATATCTATGAAGATGGCCATACTTAGTTTGGACTGTGAATTCTATGAAGAAGATCTAGAGTTTAACTGGTTTAAAAGAGGATGTTCTTGGGCCGGCTGAGTGGCGCATTGGTTAAGAGCTGGCTTGGGACGCCAGAGGGCCCCGGTTTGGATCCCACATATGAAGGCCAGTGACACTGGCCTCTACAGTTAAGATGCTGAACAACAGCTCAACCTGGAGCTGGGCTGCCATGAGTCGCTGGCGACGGCGTAGGCTGCAGCCCCTGCTGCAGTGGGTTGCCATGGGCTACCGTGTGTAGCCAGCAACCAGCATGAGCGGCCAGCAGCCCCAGTGAGCGGCCGTCCAGAAGCCGGTGACTGATCTGCCTCGCCGGGGAAGAGTGCAATGATGGTGCCAACTTGGGCCAGTGAAGCAGCGTCCTCCACAACTAGACTAAAGAACAAAATGACAGCAACTTGTCTGTTTCCCTTCCCCCAATTCCCCAGCACTCTTCCAATTCCCCAATAAAAATCTTAAAAAAATAAAATAAAAGAGGATGTTCTTGGAGAAAAAATAATTCTGGCTGTCATTTTTTAATCATTTGTACCATCACTTTCCTAAGTAGCTAATGTAAATTAAACCACTTAATTTCCATGTGAGGATTAGGAACTATTATTATCTCCATTATATGGGAAACAGAAGCTCAGAGAGAGAAATGCTTTCCTGACAAGTAATGAACGTAGCTTCTTATTTATATATTTGTTGAAACAGTTGTTTTTCTTTTTTTTGTAATATAAGAAAAAAGATGGAGTCAAAGGTCTACCATCAGGGACAAAATAAATACTCCCTGGGTTACAAAACAAACCTCAGCATCAAAATCTCCTGGGTTCAAAATGAGATCAGAAATCCCTGTGCTTGTCCTTCTCCAAAGCATCAAAATGATAAGATAAAATGAGAATTTCAAAGGAGTGAGCTGGGAAAACCACAGGGTCATTTCGACCAGCAGAGAAAATGCATATCAGGTGAAAATATCAGGGCAAAAATCACTGCTTGCAGATAACGGAGTGAATGTTGATCCCCACCTCACACCATACACACAATTACAGCCAAAGCATAAAAATGATTGTGAAACTAAAACAATAAAGATACTGGAAGAAAACATATGCGAATTTCTCCATGACTTTTGGATACACACAGGTTTTATAAACAGATCGCAAAAAGTGCTAATCATTACAAAAAGTTATGGGGTCGAAATGGCCAAAACGTTTTAAAGAAAATACAAGTTTAAACATCCAGGAGATCAGAATGGCTGCAGGGTCAAAGGTCCACCAGGAATCATTGGCAGGGTCAAGTATCTGTGGCATTGAAACCTATGGGATCGAAATATCCCATGGCTGCAGGGTCAAAACAGATAACCAAGTGGCTGGTGGGTGTGCCTGGTGGGGGCCCAGCCATGCTCACCTGGAAGACCTCAGCGCTGGTCTTCTCATGGCGGCGTCCTAGCTCCTCCAGCTGCCCCTCCAGCCGGGCCACATCAGCCTGCAATGCACCCACTATGCGCTCGTGCTCCATGCGGGCCACGCTGCCCACACGCTCTCGCTCCAGCTCTGCCCGCAGCCGGGCATTCTCCTTGCCTATGGCCACCACCTCCTGTTCTAGGCTGGCTGCCCGGCCCCGCAACTCAAGGGCTTCCTCCTGCAGCCGGTGATGCTCAGAGGCCGGCACTGCCGAATGGCGGAGCACCTCCGAGGCCTCGCGCAGCTCTGCCAGGCCCTGCCGAGCCTCCTCGCAGGCTGCGGCCAACTCAGCGGCCCGGGCCTCAGCCTTGTCCCGTGCTTGGCCCAGCTCGGCAGCTGCTGCCCGCTGCTGTTCACCGGTGGCCGTGGCAGTGGCCAGCTGCTTCCGTAGCACCTCCAGCTCCCGAATCTGCTCCAACCGCACCTCTTCCCGTCGAGCCAGCTCTGCCCGTAGGCCCCGGGCCTCCTCCTCAGCCAGCAGCCGGCTGGCCCGGGCCTCATCAAGCCAGGCGGAGGTGCCCTCCAGCTCTCGGAGGCGAAAGTCCCGGTCTCGGAGGTCCTCCCGCGCCTGCTCCAGCGCAGCCCGCAGTTGGACCGTATCACCGCTGCCTCCCCCACCAGCCCTGCTGCCCTCCGCCTCGAACTTGCCACGGGCTGCCTCCAGCTCTGTGGCTGCTTCCTGCTCCCGCTGTCGGAGCGCCTCCTCCAGGCCACGAATCCTGGTCTCCAGCTCGGTCTGTAGCTTTTCCGAGGCCTCGGCAGCACCAGAGTATAGGACAGAGTCAGTGGGGACACTTGGGGAGGTGGCCTCCACCTTCATGGTCTCCGTGCTTGTGAGCTCTCCCTCCACAATTCCCACTCCATTGGCTTTCGTGTCTGGTTCCTCTGCTTTCCTATTTGTGGCCTCTGCTCCCGTGTCCTCTGTCTCCAGGTTTCCTCCTTCTTTTGGAGCTTTTGTTTCTGTGGCCTCAGCCTCTGTGGCCTGTGTTTCCAAGGCTCCAGCTCCTGCACCCTCAGTTTCTGTGGCCTCGGTGTCCATGGGTTTTGTTTCTGTGGCCTCAGCCCCCATGGAAGCTACTTCCGAAGTCCTGGCTTCTACAGTTTCACCGCCTGCAGTCTCATCATCTGTGGTCTCCACTCCATTAACCTTGGTTTCTGGAGCCACAGTGCCATTAAGCTCCATTTCTGTTGGCCCATTTCTGGTGGTCATGTCTCGTGTGTCCTTGTGCTCCCCAGCGGCTGCCTTCTCTTCTCTGGGGGTCCCCTGTACCTCCTGCTGTTCCAGTGCCTGCATGGCCTCAGCATGCTGCCTGCGCAGTTGGTTAAACTCAGTCCGGAGAGAGTTGTAGAGGGCCAGAGGGATGACCTCAGCTGAACCATTCGCCTCCATCTCATCCTTCTCAAAGCACTCTAGGATCTGGGGGGTGGGGTGGGGAGGGAGTCGCCGGGAGCTGAAGTGGCCATAGGGACACAGGGCAGTCTTGCCACCTTCCCTGCCCACACTTAGCCATGTGCTCACCCCAACTCCCTCGAGGAATTATCCCTACAATCTCTCTCAGCCCACTCTTCCGGGCCTCAGTTTCCCCACCTGGACCTTCTCTATCAGCTCCTCGTTCTGTCTGGTGAGGACGGCCACCTGTTCCTGCAGCGAGGTCAAGAGCTCCTGGACTGATGGGCTTAGCTGCTTGGAGAGCAGCATCTCGGCCCCTGGTAGGTGCACAGAGTCAGACCCTGGGGTGCCAAGCAGCTGGGAGTCTGGAGCAGCGGGTTGGGGTCCCCAGGGAGTGAATTACAAGTGAGGGTCAACCTTCCTCCCAGCTTCAAACTCTCTCCTCGCCTGTGGGTCAAGATTCTGTCTCCTGGGACGCCGGGGAATGGGTGGGTGGGAGTGCGTGGGGGGAGGACGGGGTATGGCTCACCTGGAAAGTCGGGTAGCTCACCCTCCTCATCCTGCAAGGTGGCCACGTCATAGCTGGTGTTTTCCCGCTCGTTCTGGGAGGGGGGGTGACATCCAGCTTGGGGTCCTGTCCCCCCTCCTACCCCCATGTCCCCCCCCAGGAATCCAGTAGACAGAGGTGTTCACGGTCTATTTGACTCCCCACAAGCATCTGACTGGCTGTGTTTGGCCCACAAGTATTGAGTGCCTAGGACTATGCTGGGCCCCCAGGAAGATTAATAAACAGCTCAGTCACTGCGCCAGTGTGTGACCATAACCCCAATGATTGAGGTTGTACGTGCAGCCTGAACACACAGGACTGAGAGATGGATGGTGGGGTGCGTGTGTGTGGTTTGGAGTTTGTGGGTCTGCAGTGAGCGCTTGTGTACATGTGTGTGCCTCTGTGAACAGTGGCCCTCGCCTCTCCTGTGTGAGTTCCTGTGATAGTGTGTAGTTCTACACTTGTGTTTTAGTCCACTGTGTGTGCATGGTTACATTTTGAGTGTTTGTGTAGATGTGTGAGTGGTTGTGTTTGTGTATTTTGAGAAATACATGTGTGTATACATGTATTTGTGAGTATGTCATCTGTGTGTGTGATTGAATGAGAAGTGTTTGCTGTGTGCACATATGTGATGTTTGTGTGTGTGTGTGACTGCTTTCACTGATGTGTTTACCTGTTATATGTGTAAGACCAATTTCGTGTGTTTGTGTGATTTGTTCTGAGAAGTATCTATTATGTGTGTGATTGTATGTCTACTGTGTGGGTTTGCATGTGTGTGAGACTGCGTGTATTAGTGTGGTTGTTACGAAATTGCTGAGGCCCCACCCCCCACTCTCCACCCAGCCCACCTCCAGCAGGGACAGTCGGCTCTGCAAACTTTCCACCTCCCGTCCCAGACTCTCCTTCTCCTCCTGCTTCTCCGCCAGCAGCTGCTGCAACTCTTGCACCTGGAGGAGGGCGGTGGAGGCTCAGCCAGTCTCCAGGAAGAAACGCTGGGCAACTGGGGGGGCCGGCTTTTCCCCTACCTGTCTCTCCAGGCTGTGAAGGGAGCTGGCCTCTGCCTCTGGTAGCTTATAAAAGAAGGGGGACAGGGCTTGGATCCAGGCTGGGGGTCTCCCCGGCCCACTTCCTGCTTAGTAACCCTCCATTCCACCCACAGATGTCTGCTGTGCACCTACTGCATGCAGTGCCAACTTTGTGCCAGACCCCATGTTTGACCACTCATTCATTCATTCACTCACTCAAATATTTGTTCATCCTATAAATATTTATCAAGCATCTACTGTGAGCCAGGCAACCATCCACCATGCCTGCCCCTGTGGGCTTACAGTCGATGGGTGAACATGAGTAAAATATGTGGCATGTCTGAAAGCAATAAGTGCTTTGCACAAAAATAAAGGAAACTGGGAAGTGAGTGGGCAGTGTCACAATTTTAAATAAGGTGGGCAGGGAAAGTGTCTTTGACAAAGGGTCTTTGAGCAAAGACCTGAAGGAGGTGACATCTGGGGGACATCCAGACAGAAGGAATAGCACATGCAAAGGCCCTGAGGTAGGACCATGCCTGGTGTGTTGGAGGAACAGTGAGGAGGCCCATGTGGCTGTAGCAGAGTGGGGAGGTGAGGATAGGGAGGTAGGAGTCGTCCTCCCAGAATTGCACCTGGCCCCAGGCCTGTGTCCCTGCTGCCCCTCACCTCCTGCTTTTTCCGTTCCTGGTGCTGCTCGAGGCCCCGGATCTTCTGAAGCAGTCGGCCCTTCTCCTGTCGCAGCCGCACAATCTCCTCATAGGCATCACGATCATCCTGTTGCCCCCACCCCACGACCCACCACCTTTACATGAGGCTCAAGGGCTGTCCCATCCCATATATGAGCCAGAGCTCCCTCCCTCCTTTCCTGCCCCCATGGCCAGGACATCTCTCACCGGCACAGGGACACTGGCGGGGGGCTGAGGTGCCTTCCGCTTCTTAGGGGCCCCTCGCTTTTCATGGCTGGACACAGAGTTCTGGGTGGGAGGGGGTGAAGGGGCACATGGGGGACATGCCAGCCACCCACCCAAATGAACCAACCCAGCCAGCCTCCTATCTGTCACCAGCCTCAATTTTGCCCGCTCTTCCTGTGTGATCCTGAGCAAGTCCCTACTTCTCTCTGGTCCTCACTTATCCCAGCATAAAGGGGATGAGACTACATTCCCTGAGAGTTCCAGATCTTATGCTTTACTCTCTGCCCCTCTCCATGCCTTGGGACTTTTCCCAACTAGACCAGATGTCTACAAATTTCCTTTCCCTATAGAGCTGCGAAGGTATAAAGCTGGGAGAGGAAAAAAGGCCTGACCTGCCTCCTTCCCTGACTACACCAGCCCTCACCAATCTCAGTCCCCTCATCACCTCACCCCAGCCCCATGATTTGGCCCTATCTCCCCAGTGTTCTCACCCAGTTCTGGGAGTTATGCTGTGGGCAATGCTGCTACTTGGTGGCAGCGTACCCTGAAGGTAGCATTCCTCCCAAACAAGTTCTCCCAAGTCATAACCATGAAGCAGGGGTCAATCTCTTCCTTCTCTTCCCACAGAGCTTGGGGCAAGGAGAAGGTAGTGTGTGCATAGGGAGGAGGACTCATTCACTGCTTAGAGATGCATACCTGAGATGATGCCTCGCCTGAGTCATCCTCTAGGAGGGCAGGGGAGAGAGGAAAGCAGGGTCAGGCACTATGTTCTAGGGACTCCGTTCCCTGCCCTAGGAAGGGCACTGGCGAGCCCAGGGGACTTACAGAGCTGCTCCTGATTCCCCAAGAACCAGAGCTTTTAAGGTAGGAATCAACTACTTTGGCAAAATGCTGATAAGAGGAGCCTTGAAACTCTAAAAAAGAGGACAGTGGCATCTCCAGGATGGGGTGAGTGGGATGCCAATTCTAAGGAAAGTCAAAGATCTAAGAATAAGGATCACCCAAGAAAGTGAAGTGGACCCCTAGACTACTCTAAAAACTCTGGGTCTCCTTGAAACTGTCCTGAGTAGGATCAGGGTAGCCATGAAACTTCCTGTAAAACAGTAAACAGGGATACCTTGGAACAATCCACAGTAGGGAGAGAAATGGGTAACAAGAAGCTGAAGGAGATGGAGGAGGGTGCCTGAAATCGCTGAGAGGTGGGTCTTGCATACCACTGGGTGGTGAGGGGCGCTGAGCTGCTTCCTGCAGGAGTTGCAGGATGAGTTTGTCCCCTGCCAGGGCACCGTAGTGAGAAGCATCCTGGCCCAGCGCGTCGGTGATGCCAGTCTGGGCCCCGCCCTGCAGCAGCACCTCCACAGTTTCGGGGCTGGCTCCCTCACAGGCCAGCATCAGGGCCGTCCTACCAGAAGAGGGGGCTACTGAGGGGGTGAGGACATCCTCAAACCCCCATGCCTTCCTCAACACCCAGCTTGGGTTGGGGAGGAGGCCAAGGAGATTCCCCCCAACCAGAGAGGTTGAGAGGCTTGCACAAGGTCACACAGCACACAATGGACTGGCGGGAGGAGGAATGCTCACCTGCCCTGCAGGTCCTGGTCATTCACGGCAGCCCCCTGCTGCAGGAGGAGGCGGCACAGATCTGTGTGACACATCTGAGCTGCTATGAGGAGGGGTGTTGTACCCAACTGGTGGGGGTTGGGAGAGGGATGAAATGAGACATGAGACCCTGGGACACGGGGAAGCCTACATGACTGCCCTTGGGCTTCACTTCAAACTTTTCTACACTTTTCAAAGGGTGCCTGGGATGTTGGCACTTGGTAGCAGCGTACATCAAGTACATTATCTTTTCCCAAAAGATCGCAGAAGCTCACCCGATCTCGGGGATTCAGATGTGCCTTGAAGGAGCAGAGCATTTCTGAGCAGGAGACGCAGCCACCCGCCGCTGGGAAAAGAGAAAGGGGTAAGTGGTAGATAGGGTAAAGCTTAGACATTTTCTGTGGGCCCTCTGTCTGGGTGTGATTCTTATCTTTTATTTCATGAGAAATTCCCACCTCCCCTGGAAGATAAATAATGAAAGTATGAATCCTATTTTACAGATGAGGAAACTAAGGCCCAACCAGGTCCATGGTCACCCCATCGGGTCAGAGGCAAAACCACAATTAAGATCCAAGTCAGCTAACTTCCAGTCCCAAGCTCGTTCCACATTCCACTTGGTTTCCCTCTTAAGCTGGGACGTTGGGCTGATTTTCATGTTATTTCCCCTCTTTGATTCGCCCAGTATTTATTGTGTACCTACTATGTACCAAACCCTCATAAAGAGAGTGTTAATGTTTACCAGAAGGATCAGAGCTCAGTTGGGGTGGGGCAGGCTTCCCAGGGTTTGATCTGAGTTCTGAGTTTTGAAAGTGAAAAGGGGAAGGTAGAGGTTACTGCACGAGCAAAGAGCTTGGTAAGGTCAAGGGTGTGGGAGACGGTATGGATGTCCACGTGTAGCCTCAAATAGGGAAGGGAGGGCTTCATGCTGAGAGGTGTTGCTGGACAAGTTAACAGACTCTATTTGATAGCTGCTGGGTGCCCGAGGGAGTATGAGATTTTGTTTACTGCTATAATCCCAACGCTCAGAACAGAGCCTGATGCATAGCAGGCACTCAAGAAACAGTTACTGAGGGGCTGGCAGAGTGGCGCATTGGTTAAGAGCTGGCTTGGGACGCCAGCTCTGAGCAGCAGGGCCCTGGTTCGGATCCCACATGAGGGCCAGTGACGCTTGCCCTCTACAGCTAAGATGGTGAACAACAGCTCAACCTGGAGCTGGGATGCTGTGAATCGCTGGTGATGGGGTAGGCTGCAGCCCCTGCTGCAGTGGGCTGCCATAAGCTACTGTGAGCGGCCAGCAGCCGGTGTGAGCTGCCAAGTGCCGCCATGAGCGACCGTCCAGAGGCTGGCGACAGATCTGCCTCACCCGGGAAGAGTGCAATGATAATACCAACTTGGGCCAGTGAAGCCACGTCCTCCACAACTAGACTGAAGAACAAAAAGGGTAGCAACTTGTCTGTTCCCCTCCCCCAATTCCCCAATAAAACCTTTAAAAAAAAAAAGTTACTGAATGAAAAAAACCAATGAGCTTCCCTAGCGTGACCAAAGACATCACCACCACTAGGTGGCAGCGTACTCCAACTGCAGGGAATTTTAAAACTGACAAACTCTAAAGCAGACACCAATTTATTCTGTGTTCCCAAGAGGACAGGCATTTCTGGAGTCATCAGTGAAAGCTATTCCAGAATCTCATGGGCATGGTGAACATTATGCTGGGTTCTGGCTCAAGTGAGTGGGTCCCTTCCCTTCCCTCGGGGAAAGAGTTTGGATTTGATGAGTATAAAGGCTGCCTGGACCTTTGGCCCTCCTGAGAGTCCCCAGGAGCTCCTCCAAGGAAATCACACTGGGTCATCCCTCCATCATCCTCCCCCAGGCCTGACATACAGTAGGCTGTGCTTTGGGGTTAGACGGCCTAGGTCTTCCCTACTTTCTCGTGGATGAACCTCAGTCGCCTTGTCTGTCCAATGGGATCATTGTTGGTGGCTCAAGGGTTGCTGAGGCCCAATGCCTGGCACACAGTAGGTGCTCAGTGAGAAAGAAGGAGAAGGAAGGCGGAAGTTTCACAGCAGGTCCCCAGGGCCCCGGGTAGACTAGCCCCCAAGCCTAGCACCCTCTGGGCCATGGTGGGCAGGGTGAGGCTGGCTGCACCCACCTGCGTGATGCAGGGCCGTCCACCCACTGCTGTCCACAGTATCCACCACACAGGACGCCTGGGGACAGGACAACAGGTCATTTGAAGCACAGCCATCCCTCTTCGCTGCTGGTTTCTCTAGGAACTGCCCCTCCTTGGCGCCGCTATATCTCAGGCTCCTTGCCTCACCCCTTCCTCCCCTTCCACCTACCTGCTCTGCGGAGCCTGGCTCAAGGGCCAAGTGACTTTTTCTTATGAAAGTTGGTGAGGAAAAGGTAATAGCTAGGGGCTCAGAAGCAGCTGGGGGTTTGGGGAGGAGATGGGAGGTCCGGGAGTGCCTGTGGCTACGAGAGTTCCTAGGGTTTGGGAGAAGCTGGGGCTCAGGAAATATCTGGTATTAGGAGTATGTCTTGTGTGCGGAAAGTGTCTGAACACTCAGGGAGTACCTGCTTGTCCAAAAAGTAGCTGTGGCTCAGGAGTAAAAGGGGCCAAGGAATATCTAGGATTCAAGGAGTGTCTGGGGAGGTCCAGGGAATTGCTAGGTTTTAGGAGTAGTCAGGGCAGGAGAGTTTCTGAGACAGCAAAGGAAATGACCTGCAGCAGTTGCTTTAAGCACTGTGGTTGCCCATACTTGGCCGCCAGGTGGAGGGCACTGTAACCTGAAAGGGAGAGAGAATTTACTAGGGCTCCAGACACTCAAGGATCACTGGCTGCTCTCCAACCTGTGTCAACTATTTGTGATGACTTGGTTTCCCTATGTCTAGAAAGTCCCCCAACCCAGGTACTTGTCAAAACCAGGCCACTTCCTGTGGTTAGAGACTCTCCAAGTCCCAGCCAGTCTGTGTTCCTGACAATCTTATCTCAGCCACATTCCACATCCACCCACTCTCTGATGCCCTACCGCCCCAGCAACTTCCCATACTCCTAGCTACTCTGTGCGTTCAGCTACACCAAAGCACCAGCTATGCCCCCAGATTCCACACTTGTTCTACATTTCCCAGCTAATCCTCATACCCTTGCTACGCTATGTGCCATCTATGTCCCTGTCTCTGATATTCTGCAAAGCCCCAGCTACTCCAACCATCCTGGCTACTATGCCTGCTGCCTGAAGCTTCAGACATGGCTATGCCCCATGCCTACTTACCGTGAGCCCCAGCTACGTACTTTCTTTGGCCATGCATTCTATCTCACCTATTCCCTCAGGTATCTAAGTCATATACCCACATTCACCTTTTGTCCCAGCTACTCCCAGTGCTGCAGCTACCTCTAAACTCCAGTTACTCCACACACTTCAGCTATTCCCTGCAAATTCTAATTATTCTCATGCCCCCAGTGACTCAAGCTCTCAAGCTCACATACTATTCTGTTACAACTACTTCCTCTGACTCAAAAACTACCTGAGTCCCAGCTACTCCTCATCTACAAGTTGACTCACCTTGCTCGGTGCCAGCCACAGTCCCTGTCCTTGGGTACTTCAGCCTGACATGCCCGTGGGGGCACTAAAGGGAACCCCCTTCTTTAGCAGAACACAGGTCATGAAGCAGGGCCTGGCTGGACCCTCAGGCTGGGCGCCTGGTCTGAGTTCTTCCTCCCACCCCTGGGGCCCAGCGGGCAGTACCTGCCCCGTCTGTACTCATGACATTGGCGCCATGTGCCAGCATCACCTCCAGACAGCTGTCTGCACCCCTCATGGCCGCCAGGTGGAATCTGGAGGTCAGAGGTGAGGAGTCAGCCACAGAGTAGCCACCCCTCAGCCATCACCCCCCAGGCCGTAGGCACTCACGCGGACTTGCCCTCGGAGTCCAGCTTTGTGGGCACCAGCCCCTTGCGGATGATGAGTGACGCCACCCGTGTGGCGTCATTGTTCTCCACAGCCTGCAGCAGCCGCTCGTCACTTTTGCCCCAGTCCTGGCTCTGTGGGGCACACCCAGAGGACCATGGGGCTGGGCAGCCACTGACTCCTCCCCACTACCCCTGGCAGGGGCTCCAGGCTCTCACCTCCGCCCCCGGGCACTTGCCTGGCGCCTGCCTCTGGCTGCAGGCTTTGGGATGGGGCAGGGGCCGCAGGGCGGGCAGGAGCCGAGGTCAGTGGGGCTGAGCCGCAACTGTAGGGGGAGGGGGTCCTGGGCAGGGGCCTGAGAGTGTCCCCCAAGCCTGTGCCCCTCAACTTCTGCCCCGAGGCCAATAGCCCCAACTGTCTCTCCAATACCCAGTGCCAGCATACTCCCATGAAACTATCCCAGATCAGCCCCCAGCATCTTTCCAAAAATTGTCCCCCATACCTAGGCCCCCAGCCTGTTCTCATAGTGAAAAGTCACCTTTCCATCACCCCATCAAACTTACCCACACGTCTTTCCAAACCACCCTCAGTAGTCTTCCAAAGGAACCCCTAAAACTGTCCCTTTAAATGTCCCTCAGAACCATCTTCTGCCACTGATCCTTCTACCACAGCCCCTGAAATGCCACAATTGTCCCCCAAATGTCCCCAAAGATGTTCCCCAAAACTAGCCTGAAATGCACTCCAAAATGTCTCCTCCAAGTTCCTGATGTGTTCTCCAAAATCAGCCCCCTAAATGACCCCATGGTCTGTCCCAAAAATGTCCTCCCCCCAAGTTTTTCTCAAATGTCCTCTAAAATTGTTCTCCAAATGTCAATCTTTTCCCAAAAACCCCCCAAATAGCATCCAAACTGTCCCTCAAGTGACTCCATCCAAAACTGTTCCCCCAAATTATCCCTCCAAATGCCCTCTCAATTCTACTAAGTGTCTTCATCTGTCCTCAAAGTCCCCATCTGTCTCCTCAAATGCCCACCCCCGTCTCTGCCCTCTCCCTGCTCATCCTTCTGGTTTTGGGGGTGGGGGGGATCTAGGCCCGGCATAGTCAGGGGGCGGGGCAGGGAGGGTAGACTTAGAACCTGAGTCCCACCCAGTCCTGCGCCCCTACCCGTGTCCCTACCGTGAAGGAGGTGGCAGCACACAGACACAGCTGCTTCATGGCGTCCAGAGCGCCGGGTAGCCGGGCTCCGGGAGGCGATCAGGCCGGAGGAGCGGGAAGGGTCTGAGGGGCTGGCGCTATGTGCCAAACCCAGCACTGCCCCCTCCACCACGTGCCCCCCTCCCCGTGCCCCCTCCCCCACCATGAGGGGAGAGCCAGGGAGGGGTCTGGGCTCTGGGGGAGGGGCACCGCCCTGGCTGCTCTGAGGAGGACCTGGCTCACTCACCCCCGCAGGCTGCCCACGGGAGCGCTATGGATGCGCCTGCCTGCGTGGTCTCCACCTCCTCCCAGCAGCCAAGCTGGCCAGGGGTCACAGGTGACTCCAGACCTGAGCCGTGGACAGACAAAGCCTCCCACTGCCACCCTGCCATCCCACTTACTCACCCATTCATTCATAAGCTCCATCATTCATGCACTCACTCATCCATCATTCACTCATTCATCCATTCATTCATTCATTCATTCACTCAATGGGCCAGTGGGGCTCTGCAGTCTGACAAACCTGAATTTGAATCCAGGGACCTGCCCTCTGTACCCCCTGCATGTACCACCTATGTGACTCAGCCAAGATACTTACCTGTTCTGGACTTCACTTTCCTCATCCAGGAAATGGGTTTCATAATAAACAGTAGCTACTGCAGAGGGTTATTGAAGGACCACATGAGATACTATAAGCAAAGCACTCAGCACAGTGACTAGCACATAGTAAGGGTGCCATAAATGTGGATTCATTCATCAAACAAAGATGTGGTTGGGCCCATGTGCATATCTAATGCTGAATCCTGGGGACGCAGGACATAGTAGGTGCTTAGTTAAATCACTGAAACATAGAGAGGACACAGCCTTTGGCTCTAACTCCAAGGGGCTGGCTTGTCCAGAAAGGAGACTGAGATGGATCTCTGGGCTCAGGCCTCGGATTTCCAACTGCTATTGGCCTGTCCTCCTGGATGCTATACAAGCTCAGACAAAAGCCCCCTGCAGTGTGCCATGGACACTGCCGTCCCCCCAGAGGCTCAAGCCAAGTTCTGGCATCATTGGACCCCTCTCTCTGACCCCACACCCCATCCACCAGCCAACCCTACCGACTATAAACTATGTCCAGGTTCACCCCTTCTCACCCGTGGTCCAGTCCCATCACTGAGGGCTCCATCTGGGGGACACCCCTTCTCTGGTCTCCTGGCTTCTGTCCTCGTCCTCTTTGTCCCTTGGCCACCAACTTCCTAAAGCCTGCATCAGATCCTCTCTCTCTCCTGCTCAAAAGCCTCCAGCGACCTCACTCAGCATAAAACGCAGGAAGTTCTATGGCCAGGGATCTGCAAACTGTGGTCCCGTGCCAAATCCCACCCCTGCCTGGTTATGTCTGGCTCAAGAGCTCAGAATGACTTTTTACACTTAGAAGTGGTTGGAGGTAAGAAAATAAAAAAAAGAATGCTATTTCGTGACACATGAAAGTCATGTGAAATTCACATTTCGGTGCCCAGACATAAAGTTTGAGTGGGACAGAGCCACACTCATCCATTTACAGACAGCCTATGGCTGCTCTCAAGCTGCAAGGTCAAAATTGAGGCCGGAGGGCCCACGAAACCACAAATATTTACTGTCTGGCCCTTTACAGGAAAAACGTGCCCACTCCTTCTCTAAACAGTCTGCCAGTCAACTCACTGAGCTCATCTCTACATTATTTACCCTGGTCCAATCCATCCTGCCGCAGCGGCCTGCTTTCTGGTCCTCTAACAACCCACCTCTGAGCCTTTACTCTAGCTGTGCCCCCTGCCTGGAGCACTGACCCTCCCCTACCGTCCCTCCCCCACTGTCCACATTGGTGAGTCCTTTACTGTTGTCTGCACTAGAAGACACCCCTTCAGAGAGCCTACTCTCATCACTCTCTAGCCCCTTAGTAGAGTTTATTTCTCCTTCATGGCTCTTATCAACACCTGACGTCACACTGTGTACCTTTCCAAAAATATTCTGTTTCTTCTCGGTCTCTCCCCTAGAATGTCACCTCCACATGGGCAGGGACTTGGGTCCATCTTGGTCACTGCTGTAGCCCCAATGGGTACTGGGAATAGATCTGGCGGGGCCCAGTACAAAATGAAAATGTGGGGACTCTTATTAAAAAATAAAGAATTTCAAGACGACAAGAACAGAGCGTTAAACCAAATGAGCACCTACAACAGGGCCTGGCATACAGTAGGTGCTCAATAAATGTCTGTTGAATGAATGAAAGAAATGGTTGACTCTGGAAAATAAATATGAGATGGGGGAGGGAGGGAAAAAGAGAGGGAGGGAGAGGGAAAGAGCTTTGCCAGGAAGCCTTGAGGCATTGGGAGTCTACAAATTTCTAAAAACCCCAACCTTCTTTCTTGTGGGATTTTTCTAAAACCTGAAATAAGGGCAGGAGGTTGGTGGGAGTCTGGGCTTATGGCTTCAGTTAACTCCCATTTGATGGATGGAAATGCTGAGGGCCAGAGAGGGCCCTGGAAGGCCCAGAGCAAGTATCAGATCTGTTGGGGATAAGGCTAGTATTAGAGAAGCAGAGTGGAGTGGGGAGGGCACAGCAAGCAGCAGGGAGGGACTAGAGAAAAGGTGTGGGGGCTGAACTGTGTGTGCTAAAGAGAAGGGAATAAAAGATCTGCAGAGACATGAGGTGGGACCTCTGCAGTCATGGGTGTTTGCTTTATTCCCTCGGGGAGCTGAACAAAAGCTGAACCTGACTCCGGCTGCCTGCAAGAAACTGGAGACGGGCAGGTGGAGGGAGGGACAATGGCAGATGCCCAGTGTGTGTTGGAGGGGATAGAGGACAAGTTCTCCCCGACTTCCTCCTCCAGGCCTTCCAGCTGCTGCTAGGCTCCAGCCCTGCTGGCCCAGCCCAGGCTCCTTCCCACTCAGAGCAAACACTGTCCCCACCCCCCAGGCACCCCCAGAGACCCCTCACACCCAGTTTGACATTTAGCACTGTCCAGTCCCCCTTCCTCCCCGCTTTCACTTTGTGCCTCGTATCTTTCAAAACACCCATGCTCCAAATTAGGTGTCTTTTTTTTTTTTAGTTGCACAAAACTTTTTGAAAGATTTGATTTCAGTATAATTCTGCTCTTGAAATTCAACAATTATTTGGTTTGGTTTACCACAGGCTACAACTTTTCAGAAATTCTTGGGAGCCAATGTGAAAAATCTAAGTTAGGAATTGAATCCAAACTGGAGGAAAACTTCTAGGGTCATTCCACAGTAAATGAAGCTGAACCCATGTCACATTTTGTAGGAGGTTAATGAGCCATTTATTCATTTATTTCTCTCCATTTCTCTCTTCTCTTTCTCCCTTCTCTCTCTCTCCCTCTCTCCTTTTTTTCTTTTCAATCAGTGCACTTCTCACCCTCCTTCCCAAAGCCCAAATCATGTTCACAGTAACATGAGGGAAGCCTGGTGTCTAACGTCCAAGCTGTGTGACCTTGGGCAAATTCCTTAACCTCTCTGGCCCTCCATTCCTCATCTATAAAGTAGGGGTTAATAAAAGCCACTACCTCACAGATTTTTAAGAGAATTAATCATACTAGTATCTGCAAAATACATGGTTATCTATTTATAGTATTTGAATACAAATAGATAAAAACAAAAATAAAATGAAATACTTAAAAATTAATTCAATGACATTCAATTTTAAAATTAAAAACATTAAATTAAAATAAAATAAAAATGAAAGGAATGTTAAAATCAATAATAAAAATAAATAGAATAGTTAAGTTGGAAAAACTGAGGGAGGCCACAGAATAGGTAGTAACAGACCCAAAGTCACCCACCTTGTCGGGGACAGGATTTGAACCCAGAGCCACCTGACTTTAAACCAGGCTATGGCCCTGCCCCCTCTTTCTGGCTTTCAAGGACTCCTTGGGCTTGGACCTCTCTGCCCTCAGCTCCCTTTCACGCTCTCTGCTCCAGCCAGAAAAAGCTGCTCATCATCCTATATGCCCCTGAATCATCCAGGCGTGGTCCAGACTCCGAATCTTTGCCCACACTGGTCTCCGTCCTCCTCCTGTGTGTCTTCACTTGTCTAAATCTTCCTGGTCCTTCTAAGCACCTCCCCAGCGCTGCACCCTCCAGGTAACCTCTGTGATTGCTCTGGGCTATGCCTGCTGAACAGGAGGCCCTATCACGTGGTAGAGACACTAAGAGTTCTGAAGTCAGGCACATGTAGGTTTGAATCTCACTGTTGCCACTCTGCTTTGTGACCGGGAATGGTGACTGAATCTCTCTGGACCTTGGTTTCTTTGTGCCGCAAGTGTGAAATCAAGCCTAACCAAGCCCAGCACAGAGGGGCACCCTGACTCTAGATGCAAACCCTCACTTAGGTCTCTTAATCTGTGCACTGGACAGGCCCCCACACTGGCAGGAACTGGGGGAGTGGGGGACAGGAGAGAGTGGGAGTGACTGAAGAAGGAGCATTTCCCTCTGGGGGTACACAGTCCATGATATAGCTGCAAGGGAAGCCAGCTCTATCCCACCTCAGGGCCTTTTCACTGGCTAGTCCCTACATCTGGAATTCAATTCCTTCAAATAAACACACGAAATCCTCTCTCTTTCCCTTATAATCTTTGCTCTAATATCAGCTTCCTGGCGAGAACTTCGCTGACAAGCTGCTTTAAAATTGCAACCCTCTCCCCTGCCCTGGACTCTCCAATTTCCTTTCCTTGCTTTGTCTCTGTGACACAAAACATGCCTTTTCCTTCATCTATCTTGTGTAGCGTCCATCTTCCCCACCTGGCTGTCAGCTCTGGAGGGCAAAGATTTCTGCCTGTCCTATTCACTGTGATTTGTTCTGTGCCTAGAACAGTGCCTGATACAAATGTTTGCTGAATAAATAGTCAAAAACAAGAGATAAGAGTCCCTCAAAAAGTGA
Source organism: Hipposideros armiger (assembly GCF_001890085.2). Classification (NCBI taxonomy): domain Eukaryota; kingdom Metazoa; phylum Chordata; class Mammalia; order Chiroptera; family Hipposideridae; genus Hipposideros; species Hipposideros armiger. The sequence goes on along the minus strand of NW_017731552.1, from coordinate 1,030,658 downwards.
GTCCTCAGAAAAGCAAGTGGTCACTATAGCTGGGGAGAGCACAGATCTTCTGAAAGAAGTGTTATTGGAGCCAAATTGGTAGGGATGGGGAGGGTTTGATAGGCAGTAATACCGGGAGAGGGCATCCCAGGTGGAGGGAGCAGCCTGGGAAAAGGTACGGTGGCTGGAAAGCTTAAACAGGAAGCAGTGGGGACATCAGGGCAGCAGGGGGCAGTAGAGAGAAAGGGAAGGGGAGGTGGCCAGACCCTAAGGGGTAAACTTGAACCTGTGCGTGGTGAGGAACCATGGGAGAGTTTTGAACAAGGAGGGCCCTGGTCACATGGACGCTGCTAAAAGAAATCTGTGGGCAGAGGACAATGGCCCACAGGCCCAGTGGATCTTCAGTCAGGCCATGGAGGACAGGAACCTGAGGTTGGGGGACATCAGGCATCTCAATGGCTTCAGACTCACCTCTGTTTTCTTAAATCGTGCCCGGAGAGTCTTCATGGCCAGCGTCCAGTGTTTCTCCTCAATCCAGGCCACCTGGGAAAGTGCAGGGGGTGAGGGACATCAGTTCTGGTGAGCAGGAGCGTCAGCTGCCTCCCCCTCCTCAAAAGGACGACTTCCCCCTCGCTAAGCCATCCTAGCACCTGGAGCAGGACAGAGACCTACCTGCTCCACCTCCTAACTGCTGCATGTCCTTCAGCAGGTCACTTGCCCTCTCTGACTTTCACATCTCTCATCCTTAAAATGAGGAAGATAATCCCTTCTTGACCAACTCGTGGTCAGTTTCCCATGAGGTCCCTACCACAGGGCCAGCAAACAATAGGTGCTCAATAATGCACCTCACTAGTATTCCCTGTGGCCCAAGCAGATCAAGCCTTTTCTGGTCTCCAAGCTTTTATCTGTGCAGTTATTTCTACCTGCCTTTCTTTTTTCCTTCTCTGGTGAACTCCTATTCATCCCACACAGCCTAGTTCCAAAATCCCATGTTCTGATCAGCTTTGCCTCTCACCAGTAGACAGAGCTCTAACTCACCAAATTGGGCTCCCCCAGCCATGGATCCACAAGCTCAAAGTGTCTGGGCTGGTTCAATCTTTCTGAATACTTAGGGGCTCCTTGGGGCCAGGCCTAGAGCTGAGGCTCTTAGCACAGATGATTATTTTTGGATAGTCGGAGAGAACATCCTTGCAGCTAAGTCCCCCCTTACACCAGCCTAACTTCTGTGTGAGTGAGAGACTAGACGCAAGTAACCCAAGGCATGTGGAGATCTGGGGTGATGGTTGTGTGCATGTATGTGCACACACACACAAGCATGAGGTGTGTGTGTGCATGCACGTCTATGCATCTAGGCTTGTTCCGTGTCCCATGCACACGTGGGTATGGAGATTAGGCAGGGATGTCTTGAAGGAATGTTTTGCTAGTTATGTGGCCAGGGATTCCTTCCTATATCTGAGCAGGATTGCACCTGTCCACCTGCCCATGACTTCTCCAAGCCATCCTTCCATCTGCCTACCTACCCATCTACTCATTTGTACATCCATCTTCCTGTCTAAGTACTTGTACATCCACCCACCAACTCACCTGCCCAACTCATTTTTCTCATGGTTTTCATGTACCCTTCACTGTGCTCCACTCACCAACCACCCACCCATCCACCTATCCATCCATCCACCTCCCTAACCACCCATCCATCCACCTATACACCTACGTATGTGCTCACCCACACATCTAACACCCACCCACTCATCTATTCACTCATCCATCCTCATCCACCCTCCACTGACTTATCGACTTACCATACATCCACCTTCCCATCCATCCATTAACTCTATCTACCCACTGTCCATCTACTGCCCATCCATTCATTCACCCTCCATTCACTCAATGTACTCCTTTGCTCACCACCCCCACCCCCACCTGTCTTTACCCCTGTCTAAAGGACTCAATCACACCCAGAGCAGAGTGTAATAAGACACCCAAGAGAGGAGTCCACAGGTTGCTTCAGCAGGAGGGAATCTGTGGGCTTGGGGGAGGGGGAAGTGCCCTCATCTAGGGAGCTGCTTCCTGGAAGAGGGGATGGTATATAAGCAGGGCCTGAAAGCCAGGCAGGATATTGAGCAGCAGCAGCAAAAGAGGGTCCATACCCTAGACAAAGTCAAGGCTGGGAAGTGGGAGGTATGTGCATGAACCACTGTGTGCATGTGTCAGGGTGCCTAGGAGGCTCCTCAGCGTGGCTGGGACACACACCGGCTTCTCCTTTCTCCCACATACCAGGGCTCGGGGACAAGGAGCCCAAGACCCTAAAGGGAGCCCCCATCCAAGTCCTCCCTCCCTTTCTTTCTCTCCTACCTCCTGCAGCTCCTGTGACTCCAGCAGCAGGCCACCAGTGTTCACTGCTGGCTCCGGTTACCTGCTTCCAGCTGGGCCACCAGCTTGCACCATCAGCTCTGTGCGCTCAGCTAGGACACCTGATCAGCTCTTAGCGGGCAGCTGCCCCAGGGGGCTGGGGATGAGCCGAGGGAGGAGACAGGTTGGCAGCAGGGCTGCCTGTTGGCCAACCGGCTCTGGCGGGAAGACACGGACGTTCTTCCCTATCACTGGACCGATTTCAGTTTCCGGAATGAGCCACCCTTTTTCTCTTCTCCCAGCCTTTGCATTTGCTGTTCCCTCTGTCAGGAGCACTCTTTCTGTACCCCATGTCATCCCCAACTTGCTCATTCTCCCCATCTCACTCCTACTCACGCTTCAGATCTTTGCTACAACATCCTCTCCTCCAGAAAGCCCCAGGCTGGGTCAGGTGTCTCCTCTGAGCTCCCTCATTTTCCCGATGCCCTCATTGCACCCCAATCACACTAAGTCACGACTGCCCAGTCACTGGTTTGTGTCCATAGTTACCACAAGGTGCCACCTTTGTTCTCCAGTGCCTCCTCAGCACACAGTAGGTACTCAACACGTGTTTCTTAAATGAGTCCTCAAGGCCACCAGCCCCGATGACCTTAAGCAGCTTCTCTAGCCTGTTGGTGCAGTCTGGACCTGTCCTGCTGAGTGGAGATTATCATCCACCTGAATAACATTAAGATAACTTAGAGTGGTGTCCAGGACCTTCCCTAATGAGGCCCCAAGTTACTCCGTGCCACAGGTATCCTACACCCGTAACTTTATAAACTTCTGAAATGTGCAACGATAAGAACCCAGGAAGCCCCAGTCCTGGGTCGCTTCTCTCTGACTCTATCCTCGTGGAGGAGTGGAAGTGGAGCATCACTTTACTAATGTGTAAAAAAGGGGAACTGGCTTGTGTTCCTCCTTTTAGAGGTGGCTGGAGAACTCTCACGTAGACGGCAGCCCTGGCTTCCCACCCAGGTCACAGCCCCTTCCCCGTTCCACGCGAACTTTCAGAAGTAAGCCGGCTTCTTTAACCAGCAATTAAGATGGCGCCTGCGGCGTCAACATGAGGCGCATGCGCCTTGGAGGGAGAGACCGGGCGGTTCCTCGTTCCTCCCCGTCCCGCCCTGCTTCCGGCGGAAGTGGCCTCAACAAGGGAAACTTTATTGTTCCCGTTGGGGTGGCGAGAATGTCGGTGAATTACGCGGCTGGGTTGTCGCCGTACGCGGACAAGGGCAAGTGCGGCCTCCCAGAGGTGAGCGCGGCGGGAGGTCCGGAAGGCCGCCCCTTTAAGGCGGCGGACCGGGCGGGGCCGGGCAGCAGCGGGGCATTGTGGGAATATCAGGAGGCACCGAGGCTAGACAATGGGAGGGACTTTCCAGTGAGGAGGGGGCGGGAAGTGACGCCCCTAGCATACCCGGGGGCGCGAACACGCCCAGCTTCGGGTCCGCGAGGCTGGCACAGAGGAAAGGAACATCGTGAGGAAGTCCTGAAGTTCCGATAGGGGAGCAAGGGATGTAGTTCTAGGCGCAGGGCACTGGGGCAAAGGCAGGGATGTGGGAATAAACATTCTTGGGGAACAGATTAGATCAGAGAGGTTTCCAGAATCTGGTCAGGACCTGCCCCAAATGCCAGCCTAAGTTGACACTTTATCCTGAGGGTGATGGAAACGGGTTTTGAGCTGGGGAGGAACCTGGATGGATGTAAATATGTGTCAGAAAGGCCCCTCCAGCTACTCCGAGAGGAAGCCCACTCCATACACTGAGACTTTGGACTTGTCACTTCCCTTCTGCGCTTCCTCTCCCCTTCTGTAAAGTGGGGGAAGATTGCCCCCATCCCATAAAGGCTAGTCTGCTCAGGAAGTTAAGGAGTTCTTAGATGGTGTGAAGCTTCCTGAAGCCCCACTCCTCTCTTGCCAGTATTCACATTATTCCACAAACATTTATTGAGCACCTGCTGTGCCATCAGGCACTTTCTAGGTCCTGGAACCCTAGCAGGGAACAGATAACCCCCTCATTCCAGTGGGGAGACAGGCAGCAGCAAATAAATATAAGAAATGAGATGGGAACTAGGGAGAAAAGTAAACCTGTCAGGGATGAGGAGAGCTGGGGGCAGCATTGAAACCAGGTGGCCAGGGACACATCACTGAGATGGCTTTTTCTTTTTTTTTAAAGATTTTTATTGGGGAATTGGGGGGATGGGAACAGTGCTGGGGAATTGGGGGAAGGGGAACAGACAAGTTGCTGTCGTTTTGTTCTTCAATCTAGTTGTGGAGGGCGTTGCTTCACTGGCCCAAGTTGGCACCATCATTGCGCTCTTCTCTGGCGAGGCAGATCAGTTGCCGGCTTCTGGACGGCCGCTCACTGCGGCTGCTAGCCGCTTACGCTGGCTGCTGGCCACACACGGTAGCCCATGGCAATCCACTGCCACAGGGACTGCAGCCCAAGCCGTCGCCGGCGACTCATAGGCAGCCCAGCTCCAGGTTGAGCTGTTGTTCAGCATCTTAGCTGTGGAGGGCAGTGTCACTGGCCCTCATATGTGGGATCCGAACCGGGGCCCTCTGGCATCCCAAGCGAGTTCTTAACCATCGCGCCACTCGGCCGGCCCGAGATGGCTTTTTCAATGTCTTCTATTGTGGTAAAATACCTCTTTCATAAAATTTAACATCATAACCATTTTTAAGTGTACATTCAGTGGTATTAAGTATATTAATAATGGTGTGAAGCCATCACCACCATCCAGAACTTTCTCATCTTCCCAAACTGAAACTCTGTCCCGTTTAAACTCTAATTCTTTCTCCCCCAGCCCCTGGCACCCACCATTCTACTTTCTGCCTTTATGGATTTGACTCCTCTGGGGACCTCATATAAGTGGAATCACAGTATTTGTCCTTTCGTGTCTGGCTTATTTCACTCAGCACAATGTTCTCAAGGTACATCCAAATTGTAGCAGGTGTCAGAATGTCCTTCCTTCTTAAAGCTGAATAATATCCCAGTGTATGGATGGACCACATTGTGTTTTTTCATCCATTGATGGATTTGGGTTGCTTCCGTGTTTTAGCCATTGTAAATAATGCTGCTCTGAACCTGGGTGTACAAATGAGGTGACTTTTGAGCCAAGACCTAAAGGAGGTGAGGGAGGTAGTCTGAGGAAAGAGTGTTTTAGGCAGCAGGCCTCCAGGAGAACTTAGGCTTTTACCCGGAGGAAGGTAGGAGCCCCAGAGCACTGTGGGCAGAGGAGGGAATGACTATAAGCCTCCTTTTCAGATCCACTCTCCTCCCTTGGACAAGGCAGGGGCAGCTCTTCTGTGGCCAGTGGCCTTACCGCTATGGGACACGTTTTGACTACTCCTTTCTGCTCTCTCACACAACAGATCTTTGACCCCCCCGAGGAGTTGGAGCAGAAGGTGTGGGAGCTGGCAAAGCTGGTCTGGCAGTCTTCCAACGTGGTGTTCCATACGGGTGCCGGCATCAGCACTGCCTCGGGCATCCCCGACTTCAGGTCTGTGAGTGTGGAGGGGAAGTCAAGGCAGGACCTGATAACTTCCAAGGGCTTCCCCGTGAGCTACAGATGCCCGGGCATCAGAACCCATCCTGCTGCCCTCCCCGTCAGTGAATCTTGAATAATCTTTCCATCCCCTGGGTGATGGGGATAGGAAAGACCCCTCCCTTTTAGACTTGTTCCTTTAAGTCTCACCCAACATCCCATTCACCCCACTGGCCAAAACTTGGTCGCCCGATCATTCCTAGCTACAAGGGATGCTGGAAAATGTAGTCTTTCATCTAGGCACACTGAAAATGTCTAAATATTGGGGTACTATTCAGGGTTCGGCAAACTTTTGAGACGGAAGAGCCGCCAGGGGTCAGCAAATGGCAGCTTGCGAGCCACAGGCTCTGAAGTAAAATTGAAAATGAAAATAAGGGCCGGCCGAGTGGCGCGATGGTTAAGAACTCGCTTGGGATGCCAGAGGGCCCCGGTTTGGAGGGCCAGTGACACTGCCCTCCACAGCTAAGATGCTGAACAACAGCTCAACCTGGAGCTGGGCTGCCATGAG
>NW_017731552.1:1011571-1023750 GCF_001890085.2 Hipposideros armiger | reverse complement strand
AACGATATTATTCACATAATGGTAATTATGTAAAAATATATTTATGGCTCTTGAATAACTTTTATTTTTATTTTTTTAAGATTTTGTTTTTATTGGGGAATTGGGGGAAGGGAACAGCATTGGGGAATCGGGGAAGGGGAACACTCAAATTGCTGTCCTTTTGTTCTTCAGTCTAGTTGTGAAGGATGTTGCTTCACTGGCCCATCCATGTTGGTATTATCATTGCTTTCTTCCCGGGTGAGGCAGTTGATCGCCGGCCATTGGATGGTTGCTCATGGCGGCTCACGGCAAACCCACTGCAGCACAGGCTGCAGCCTACGACATCGCTGGCGACTCATGGCAGCCCAGCTCCAGGTCGAGCTGTTGTTCACCATCTTAGCTGTAGAGGGCACAGCATCACTGGCCCTCATGTGGGATCCGAACCAGGGCCTGCTGCTCAGAGCTGACACTCCCAAGCCAACTCTTAACCAACACGCCACTCGGCCGGCCCTCGAATAATTTTTAAATTGTTGTGAGGGACAGGATTGGCTCTTCCAGGGGTCAGCAGACTTTCGAGATGGAACGTACCCAAAGAGCCGCATGTGGCTTGCGGGCCGCAGTTTGCCGACCCCCGCTCTAGAAGATGGGGGAATCAATATCAGGGACAATTAGTTCCATACTCACTTGAAAATATTTTTCTATCAGACCTGGTGGCTTAATCCTCTGAACCTCAGTTTCTTCACCCATAAATGAGGATGTAAAACCTGTTAATGTCTAAACCCCTCTCTGCTTTAGGCAGCCTGTGTGATAAGAGTCTTGTAGCTGAAAAGCAGAAGTTTCAAACTGGTGGCCCCTGTAGGTGCTGAGTTTGCAACCCTGCCCCAAAGAGCAGACCTATTCCATTTATAATATACTCTCTTTCCAAGGCCTCTTGGCCCCCAGTCCAGGCTCCCACAGAAGGAGAACAGATTCCTTAGAGGAATGTTAGAATTCTAAGGCTTGACTCTCCCCAGCCGTCCTCCATAACCTGCCATGGCTCCCCATTGCCACACAGGAGAGTTCCAAGCCCTACCTGCCCCAGCCCTGGGTCATCTCTCCAACCTCAGCCCCTCTTGCTCCTGCTGCAGCCCCCAGACCACTTGCATTTCCCCAACTGACAGGCTATTGCCAGCCCCCCAGACCTTTGCTTACGCCTTGTGCCTAGACTTCCCTGCCCTTCCCTCTCACAGTTCCATACATAGCTCAGCCTCCTCCAGGAAGCTTTCCCACAGGCCCCACACAGAGTCCTCACTGCCCCCACTGGGCCATCCCAGCCCACAGGGCTCAAGGGTATGTGTCCACCTGTGTCACCCCTGGCAAGATCAAGGACTCCTCGAGGGAGGGCCTGGGTCCAGTAGGGCCCCAGCATCACCCAGCACAGGGCCAGGCTCAGTGCAGCCCCAGTGCTGGGTGAACTGAGTAATTAATTTTTGCCCTAGTGTATGTAACATGTTCTCTCCTTCCTTCCCTCCATGCCTCTCTCAATCTTTTTCTTTCTCATTCTCTCTCTCTTACCCCTGGTGTTTCTGTCTCCCTGTGTTTCTCTCTGTTTCTCTATGTCTCTTTTTCTGTCCCCCTCTCTCCCTAATCCCTAAACTCTCTCTCTCTCTCTCCCTGCATCTCTCCCTACCTGCCACCTTCAGGGGCCCCCATGGCGTCTGGACGATGGAGAAGCAGGGCCTGGCCCCCAAGTTCGATACCACCTTTGAGAGCGCACGGCCCACGCAGACCCACATGGCATTGGTACAGCTGGAGCGTGTGGGCCTTCTCCACTTCCTGGTCAGCCAGAATGTGGACGGGCTGCACGTGCGCTCCGGCTTCCCCAGGTAACACCCAGCGGCCAGCCCTGTTCAGCCATGGGCCAGGCGCCCCTCTCTCTGGGTCTCGGTGTTCTCATTTGTACAATGGGTGTTGATGGCAGCCCCTCCCTTAACAGGTTGATGTGATGATTCAGTGAGGCGGCTGGGAAAGGTGTTTGGCGCTATAGGACTTCGTAATCCAATACTGTCATTGTCAGTCCCTCCTGGGCACCTCTCAAGAATTGGGGTCCTTTTTTCCTGGCTGCAAAAATCGCCCTTGAGGTGGGGAGGGGAAGAAATTGGGAGCGGAAGGAGGGGACAGGGTTTAGAGTTCGCAGTTGCATTTTTGTGTTCCTCTTTATAACTTTTATACTGAATGTGAGCATAGGATTTGGGCAGGAAGACTGAGTCCTTAATACCAAGTATGCTGCCCTCTGATCTTACCCTTGGGGACAGATTGAGAGCCTGGCCAGTTTTTACAAGTAGCTGGGCCCTCCACAGGCAAGGGACGAGGGAAAGGACTTGTCTCTGTTTCTAAAGTAGAATGAGGCCCTGCTCTTTTTCTTTCTTTCTTTTTTTTTTTTTTAAAGATTTTAGTGGGGAATTGGGGGAGGGGAACAGCGTTGGGGAATCAGAGAAGGGGAACAGACAAGTTGCTGTCCTTTTATTCTTCAGTCTAGTTGTGGAGGACATTGCTTCACTGGCCCATGTTGGTGTTATCATTGCGCTCTTTCTGGGTGAGGCAGATCAGTCGCCGGCCCCTGGACGGCCGCTCACAGCTGCTCTTTGCAGCTCATGCCGGCTGCCGGCAGCTCACACTGACTGCTGGCCACTCACAGTAGCTTATGGCAGCCCCACTGCAGCCCCGCTGCAGCCTACGCTGTCGCCTACGACTTGCGGCAACCCAGCTCCAGGTCGAGCTGTTGTTCACCATCTTAGCTGTAGAGGGCACAGCGTCACTGGCCTTAATGTGAGATCCGAACCAGGGCCCTGCTGCTCAGAACTGGCGTCCCAAGCCAACTGTTAACCAACATCCCACTCGGCCGAAGGCCCTGCTTTTTTAAAATGGGCCTTAGTCCTAACCCCAGCCCTTTGGCATGGAAATAAAATTTCTCCAGGAGTCAGGCAGCTCTTCTGACCTAGAGATATCACCATGTTCTGGGCCTTCATCCTTTTCAGCAAGTAAATACCTGAGAAAGTGAGACCCCCAGCCTCACTGGCTGGGTGACCCTTGGGCTATTCTGGGCTGTAACCACTGGGCACCTTATTATCCTTCCCATCAGAGTAATTCACTAGACAGCTGACTGCAGACCTTATGGCCTGTGTAGGCGTTTCTATTATAGAAAGGACAGTCATCATTTTCTCACTATATAGCAAATACATTTCCGTGGCACAGAAGTTAGGGCTTTTTACAGGAACATGGAGAAAGCCAGGAAAATCTGTTTCCCTACTCACCTGGACAAGGTCACGTTGGTGTGTGTAGCAGATTGGGAGTGGGCTAAAGCCATCCAGAGATGGAGGGGAGCCACTGGGGGTGGGAGGCAGGAGTGTATTTGGGGATTTCAATGCCTCCAATTTCCCGACCGCTGAGTTTCGTGCCAGTGCCCCTGTCTATGTCCAGGGCACCCCCAGCTCCTGCTGGATGCAGACAGGAGCAAAATGGACCACACTCCACAGCCATTTATTGAGCACCTACTTCATGCCGCACACTGTTCTAGATGCGGGATACAGTGCACGAGACAGATAAGAAGCCCTGCCCTCCTTGCATACACTCTAGTGGGTGGGAAATAGGCAAAAAACAGATAAATAAGGAAATTAAATTTTGTCAGATGGTGTTCATTGGAAGGAAAGGGGAGAGGTGGGCAGGGAGGAGGGTGTGGGGAGTTGCAGCTTTTTTTTTTTTTTTTTGGCTGAGCCATCCTGCCACCTATTGGCAGCTTAGCGGCTGCTCAGCTCAGGCCGGGACTTGAACCACTGTTGCTCAGAGCTCAAACTCTTGAGTGAGCTCTGAACCAACTAAGCCACACAGCCGGCGGGAGTTGCAGCTTTTAACAGGGAGGTCAGGGTGACATTTGACAGGGACATGAAAGAGGTGACAGAGCCATGGGAAGGGCCTTACAGGCCTGATAATTGTTCTCTCAAATATCCCAAGAGTTGGACACTGCTGTCTGATTTCACAGATGGGGACTGAGACACAGAGGTTAAATGACCTGCTGCAGGTCACACAGCAGGGAGGTGACAATGCCAGGAGTTGATCGCACATTCCTCTGCCTCCACAAAGCTCATGCTCCAGAGCCACCCATGGTCTCAGTTTCTTCCTTTGCAAACTGGTGATTAGAATTCCTGTCCGTCAGACCTGGCAGCATCGGGAGGTTCCACCATGCTTATAGGTGGATTTTATGAATGGAATAGGCTGCCCATGTGTGAAAGTGCAGTCAGCTGTAGGGGTTAATGATTTGTCAGGCTAAGAGAGGTTGAGTCATCTGCCCAGGGATACACAGCTGTATGAACCAGAAAAAGAGAGTCTTTGGATCCTGGGGATGAGGGGTTAGGGAAGGCTTCCTGGAGGAGGAGGCTTGGCACCCGGCCTGAAGTCTCAGGATCCAGGGAGCCCACTGTACCACCAAGCCTCTTCTCCTCCCACAGGGACAAGTTGGCGGAGCTTCACGGGAACATGTTTGTAGAAGAATGTGTCAAGTGTAAGACGTGAGTGCCATGTGGGGGTGGGAGTGGCAAGGTGTGGAGACCCAGGCCCCAGCCTGTTTTCTGTCACTTCCCAGGTCATGCTCTGCAAAAGGGCCTTGTGAGTTGAATCTGATGTTCCCAGGGATCCAGGGTTGGGGGCAGGACTAGGGTGAGACCCTTCCAGGGGAGTTGGGGGCACGACTTCCTCCTGGGAAGGTGCATTCATTTCCTGTGGCTGCTGCAACAAACAACCACAAACCAAGTGGCTTAAAACAGCAGAATGAATGGCCTTACAGTTCTGGAAACTAGAAGGCCAAAAGCAAGGTGTGAGCAGGGCTGCACTCTCTCTAAAAACTGGAAGGAGGATCCCTCCTGCCAATTCCAGCTTCTGGTGGTTTCCAGTGCTTCTTGGTGTCCTATGGCTGTAGACGCATCACTTCAACCCCTGCCTCTGTTGTCACATGGCCATCTCCTCTGTGTGTCTGCATCCCCTTTTCTTATCAGGACACCAATTATATTGGACCAGGGCTACTCTACTCCAATGTGACCTTATCTTAACTCATTGCATCTGCAATGACCCTCTTTCCAAATAAGGTCAAGTTCTAAAGTTCTTGGTGGTCGGGGGTTAGGATTTCAACATATCTTTTGGAGTCATACAATTCAACCCATAACAAACAGGGTGTGATGGTGTGACCTCTGCTCCGGGTGTCCCCTGTTGGGGAGCAAGGAGCCTCAGGTGTGAATTAGTGGGGAGAGGGTGTCAGGACTCCTCCCCTGCAGGTGGAATCTCTGAGACCAAAGTGCCCCCACCCACTTGTTATAAAAAATTTATTTTCTCCAAATTTATTTTGAAAAAATTCAAACCTATGGAAAACTTGCAAGAACAGTATGATGAACTCATACTTAACCTAGACCAGCAGTCAACAAATTTTCCTGTGAAGGGTCAGATGGTAGATATTTTCAGCTTTGTGGGCCAGACTGTCTGCCATGACCATCGATTGGCTCTGCCATCATGGACAACATGTAAAGGGATGGGCGTGGCCATGTGCCAATAAAACTTTATTTACAAAAACCTATGTGGAGGGTTGGATTTGATCCTTAGGGCCATAGTTTGCTGACCCCTGACTTAGATTCACCAGTATTGCTATTTTGCTATAATTTGTTTTCTCTCTGTGTATTGTCAGTATTTGCTGTGCTTTTTAAGTTAGTGGCAGACTTCCTCATCCTTTGCTCTGAATCCCTTCAGTCTTTATCTCCCTTCCTCTTCAAGCTTCAGTATTCTCTTCCACAGCCACAGTGCAGTTATTGAAGTCAGGAAATGTAAAAACAAAACATGATGATTCAGTCCCCAGTCCATATCCCCAGTGCTCCCATCGTTGCTACTTTTTTCCTAGTCAGGATCCAAGCCAGGGTCATGCTTTGCATGTGATGTCACATCCCTTTAGTGTTCTGTATCTGGAACAGTGCTCAGCCTTTCTGTGTTTTTTTATGATGTTGACATTGGGAAGCAGCCAGGCCAGCTCTTTCATGGAAGCACCACCCCCTGTGCCCCCATTCTGGATTTGTCAGATGTTTCCTTCTGCTTAGATTCTGGTCGTGTGGCCCCCACTTCCCTGGGAGAACAGCTTCCCCAAAAAGCAAGAACCACTCAGGTAGGGCCCTAAGGTGGGCAGGTGGTGGGCTGACCCCTTCCCCCTCTTCCTGCCCGACACAGGCAGTATGTCCGGGACACCGTCGTGGGCAGCATGGGCCTCAAGGCCACGGGTCGGCTGTGCACTGTGGCCAAGGCAAGGGGGCTAAGGGCCTGCAGGTTAGTGACCCCCCCCCCATGCCCTGGATCTTGGGGGAGGCAGCAGGTCTCCATACTGATCTCCTCCTCCTCCATGGCAGGGGGGAGCTGAGAGACACCATCCTGGACTGGGAGGATGCCCTGCCTGACCGGGACCTCACCCTCGCCGACGAAGCCAGCAGGTCTAACCCCAAGATGAGCCCAGGGAGAGGGAGAGGGGCAGAAGCACAGACAGTTCCAGCATGGGGCAGGGGACTCCAGCTCAGAGGTCGAATCAGGAAAGGCTTTCTGGAGGAGGTGGTGTGCACCCTCCCTGGGCCTTGCTTTCCCTGTCGTAATGGTGGCAGCTATGTACTGAGCATTATCACACCCCTGGCCCTGGGGGTTCTCACCATGGCCCACAATGGATGCAGCACTGGGCCCATTTTACAGGCAAGGAAACTGAAGCTTTAGCAAGGTGGCTCCTCTATCCAGTCCTACCCAACCAGGAAGTGGCTGAGAGGGGAGTCTAACTGCCCACATCAATTTCTCCCAACAGGGTGGGGAGGTGGCTCCTGTAGAAAGGAAGCAGCAGGGACAGGATTCAGGGCAGCTTGGCCTCCCAGGGTTTCAGACGGGAGGGTTGGAGGACGAAGGCTGCAGAGACCCTTGCAGAGGTACTCAGCTCAACCCACCTCCTGGTCCCAGGAACGCGGACCTGTCCATCACGCTGGGTACATCCCTGCAAATCCGGCCCAGTGGTAACCTGCCCCTTGCCACCAAGCGCCGAGGGGGCCAGCTGGTCATCGTCAACCTTCAGCCCACCAAGCACGTATGTGCAGAACGCACCCCTGACACACCCCCACCCCTACCCCCACCCCAGGCCCCTAGGAGCCTCTGCCTCCGCCTGACTCGTGCCGCCCCTACAGGACCGCCACGCTAACCTGTGCATCCACGGCTATGTAGATGAGGTCATGACCCGGCTCATGAAGCACCTGGGCCTGGAGATCCCTGCCTGGGACGGCCCCCGCGTGCTGGAGAGGGCGCTGCCACCCCTTCCCCGTCCACCTGCCCCCAAGCTGGAGGCCAAGGAGGAGCCTCCCAACCATCACAACGGCTCCAGGCCTGCCAGCCCCAAAAGGGAGCTGCTAGACAGTCCTGCCCCCTGCAGGACCCCCAAAAGGGTAAAGGTGGAGGTGATTCCCAGCTGACCAGGGAACTGGGGAGGGTGGGGCTTTCTGTAGAATCCGTGGATTCGTTTTGTTTCTTACCGGTCTTACTTTGTTACTTGTCTTTGTCCTGGGAGGGAGTCCTAGGGCTCTGAGAGCTGTGCTCTAGGTCCTAGGGCACACTCGCCCTCCGTTGGGGCTCCCTTTGGCTCTAGGGGCCTCTGGTGATGGCCTGGGGAGGAGTATCCCCACCTTGGACTTCGACCTTATTGCTGACACTGCAGGCACCTGCTCTTCCCCCTGGCTCCAGCCCCAGACTCAGGAGGTTCTGGGGAGGTGTGGCCAGACCCTCCCTAAATTTCTGGCCTAAACAGGAATTAACTTCCTCTGCCCCTCGGCCTTCACACCTCCCAAACCCTGCATCCCTCAAACCGCCTTCACAGTCCCTCCAGGATTGGAGAGAAGCAGAGCCGCCATTTAGGAGTCAAACTTCATGGTGGGACAAAAAAGAGGCTTGCACTGCCTTTGGGGCTGGAGGGAGAAAGGAGGGTCCACGGCGCTCCCTCCAGGCTTCCAGAAAAGCCTTCAATGCAATAAAAGCAGAACTTCTCGCATCTGAGTCTGTGTTTTATGTCAACAACCTTGTGCCAAGCGTCAGGAGTATGTGTTCCCTGGGACGTCAGCTTGGACTTTCATACAGTCCAGGCCTGGGGGTGAAGGAGGGCCAGACCAGCAGCTGACATTCTTTAAGCCCTCAGTTTGTAATTATATACTCGTTTGCATAGTTTAAAAAAATTTGCCCTAGGGGATGGGATGCTTAAAGGTAAGAGTGCAGGCGCAGCTCTTCCCAGCTGTGACCTCGAGCGGGCCCCTTCACCTCCGACTCCTGTCTCCTGATTGGTAAAATGAGTAGGGTGGGCAGCCCAGCCCTCCAGGAAGCAGCTGCCCAATTCCTCTGTGGAGACCCAGGGATCCCAGAGCTGTTAGGACCTCGTGCTCTAGGCGCGCCCTGCGCTCCGCAGCACACGCACCGCTCTCCAAGGTGCTGAAAACACGCCTGGTGCCTTGGTGGCCACTTTTCCAGCCTAGGTGTCCATGGTTCCCCCATTTCACTCACCCATCCCGGGCTACCCCACCCCCTCCTTCTGGGGGTTGGGAAGCCCCAGTCTCCAATTTAGCCCCCATGCCACTCTGCCTTCGTGCCATTCGTGTTTGTGTTCTTTCAAAATATTTTATTAAGGATCACTGCAGTCTTAGAAAAGGGGGGGTGGCGGCTGTGGGCCATGGTCACCCTGAGTTCGGAGCTCAACCCGCGCTCAGAGGCCAAGGTCCCTGCAGTCTTGTCCGCTTCCTCCTCCTTGTGTGTGAGGGTACAGGAAGGAGTCCCCAGGCAGGGTAACTGAGGCATGTTGTGTGTGTCTGTCTGTCTAGGTCTGTGGATCACTCTGCGTGTCTGCCTGTTTCCTTCTGTGTGGGGGTCAGTGTGTGTATTTCTCAGGCTTTGTAGCCCTATGGTTGCCCTGTGTCTGAGCATAAGTTTCTGTGTGTGTGTCTGGGTCCCTGGGTGTGTGTAGGTGTGTTTGTGCATGTCCATCCTGGCATCTCTGCAGAGGTCTCTGCCTCACCTCTGATTCTGTGCCTGTCGCTGTCCACTGCAGCACTCACTGCAGCACCCACCGCAGCACCCCTGAGCAGATGGGCCTGGGGGCACATCCGGGTGCTGCTCACAGCTCCTCCCCCACAGCCTCCAGCCCCATGCGCCCTGGGCTGAGCGCTGGGTCAGGGGAGACCCAGTCCAGCAGGGTAGTCCGGCTCAGCTCCTCCGTCAAGTTGCCCGGAACTAGGGTAGAGTTGTCGAGCTCCTCCGTCGAGTTGTCTAGAGCCAGCATGTCCTGGGATTCCCAGTCCACCTTGGGGCTTCCTGGAGACCCTTCCTGGGGTGCGCCAGCCTCGGGATAAGGTCCTGGGGCCTCGGAACCTGGCGTGGTGTCAGAGGCCACACGGGAAGCAGCGTCGTTGTGCAAAGTTCTGGAGAAAACTGAACAAGGGTTGGGGGTTCATGAGGGATGGGGTGGGGGCCTGGTGTCCCTTCTTTCCTTCCCTCCCAACCTCAGGAAGCAGTTGCAGGGGGGCCCTTCCCCCTCCCTCAGAGGCCCAGTGTTGGGACTTGGGGAGCCAAGGAGATTGTGCCCACGGTGCAGCCCAGAGGGGTTTTGAAGTCCGAATGACCCTGGCTCACCTACCTCGCACAGGTGTGAAGTCTCCGGGGCTCTCGGCTTTGTTGGGGGCAAAAGGGCTGATGGAGGGGAGGATGATGAGGGCGAAAGAGAACAGCAGGACCTGCCAGAGACAGGGGCGGGGTCACCCCACTCCTCCCCCACCCCTGTGAGCACGCCCATCTCATAAGCAGGGAAACTGAGGCCCAGAAGACTGGATCATGCTTGCTACTGGACCATGCCAGCCATGCTACTCACACTCACCTTCCCCCACCTCCTGCAGGTTCCTTTGCCAAGACTGAGGACCCCCTTTATCCTAGGGACCATCAGAGCGGGGGATAGGACTCACCGCTACACAGGTGCCAGCCTGGGCTGACTTGCTGGTGGACTGAACCACAATGGCCTGGAGTTTCTTCAGCTGCTCCAAGAGGGACCTTAGTGGAAATGAGCAGCCTTGGCTGAGCCCTACAGGGCCTTAGTCTGGCTCCTCATCCATTTCTGGGGTCCCCAGCCTCGTTGATGTCTGAATTCCATCCGTCAGGGTCCCACTGCTCTTACAAATCCCAGACCCTCCCCCTTTGCTTCCATAAATCTCTACTGACATCCCACTCATTTCTCTGCCATCTCACCTCCCCAATCCAGGCTTCCATGATTGCTCACATGGACACCAGCCCCAGCTTCTTCTTTGGTCTCCCCACTGGCCTCTCCTGCACTCCTTAGGGTTCATGCTTCACACAGAAGCCAGGGGGCACTTTTCAAATGTGAGCTGTCTTCTCCCAACACTCTCAGGGTTCCCACCTCCCTCCAAGTAAAAGCCCAAGTCCTCTTGTGGCCCACAAAGCCCTGCATGAACCTGCCCTCACCTCTTTCCTCTCTCCCTCTTGCTCACTCTGCTTCAGCCACATGGGCCTCTGCAGTGTTCCTCCAACACGGCAGGCACATTCCTGCCCCAGGACCTTTGCACAGGCTGTTCCCTCTAAGAACACTATTCCCCCAGGTCTTTTTGTAGCTGGTTCTTGCTCATCCATTAGGTCTCATCTCAAATGTCACTTTATTTGACCTTCCTGTCTAAAATAGCCTTTCACTCTGCTTTGTTTTTCTTCCCAGTGGCTATCACTATTTGGGTGACCTTTTATATATTTTTGTTTGCCTTGAGTATGTCTCCCATTAGATCATGAGTTCTTTAAGTGGAGGGACTGTGTCTGTTTTGTTCACTGTTGGGATCCCAGTACCCAGAACTATGCCTGATGCAGAGTAGATGCTAAATAAACATTAACTAAATGGATGCACCCCTTTGATGGAATTGTGTGCAGTTCCCCAACATTCTCCTAGCCTCTGACCATTCATATGCCATTTCTTCCACCAGGAACAGCATCCCCCTAGTGGGCTCTTATACATCCTCAAGGCCTGAAATCCAAACCCCCTTCTCTGTGCAGCCTGTCCCCTTTCTAGCTGAACCCTTATGCCCTGCTCGGCCCTGCCATCATAGAGGCTGCCCCCATTTTCCACCTCTTTTGTAAGGGACTCTGGAAACCAGCTGCCTATGTCCTCTGCCCCGGCTGCACCAAGACTCACAGGTTCTGCTTCTCAAGATGCAAGACTTTCCTCTGAAGCTCCTGGTTCTGAGCAGTGCAGGCTGACATCCTGCCGAGACAATGTCACAGTGACATTCAGATTATAGTTGTCCCAATCAGATCTTCCTGTGAGGCCCCACTTTACAGGCAGGGAGCCCAAGGCCAAAGAGGGGAAATCACTCAGTCACCCTAGCAAGTCTGTGACAGGGCCAGGATTTGAACGCAAGTCTTCCTGGCTCCTAGGTCCTGGGGGCTTCATTCCATTCTGAGCCCCCAGGATTGGGGATGGAATGCCAAACTCAGACAGTGATGCTTCCATCAGATGGAATGTCAGGGCGAATGGGAGTCCAAGGAGACCTGAGTTACAGTCCTCACCCTCCCCATGACCTTGAGCCACTCAGCTCTCTGCCCTCAGTCCCCTCATGTGTAAAATGGGGTTACATTTACCTAGTTCACAGAGTGATTGGAAGAATGGCATCAAGTAAAGTTGACAAGGGGCTTAGCACATTGCATTTGAGGAACAAGATAGTGGGGGATCATCCCATATAAAGTCTGGGATCCAGGCTCGTAACCCCACCTTTCCCATTTGTATCCATCTGGGAACATGGTATTGACCTGGACCACTCAGGTGTCGAGTTGAAATACTCAAAACCGTGGCATGAGGGTGAGTGGTCCTCATACCGCAACCAGGGAAGAGGAGAAGTTCCCTCACTGAGAGGCCCTCCTTCTAAATAACTCATAAGACAAAGAAAAATTAAATTAGGGAAGACCTGAGGACCACGTGGTAATGACAATAAGGAAAGTCAAAATGCATGAGACACAGCTAAGGCAGTGCTAACAGGGAAATTTATAGCCTTAATTCAGCTCAAGAAGCTGAATATGCACATTTAAAAATTAATGAAAGAACAACAGAATAAACTCTCTCTCTCTCTCTCTCTCTCTCTCTCTCT
>NW_017731552.1:998128-1011491 GCF_001890085.2 Hipposideros armiger | reverse complement strand
ACACACACACACACCCTGCCTCAGTGTACTCCCTGAATGTGTGCATTCCCAGGACCCAGCCTTACCGAGTTTCCAAGCCATCAATATATTCCTTCTTCTTTTTCCGGCTTTCTTGGGCTGACTGTTTGTTCCGGATTTTCCGGCGGATTTTTTTCAGCACTCGCTCCTCATACTGCCGAGTGACAAAGGGAAGAGGGTGAGTCAGCCTGGAGGGTCCAGTCTGTTGTCTGGACCCCATAACTTCACTCCATTGTTTTCCCATGGGAACCATCCCAGACCCAAAACTCCTGATGACTTGAAGACCAGCTTTCTTGCCCCTACACTCTTGCAGACTCTAGGAATGTCCTGGGTCCTGGTAATCTTCCCGGCTCCCATGGCCAGTTAGTAACCGGCTACCAAACTTTGTGCATGGTGCAATTGCGCCACCTTCTGGCATCTGTGGGAAGAGCGCTTTTCATGGGGCTAATAATTGATCTCAACACTAAGGGATGACTTTCAATTGGAATGGCAAACTCAGGTGTTGATATTAGGTGAGCAGGCTGGGTGGGGACTGCAGGGAGCTAGAGAGCCCCACCGAGTTGGCTTTTGGAAGATTTTTTTTGTGCCATACACGTCCTAGCATTCTAATGCGGAAGGCCTAAAGGTGAGACTCAAGGGTGGGTAGCTGCAGGAAGGGGGAGAGACTCTGAGCCAAGGGCCCCACCCACTCACCTTGGTGAGGGGCAGCTGGGTGGGCAGTGTGATGCCTTCTTTGGCCAGCAGCTTCTTCTCATCCTCTGTCAGCACCAACTCCTGACAGTTCCCAGTCCCAGGTCGCAACAGGTTTGGGCCTGCCAGGTGATACTGTTGCTATGGAAAAATGAGGAGAATTGTGTTGGGGGCAGGGAGAGTGGCAGCCTCTGGGAAATGAAAGAGGCCTCATCAAATCTGAGAAACTATCAATCCATCTGCTCTACAGTCCCCACTGGCACTAGGGCTCAAGAGCCCAGCCCACAGCCCTTTGACACAGCAATTCCTTTGACACAATCACTTCCAGGAAGTGATTCTACAGATACCCTCAGACATGGGCAGAAGAATGGATGTACAGGTTTTTCATTCATTTCATAAATGTAATTTGACAGGTATTTATTGAGCACCTACTATATGCCAGGCACCATTCTGGGCTCTGAACATTCACTGCAGCACTAAAATAGCAAAGGATTGGAAGCAATGAAAACATCCAGCAAAGAGGAGACAGGTTAAATAAGGCATGACCTGTTTGTACAATGGGGTACTACACAGCTGTGAAAAAGATGTGCTTTCCATATCACGAAACAGAGCAATCACCATGAGAAACTGTCAAGTTAAAAAATATATAACGGGTGGCCGGTTAGCTTAGGTAGTTAGAGCGCAGTGCTCATAACACCAAAAGTTGCCAGTTTGATCCCCACATGGGCCACTGAGCTACGCCCTCTACAACTAGATTGAAACTACTACTTGACTTGGAGCTGATGGGTCCTGGAAAAACACACTTTATATATGTACATCTATATACATGTACATATATATATGTACATCTATATACATGTACATATACATGTACATGTATATAGATGTACATATATATAATATTGTTACATGTGCTTTGCTACTTTTTGTGTTAAACTTTAAAAAAATAAAAAGAAGGCATGCGGTAACGCAACCGATCTCGGAGAAGCCGGCGGGAGCCCTGGGGAGAGTTCTCTTTTCTTTGTTGAAGGGCAGGGCGCCCTGGAATGGGTTCGCCCCAAGAGAGGGTCCCGTGCCTTGGAATGAATAAATAAATAAATAAATAAATAAATAAATAAATAAATAAAAAGGCATTTCTTTGGAAGGAAATATTGGAACCTGTGTGGGGAGCTGGGTGTCAGGGCAACTGGAGGGTTTTCCCCAATCTACTCATTTGTACCAGTGGAACTTGGACTGTGTGGATGTAATTCCCTATTCAAAATATTTTAAATTAATTTTAAACTATGAAAGATAAACATTAAAAAATGAAAGAATCTTGTCATCAGAATGTAAGCCTTACAAATGCTACACTATGGAATGGGAGACTCAGGAATAAAGGTGGAGATTGGGGCAGTCTGTTGTTCTTTGGATCAGACTCCACTACCTAGAACTCCAGGTCGTTGATCAGCCCAACCATTTTCTCTCCAGGGTCCAAGCCTCAGTGTGTTCATCCATGAACTGGGGATAAGGTCTCCCACATCCCAAGGTTGTTGACACGCAGAACAATGATACTAAACATGATGCATTTACAAAAGCCAGTTAGCATTTCCAAAGCTGTCATTCTCCTTTCCCATCTGTCAAGGTCTGCTGGAGTTCCACCTCCAAAAAGCCCTCTGGGACCTGCCTCTCTCCCTCATCAGTACACTTCCAGTAGCAGTCAGTTTCTACAACTTGACCATGAGGTCTCTGGGGGCTGAGCACACAGCTGGTGCTCAGCTTTCAAGTTGGGAGGGGCACTCCGGTCTCACCTAGAGGTTGTCAGGATGACTTTTGGCATCAGACAAACTGGGGATTGAATCCTGACTGGGCCACTTGCTTGCTGTGTGACTTTGAGTTTGTGGCTTCCCTTCCCTGGGCCTTGACTTTCTCATCTGAGGAATGGGGACACTAACTGGGTTGTCAGGTCTGGTTGACGAGTATTCAAAGCCCTTGGCAACGTAGATAGCGCTCAGTCGGCATGCAATGGGCACGACAGGCCCAACAGGCCAGCCCAGGAATGGAGCCTAAGGCAGCTGTGTGGTTTAGGGCAAATTACTGAGCCTCTCTCTCTGTGCCCATTTCTTCATATGTAAAATTAAGATAATAAGAGCCGCAATCTTCAGGATTGCTGTGAATTAAAAGATGATACATGTAAAGCATTTAGAAGAGTGCCTGGCCCATAGTAGGTGCTCAGTAAGTTTTAGTTGTTTGTTTGTTTTTTTAAACCACCATTACAGTAGAAGGTGCCCCAGCCCAGGGGATAGAGAACTCAGGACTAAAACCCACAGACTTGCTCTGTGGTGTGACCCTGGACAAATCCTAGCCTTGGTCTGTGACTCAATTTTCCAGTCTCTGAAATGGGGGTATTGGGGCTCCAGGAACCCCAACGGCCCTCCCAGCTCTGATGCTCTGGAGGTGGGATGGGGGCTGCTCACCAGGTCCCCACCACTGCCAGAGAGGAGAAGGTCTTTCACCGTGAGGTTGCAGCGTGGGGGCGAGTCTCCCAGCTCAGCCTGCTCCTCGGGATAGAGGCCCGGGCTCCACGTTTCTGACCAGGGCAGATGGGGGCAGAGACAGGGAGGGTGTCAGGCGGGGGGCTCTGACCTCCCAGCTTCTACCTGCCTCCTCCAGCAAGGCTTTCAGGATTGACCCCAATGTGCTAAGGATTATGGGTACAGCTTGGGGCCCCAAGGCCTGGGTTGAAGGGGACAGCCCCAGCTGGTGCCTCAGTGAACCCTCTGCTATAAGATAAAAACCCAAATTCATCAGGACAATGTTGAGGGACCTACTGCCAACCCAGAAGGGAGTGGCTCTTATCGTCCAGGGTTATAGACTAGATTTGCAGCCTGCGGGGCCTTATCTTGCCTCAGGGGCAGGGACCAGGTCTGATTCACCTCTGGTTTCCTCCCACCCTGTACCTGGCCCACTATAGGTGAGCTGCCCTCCAGAGCACAAACTTTGGAGTCAGATAGCCCTGGGTTCTAATCCTGACTGGACAGAGCTGTGTGACCTTGGGTCACTGACTTAACCTCTCTAAGCCTCAGTTTCTTCAACTCTCCAATAAGACTCATAAGACCTTCCACCCCACTACAAGACTAAAGAAACAAAGGACACCCTGCTGGAGGTGTCTTCTGCGTAAGGCCTGCTCCCCAGGTCCAGGAGAAGCACCCTGAGGACTGGCATCCATGATCTCACATACTATCATGGAGTATCTACTATGACCCAGGCATGGGAGGGACAAAGATGAGGTTGCCAGCGTGACACCTGGGGCCCCAGTCAGCCTGATACATCCCAGCTCTGTGGCTTTGACTCATTGCTTAACCTCACGGGGATTCGGCTTCACCATCTGGAAAATAGGCCCACCATGATAGCACCCATCTCAAAAGGTGGATATATAAGTAACAAGGTGAGGGCAGTGAGAGAAGACAGAACTCACCCAGGTCTATGGCCACGGAGGCTTCGAGGACTTGGGCCACTGACCCGGGAAGCCTGGAGGGGCCAGGGGGGACAGGGCAGTAGGAGGGGCAGGGTCCCTTGCCAGACTCCACCGTATGGCAGCTAGCTGGAGTGGCAGCCAGATTACTGTGTGGAGGGGTGTCCTGGGGGTCGGAGAGCAGATCTTCAGAGATGCCGCTATCACTGGCTGCAGGAGACCAGAGTGGAGAGCTAGGCAGTGAGTCTTCAGAACCCAAGATACAGTTGAGGAAATCATCAGAGTCTGGGCCTGGCAGGACCTGCTGGGATGAAGAGCAGGGTGGGCATGAGGAGGTCTGTGCTTTACTCTGGATTGCTGTGGGACTCTGGGTAAGCCGCTGACCCTCTCCGGGCCTCACTTGTCCTTTCTGCAAAAGAGGTTTATGGGGCTTGAATGCCATCATGTACCATGGGACTACTATCCAGCTGGGTCAAGGCATGAGCCCTAAGTTTGAGTTTGGACCCAACTCCAAACTGCTGTGTGACCCTGGACAAGTTACCACTCCTCACTGGGCCTCAGTTTCATCACCTCTAAGGAGCCAATGCTGCCTGACCCTTGGGGTAGCTGAGAGTTTTGACACAATAACATGCTTTGCTAAAGTCACACACCATGAGCGACAAATGCTGCCGAGCTGAGTGCAGTTCTATCTGCAGGGGAGCCTCACCTGGTCCCCAACATGGCTCCAGTCCTCGCCCAGATCTACATTTCTCAGGATTCCATCTTGCCGGTCGAACAAGAGATCCAGGAGCTCCAGGCTGTCAATGGGGCCCACGGAACAGGTGGAGGAAGCCATCTAGGGTGAGGAAGGGACAGGTGTGAGGGTCACGCAGGTCCTCTCCTCCCCATCTCCCATCTGCACTCCACCCAAGGTCTGTCCAGATAAAATTCAATCCCTGCCCAGCCACCAGGTCCAGCCTCTACCTCCAAATTCGTACTGAGGGGCTGACCCAGAGATGTCCGGGACAATGAGAGCCCGTTTCTTTAAAAAGTGCTAGACAGATGTACGCGTGGGGATGATCAGCCTGGTCATTCCCTTGAGACTGATGGAACTGGCCCTGTCTTTCATTCCCAGCCTGCCCACATTCCCCCTTCTGGGAAGCAAGGCAGGATGGTGGGGGGCGGGGGGGGGAGACCTGGAAGAAAGATGGGAGCAGCCCTGGAATGCAGTCACACTTTTGGTCACTGCATTCTCTCTGGGACTCAGTCTTCCCGTTTGTGCGATGAAGGTGGGGGTGCCTTCCAACTCTGTGAGCTTTAAGAAGGTTTCCTGGCATAGACTATTCCTCTCCCCATGGACTCCCACAGGGCTCACCTTTCCAGCTGCTGAATCCCCATTCATGAGCCCTGCCAGCTCTGCCTCCAGCCACTTTCTGTGTCTCCACTTGGAGCTGGAGGTTCACCCCAAGGCTTGCTCTTCTCTGTGGCTCTGACACCACCCCTAAAAGATGCTGAAATAGTCCCGGGGAGCGCCCAGCCCACCACCGGCTGCTGATTGGGAGACAGTCAAGACGGACAGGATTAAGGGCCAGTGACACCAGGGCAGGCTGGGGGGAGGGGAGAGAAGACCCGTTATCTTGATGTTTTGTGCTTTCCAGCCGGCAGGGGGCAAAGGCCAAAGTCTGGGGTTGCCTCTGCTCTTCCATCACCTTTGCCCTACTTTCGGGGACTGTTTCTCATCAGAGTCCCGGATGTCAGGATCCGAGGGAAAGCCCAGGTCCCCTGGCTCTGTCCACTCCCAAGACCGAAGAAAACCAAAAGGACCACCCAAGGCCTCCAAGGCGTGCAGTGAAGCTGTTCCCTCTGACAGGAGCTCCCTTCCCTAATCGGAGCTGGCAACCACCTACCCACGGCTCCAAGCCCTCCATGGCTGAAACTAACTGTACAGTCGATTCCTTCTAGAATCTTCTGCCGTTCATTTATTTAACAACTATTTATGGAGCCGAACTCGTTCCCACCTCAGGGCCTTTGCATTTGTTCTCCTCTCTGTCTGGAACTCCTCTCCCCTCCACCCCTGACTCTGTCACTGTGTCAACTTATTCATGAATGTTCGATATTTGTGAATCAGCCTAGATGGCTGAGAGGCTGTCTCTGACCCCAGCAGAGAGAAGCCCCCTCCCCACACCTCTTTATCACATCCTTACTTTCACTGAACCCTCATTATTTAAAATGTTATTTACTTACTTGTAGGTTTTCTTCCGTCAGTTCTCCCCTCCCTGCTCCACCCAGGATGGGAGGGCCTTAGGGGTTAGAATAGAGTCTTTGCTCTCTACTGGGTCCCCCAGCGTCCAGGAAATGCCTAGCACACAGTAGGTGCTCAATCATCTCTTACTCATTGAGCACCTCCTATGTGCCAACCACTGTTTTAGGCACTAGGGATAAGGCAGTGAACAAGCTAGACCATAAATGTATAAACAAACCAGTAAACAGAAAAATGGACAAGTACTACTAAGAAACTAAATGTAACCAAGGTAAAGGGCAACTGAGGGAAAAGGCCCCTTTTAGAAGGTGGTTTAAGTACAGTCCTGAATGATGAGGAAGAGCCAGCCATGGGGAAGTGTATGGGGAGGATGTTTCAGGCCAAAGAAACAGCACATGCAAAGGCCCTGGGGTAGGACTGTGCCTGGCAAGTTGGAGGAACAGCAAGGATGCTGGGGTGGCTGGAGCACAGTGAGTGAGCGAGGAGGTGAGGGCAGGGAGGGAGCGGGGCCAGGCCCTGTGAGCTGTGGCAAGGAGTTTGGCTTATATTAAATATAGCAAGAAGCTGCTGGGAGCTTAGTGAATAAATGGCTACATCAAGCCAGGCATGATGCTAAGTGCTAGGTTTATAGTGGTAACTAAAACACCCTCCTTGTTTCCAAGAAATTCACATCCTGGTGTATACTTCTCAATGGACCAGTCATTATTTATCCATGCAACAAAAGTTTAATGAGGACTTACTACTATGTGCCATGCCTGATGTGTTTAATTTATCCAACAATAGCTTACATTACAGCAGTTGCCCCTGCTGGGGAGGACACGGCAATATCTGAAGATCTCTGTGGTTGTCATGACTGGGGTGTTCCTGACATCAAGTGGGTGAGGACCAGAGATGCTGTTGAATGCCCCAGAGTGCACAGGACAGCCCCTCACACACACACAGAATGATGTGGCCCCAATGTCAGCAGTCCCACGGGGGAGAGACCCTACATTACAGTAATTGTACCCTCTGGATGCTGGTGTCATCATTTCATCCTTGGCCCACAGATCTTTCTAATTTCCTTTCTGACCCCGCTGGGGTAGATTTTTAAGAAGTTTGTTTGTTTTGGCTGGTCTTTAGTGATCTAGTCATAATATTTACTCAGCCTTTGCTGTGGAGGCATTATGCCAGGGCGGTCACGGCAGGCGTACCAAATAGGTGAAGTTTGACTTCTGGACTTCTCTCTGCCTCCTCCTCACCCCCGTTACCCCCGTTTATGACTCTCAGCAGCCCTGGTGCCCTTGAGCTAGAACTCTTTCTCTTCCTTTTATGAAAATCTGCCAGAAGAAAATTTCTGGTATTACTCACTCACACCTTCATGCGGATGAAGACCCTCCTCGTTCCCCTTCCCAGGATAGCTTTATTTCTTCAAATTTTTATAATTATGGACTTTAGAAGGCTTTTATACAGAGCCATGAAGAGATATCCGAACAAATATGTGAGGGACAGACCTTGACATCACATTATCCCATTGACTGAACACGACCACATACCTCAAAGCAATACCATGTTGGAATCTAAAGTAAAATTCCCATAATTAATTCCACCAATGTGTTTAAGTGTGAAACATGACCCCAAAAGGATGCTGTGGTCACACAAGTTTGAGGAACACTGAAATAATAAACAGTTTTGCAGAACTTATCAGAGCCTTTACAATGCTCTGTAACACTCTCAGAGGGAGCAGGGTTTGTAGTATTACCCCAACATAATTGTGTAGGTGTAAGTTTTGTTTTTAATTTTTACTTGATTTATTCTGAACCATTTCTGACATAGGAAAATATTGAAAGAATGAAGCAACTGGAACTCTCACCTACTGTTGGTGAGAATCTAAATGGCCTGACCACTTTGGGAAACTTTTGCTAATTGGGCAGTCTCTTATAAAGTTAAACATTTATTTACTATATGACTTAACAAAGTGTAGAAAATATATAATGAACAAGCACATACATTAAACACTTCGTAAAACATTATGAACAACCACAATATCCATCAATAGGGCATTGATTACTAGAGTCTGATGCATTCACATAATGGAATATTATGTAACTGTGAAAAATTAATGAGGATTATCTGTATGTACTGATATGGGACAATACTGAACATGTTGACACACCATATATTTTATTTCTTTGTTGTGGTATGTATTCATTCAACAAACATTAATTGAGTTTCTATTCTGTGCCAGGCAGAGATATATCCCAGAGGATATGAATATTCATTAATTATTATTTCATTCAACAAAAATGTCTTTTGTTCCTTTGCAGCCTCAACATTGGTCCAGGAGCTTAGCTAGTCAGAGAGAGGAAGGGGTGTAAAATGGAGAGCTAGAAAGTCTCCAGCTAAGATTCATCTACAAAACAGGGACAGTCATTAAAAGACCCACTGTGTGCAGTATCCTCGATGCCTGGCACCAGGCCTGGTACACAGTAGCTACCCAATCAATACTTGTAGAAGGAACAACTGAACATGTATAAATATAATCACTGAGTTTAGCGTATGATGGACAAACTACAGCCTGTAAGGCAATCCTGGCCCTTTGCTTGTTTTTGTAAATAAAGCTTTATTGGCACACAACCACGCCTATTTGTTTATGTATTGTCTGTGACTGCTTTCACACTACAATGGCAGAGTTGAGTAGTTGCAACAGAGACTCTGTCTTCTGCAAAACTGAAAATATTTACTATCTGGTCATTTTCAGGAAAAGTTTTCTGTAATCCACAGGTTTAGTGGATTAGACCTGCTCTGCCCAATATGGAAGCCACTTGAAATATAAAGAGTGTGACTGAAGAACGGGATTTCAAATTTTACTTCATTTTTATTCATTTAAATTTAAATCCAATACTCAAATCAGCTAATGGACAAGTTTTGAGTACACATGGAACAACATGGATCCATGAATCTACATTTTTTTACGGTAAATTTTCTGAACTCTGTAAGTGCAGATCAAGGATTTCTGATGAAACTTTAGTGTCCAAATTGAGACGTGTTGTACATGTGAAATACACACTGGCTATCCAAGATTAGCATGAGAAGAGTGAAATGTCACATTCATAATTTTGACATTGACCACAGTTGAAAGGATAATAGTTTGGATTTATTAATCCAATAATTTAGATTAAATATTGTCATCGTATTTTTCTATGTTTTTCAATGCAAAAATGGGTCATGACTTTCCCAACAACCCAATATATTATTAAGATGACACAGTTTTACTTTGTGCTTTTTTAATGTGGCTACTAGAAAATTTAAAGTGATACGTGATTTTTTCTCAGACAGTGCTAAGTTAGAGCAGGGCCTGGGTTCGAATCCTAGCTCGGCCACTTGCCCCTGTGTGGCTGTGCTTCTTCCTACCTCAGTTTCTTTAACTGCAAAATGGGGGATAAAGGACCTGATTCACTGGGTTGTTGGGAGAATTCGATAAATTAAAATATGTCAAATGCTTAGAAGGGACCTCCACACAGTCAGGTCTGAAAATCTGGCTGTCTTCATGGCTGTTGCTATTATTACTAGTATGTGTCTCTGTAAGAAATATGTTGTGCTCCAGCCCTGAGACACTTGGCAGACACCCACCCACCACCTTCTGGTGGCCTCAGCCCTTTGGCCTCAGCACAAGTCTGGTTATAATGACAGTCCCCGTTTTGCACAGGACAGAGGGGCTAATAAGGGGTTATGACTCACCGTGGACACTCCATGAGTCAGCCACAGTTGAGACAACGCCCAGGTCCCTCCTCCAGATGGGGACTTACCCCTTGTCATCATGTCAACCCCCATTTCTTTTGGCTTCTCTCTATACTTCCCTTTAAGATCAGTTTTAGGAGGAAGGGGTGAGGGGGTCTAGGAGCAGCCCCTCCTTGACCAACTCCTCCCCCTGTTCCCCTCTTCCTCTTCCTCCTCCGTGACCCTCCCTTGGGATATGGCTAGGCCAGGCGGTGAGTAAAACCCTTGTGACATGGGTGTGGCAGGGACAGTCCAGGGGCTGGGGGGTAGGGGGACTCTGATCGCCTCTTGGGTAATGCCAACTGATTAGCACCTAATTCTCAACACCGCCAGCTTTCTGTCCTCTTACCTCATGCGCTGTGGTATGTCCAGGAAGTTCCAGGCTCTTGGGGATGAGTGAAGACAAGGTTTGAACCAGGGGTTCCAGAAACCATGAGGGACGAAAGCCTGGTGGGAGGTGGGCTCCCTCTGCCCTTCCTAAAGGATGAAGTCAGTTATGCCCGAGAATTCATTCATTCATTCGTTCATTCCTCTGACCACTATTTATTGAGCACCTAGTGTGCCAGGTATTGGGGACACAGCAGAGAACATAACAAATTTCCCCCACTCCCTGTCCCGATGGAGCGGGAGACAGAGGCTAAATAGAATAATTTGTGTATAAGCAAGAAAATAGCATAAGAGACCATGTATAGAAAAATAAAGCAGGAAGGAGAGATGGGGAGTGTAGGGAGGACTTGTAATTTTAGATACGTGGGTCAGGTGGGAATGTGGGAAGAGAGAACAGCCAGTGTAAAGGTCATGAGGCAGGAGGAACAGCAAGGAGGTACATGGGGCTGAAGCAGAGTCAGCAAGTGGCGAATGAGGGAGGGAGGGGACCAAGGGTCCTGTTCCAGGGTGAGAAGGCTGATGGTCAGTCCTGTGATGGCTCTAGAAGCTTCTAGAAGGGGCTGGGTAGGACATGTGCATGGACAAGGCTAGGAGGCCTGGGTGTCACGGACACTGTTCTCCAAGTCTGGTGTCCGGGGTTCACTCTTAGCTGCCCAGAGGAAGGTGGTCCCCCAGCTTCAGGAGGATGGGCAGCCCCTGGGGAAGTGCCCCATGAAGGTCTTGAGCCTCGACCAGCAAACGGGGCCAGCACCCCAATCGTCGCCTGTCCCACCCCTCCCTCCATGTCTAGCCATCATCTATCTCATCCTGGTGATTGCTTTACAGCTGGTGGGTCCAAGGGTCGCAAGGGACTTTTCACCAGGAAAAGGAGGGCTCCACGGGCTGTGGGTGTGGTCGTCTCAGCTTCCTTCCTGTTGTTGGGGAGGAGACTGCGGCGGTGTCTCCTCCAGCTCCACACAGGGGGTTCTGGGAAGGAGTCTGCAGGGTGGTGTGGGAGGCATTTCTGAGTATCCAGGGACTGAATTTGTCCTGGCTCCTGAAACAAAGTGCCACAGACTGGGTGGCTGAAACAACAGAAATTTATTATCTCCCAGTTCTGGAGGCTGGAAGTCCAAGATCAAGGTGTGGGCAGGGTTGATTCCTCTAAGGATCAAAGTGTGGGCAGTGTTGGTTCACTCTGAGGCCTCTCTCCTTGGCTTGTAGATGCCGTCTTCTCCATTTCTCTGTGTCCCAATTTCCTCTTCTTATAAGTCATATGGATCAGGGCCCACCCTAATGACCTCATTTTAACTTGATCATATCTGTTAAGATATTATTTCCAAATACAGTCACATTCTGAGGTCATGAGGGTTAAGACTTCAACATAGGAATTTGGGATGGGGTTGGGGGAAATGGCACAATTCAACCCACATCTTTTCAAAGCTGTTATGAAACCCAAGCATGGTGGTCTTGGCTCAGTGGTCACCTCCTCAGGAAGCTGCCCTGATCACCCCAGCCAAAGTCACCCCTGCCCTAATCACTCTAGCATAACTCCTTTTGGGGTCTCTGTTTATTTACCTATGTTATCTGTTTACACCAGGAAGCAGGCATCTGTCTATTTGGGTCCCACACCATCAAAGTGGTTAAAATATATTTGTGGAATGAACCCCACACTCAGTGTGCACCGTGGATCCCAAGAGAAATAGGCCTGTTTGCGGCGGAGTTGAAATGTCAGCTTCGTCTCTAGTCAATTCATAAGCTTCCTGTCTTGTGCAGGATTACTTTCTGGACTGGGTGCCAAGAGACCCACGTCCTACCCCCAGCTCAGCAACTGGCCGGCTGTGACACCACAAAGTCACGTCTCCCCTCTGAAACTCTGTTTTCCAATCTGTAAAATGTGACAATTGATCAAAAAGGTTTAATAAAGCCCCTGACAAGCCAAACATTGGATTAATGTTTGATCCCAGGGGGAATCTGATCAGCAATGGCGTTTGACTGAGTCGTGGGCCAAGTTATGTATGTATGTGAAGGCGTCTACCGGCCACACCTGAGTAAGGCTGCCGAGCTGAGAATGAGCTAAGAAAGTTCTGTGTCTTGATTCTGGGAACATGGCTAAGCCCAGAATTTCCTTCCTTCTGGACAGAATGCCTTGGAACTCTTAGATCTCCAACAGAATCTCCAAGTTAGAGGATGCTTGAAAGATCACATGCCTGGTGTAGGACAACCTTCAGCAGAATTTAATAACATTTATCTTTACATTGCATTTCTTTTTGTAGTTACCTCTCTTTGGGGCATCTGACATTATTCCCAATTTACCATTGTATTGTAAAGTGGCTTTCTAAAATAAATTTATGGAAGAAAAAAGCAAAGTTGACAATAATGCTAAAAATCGTACTAAACTTTTTTTCTTCAACAAATTTACCTTAAAAGGAAACATTATAACACTAGAGTAAATAAAAACAGTATCAGGTGCCCAAAACAGAGGCAAAGGAAAGTAAACAATGTCATTAAATTTTAGGCAGCTACTATTCTAGAAGGTTCTAGATCAGGTGCCTCAAAAAATGATTAGCGGGGGGCCGGCTGAGTGGCGTGTCGGTTAAGAGCTGGCTTGGGATGCCAGCTCTGGGCAACACCGCCCCAGTTCGGATCCCACATATGAGGGCCAGTGACACTGCCCTCCACAGCTAAGGTGCTGAACAACAGCTCAACCTAGAGCTGGGCTGCTGTGAGTCGCTGGCGACAGCGTAGGCTGCAGCCCCTGCTGCAGTGGGTTGCCATGGGCTACCGTATGTAGCCAGCAGCCAGCGTGATTGGCCAGCAGCCGCCGTGAGTGGCCATCCAAA
>NW_017731552.1:994535-996298 GCF_001890085.2 Hipposideros armiger | reverse complement strand
TGAGCTGTTGTTCAGCATCTTAGCTGTGGAGGGCAGTGTCACTGGCCCTCATATGTGGGATCCGAACCGGGGCTCTCTGGCATCCCAAACGAGTTCTTAACCATCGCGCCACTCGGCCGGCCCCCAAGCCAGTTCTTAACCAATGCGCCACTTGGCCGGCCCTCCCCAATAAAATAAAATAAAACAAGTGCATTGATAGAATTAAATGGTTCGTTCACTATTGTTTCCCCTTGATTGGACTGTGAGATTTATTTTATGTATGTTGCTGGCATGATTATATATATGTAGTTCAATAAATGAAAATTTTCACTCTATTTCTTTTCTGGCAACAATGTTATTTACTGCTTTTCATAATTATTACTGCAACTTTTTGTCTTATAGAGGAGTGAGTGTTAAAACAAGATCTACCCTGGGTGTTAAATGCACTACCTAAGCCACTACACTGAAGCACTTGATTACTGGTACCTAGTGTCAAACAAATATTTACTGTCATTGATATTCCATTGACAAGCTATGCATGAGCGCAAAGAACAGTTTTGCATTTTTAAGTGGTTATAAATATACAGAAAAACTATTTTGTGACACATGAAATTCAAATTTCAGCCTCCAAAAATATAATGTCAGTGGCACATAGCCAGACCCATTTGTGGATGTGTGGTCTATGGCAGTTTGGGAACTAGAAGGGCAGAGTTGACTAGCTGTGACAGAGAAACTGTGGCTAAACTATTTGCTAAGTGGCCCTTAAAGAAAAAAGTTTGCAGACACCTGGCCTAATTTGTCAACCCCTCTCTTCCAAATCTCCAACTCTGGAAGCATAGTAAGGGGGTTGTTCCAGGTTCAAAGACATAGACCTCACCACCTTTTTCCCAGCCCGGCACCACCGGGTGGGTGGGTGGGTGGGTGGGTCTCTCCCCTTTCTACTCACACCTGGCTGTAAATGCGGGAGACTTGAGGTCAGCTTACCAGTCCCTGGTGCCCTCCAGTGGACACCACAAGCAACTGCCTGCTCAATCTGCTTCCCTGACGACCTCCCTCCATGGTCTGGAAAGTGGGAGGTTATCTTTGTGCCCCCTCCTTGCCCTGATTCTGCCCCCTGCGCTCTGCCAAAGCCTCCAGGGTGTCCCCATTCTGGGGCCATGCTCCCACTATCCACCATGCTTTACACACTTGAAGGGTTCTCAATGAATTAAATCACACTCAGCTAGTGTCAAAGATGTCAACACACTTGAACAGCGCGGTTACTTTCCAAAGCCCCTTTGTATATATACATACGACCTCTTATTTTGTGCTTCTTATCTGTACGTGTGCCTTATATTTGTACTGCATGCCACTCTTTGTTCCCCCAAAGTGTTTCAACCTGCATCATTTCATCTAACACCTGCAGGGACTGGCAGGCATTTCACAGTAAAGAAATAAGGCAGAAAAGGTAAGTAATATGTATGCTCAGGCTAACAGAATACTGGAGCCCAAAACAGAAAAGACTCAAGTACAGCGGCGTGCTGGAGCTGGCCTGCTCTGGCCGGTGAGATTCAACGATGCAAAGCTCTAACTCCGTGTTCAAAGCCATCTCATGGGTAGCTTGAAATTGGTCACAACGGGAGTATTTGCACCATAGGAACTGGCAAATGCTGCAAATTAGGGGTTTCCCTCGTAGGGACTGCCGCTTGTTACACATTAACCAGACCACATAGCCGACTCAAGCTTCCCTGATCCAATCTGACTCTTCTGCAGGTTCCATCTACCCACTCCCCCCACCCCCACCC
>NW_017731552.1:933765-994515 GCF_001890085.2 Hipposideros armiger | reverse complement strand
CACCCCCCACCCCCCATCCCCGCTTCTGCATGGCATCTTAGGAGGATTTCTGGAGGGTTTTTCTTGTTAGGACAGTGTGGCCTGTGAGCAGGGAGCTGGGATCAAGTCTCAAGTTTAGCACTTGATAACTTCATGCAGCCTCTCCTAGCCTCAGTTTTTGTTTTTTTTGGTTGTTTGTCTGTCTGTAAAACAGAAACAATATATCCTGTATGGATCAAATGAGGTGGCCATTGCTTTATGGGATGTGAGCAGAGCATCCAGAATAGAGCAGCTCTCCTAGCATGGAGAAGGCACCATGCTAGCTGTGCCAGGGACTTATTGGAAGATAAGTCACTCCCCTTCAGGACATTCATTCATTCACTCATTCATCATTCATTCATTCATTCACTTCCCTCACCAAATATTGATTGAACACCTAATAAGCCTTTATCGATTCCTTCTCAGGTATTAGAATCATGCTTAGACCTTCCTCCCTGAAAAAAAAAAAAAAAGCAGGGATTATTTGTAAGTCCAGTGCTACCTCTCCAAGACATCAGATGTGAGAAATTAGATTCAAAATGAACTAGCTCAGTTCCTACTGCAAATGCAGCCAGTTTTCCTGATACATCCGTCATTTCTAGAAGTCTGACCTTGTTTTCAGTTAACTGCTGAAGGTTGGAAAATGGCTTGTATATCCTATTGCCTTTTCTATGTCTCTATGTGGGCGTCTCATGAGTATCTCAAACTCAACATGGCCAGCTGAGCTCCTGCTCTTCCCCCCGCCTGCTCCTCCTGCTGTGGTTTCCGTATTACTAAATGGAAGCTCCGTCCTCCCAGGTGCTCAGGTCAAAACGATGGATTGTCCTTGACTTTTCTCTTTCTCCCCCACTCATACCCAGCATCAGCAGTCTTGTCAACTCTGGCTCACTCACTCTGCTCCAGTCACATGGTCCTCCTCGCTGTTCCTCCAACACACCAGCTGCAGTACTGCCCCAGGGCCTTTGCACTGGCTGTTTCGTCTGCCTCAAAACCTTTCCCCCAGATATCCATGGGGCACACCCCCAACTTTTTATGCCTTTGCCCAAATGTCATCTTCTCAAAGTGACCTTCCTTGACATCCTATTTCAAACTGCAACCTTACCTTTCCCCTATTCCCACCTTCTGCTCTTCGTCCCCTTCCACACTTTATTTTTCTCCACGGCACTTACCCACATAGGAAATATGTTTATTTTACATGTTTGTGGCCTCTTTCTGCCCACCAGACCATGGCCTCCATGACAGCAGGCATTCTGTCTAATTCACTTTGTGAATAGAACAATGCTTGGTGCACAGTAGGGATTCAATAACGATTTGTTGAATGAATGAACCTTGAGAGAAAGTATTTACCTTAGCTTGATACTAAAGAACATGGGCATGTTTTTTTCAATTAAATTGTAATTGACATATAATATTAGTGTACAACATAGTAATTCGGTATTTTTATATATTACAAAATGATCACCACGATAAGTCTAGTTATGATCTGTCACCATACAAAGTTATTACAATATTAACTACAGTCCCTATGTTGTACGTTATATCACCGTGACTTATTTATTTTATAACTGGAAGTTTGTACCTCTTAATCCTCTTCACCTATTTCTCCTGTCCCTGCACCCCTCCCCTCTGACAACCAACAGCTTGTTCTCTGTATCTATGAGTCTGTTTCTGCTTTGTTTGTTCATTTGTTTTTGTTTTTTAGATTCCACATACAAGTGAAATCATATGGCATTTGTCTTTCTCGGTCCGACTTATTTCAATTAGCATGATACCCTCTAGGTCCATCCACGTTGTCACAAAAGGTAAGATTTCATTCTTTTTTTATGGCTAATATTTCATTATATAAATGTACCACATCTTCTTTATCCAATCATCGATTGATGGGCACTTAGATTGCTTCCATATCTTGGCTATTGTAAATAGCACTGCAGTGAACATAGGGGTGCATATCTTTTCAAATTAGCATTTTTGTTTTCTTTGGATAAATACCCAGGAGTGGAATTGCTAGGTCAGGTGGTAGCTCTATTTGTAATATTTTGAGGACCCTCCATACTGTTTCCCATAGTGGCTGCACCAATTTATAATCCCACTAACAGTGCACAAGGATTCCCTTTTCCCTACATCCTCACCAACATTTGTTTATTGATTTATTCATGACAGCCATTCTGACAGGAGAGGTGGTATCTCATGGTGGTTTTGATTTGCATTTCTCCATGAGCATGTTTTGTACCCCAAATACCTCCCAGCATAAAGGATACTGTGGATCAGAGGTTGGCAAGAGACAGCCCTTGGGCCATATCCAGCTCACACATGTTTTTGTACAGCCGACAAGTTAAGAATGAATTTTACATTTTTTAACTGGTTGAAAAAAAAACTTAAGAATATATTCTGACATTGAATATAATATGAAATTCAGATTTCAGTGTCCAAAAATACAGTTTTCTTGGCACATGACCACACCCATTTCTCTATACAGTGTCTGTGGCTGCTTTTCTGCTACAAAGGCAGGGTTGAGTATTTACGACAGAGACTGTCTGGCCCTCAAAGCCAAAAATATTTACTATCTGGTCTTTTACAGAGAAAAGCGTGTCAAGCTCCGCTTCAATGTCAAAGGAGAAAATCACTTTGCCAAAGGGGAAACTGAGGCCCAGAAGGCTGAAATGAATTTTTCAAAGCTCCACATTTCTGAGGGGCTCCTCCTTTGCCAAATTATTCAAACATTATCTCCAGTGCTTCAGAGGACACGTAGCAAACACACTGACGAAGACCTCCATACACTGAAGGTCACCTGGGGTACCGGCCTTGAGGGGGAAATCTGCACACACCCATCTGATCTTGCCAAGCCTGGGAGGTTTTTAATTGCCCCTGTAAAAAGAAAAAAAAAGTCATGTTCTTTCTAGAAACCTTGAGTTTGGGACTTTGATCAGAGTGATTACAACATCGCATTGAGGCCCCATTTTTACTTCATCCCTTTGGGAGGCATTTTATTGGCACATTCAGAAGTTGGTGGCAAAAGCCAAGACTCATCCATGGAGACAAAAAGCAGATTCACGGATGCCAGGAGTTAGGGGTGGGGGAATTGGGACTCACTGCTATTGGGGATGGGGCTTCTTTCTGGAGTGACGGAGATGTTCTGGAATTAGACAGCGGTGATGGTTGCACAACCCAGTGAATACACTAAAAATCACTGAACTGTGTACTTTAAAAGGGTGGATTTTACATTACGTACATTTTGTTTTAATAAAAATAAATATAACAAGACAACACCTATTTGTTTATTACTAAATAATGGTGCTGTGAAATAAATAATGAGAAAGCAAAAAATAAATTTCACTTATTACCCTCCCCTCCCCTAGTCACATTCCTTTCATTTTCCACATTCTCTCCTGGTTCTTATTCATCTGCACGGCTCCTTTTTGCACAGTTCTAAAACTGATAGCATCTTGACCACCCATTGCTCAGAACATGGCACAAAATCATTTTAAAAAATCTCAATAAAAAAAAATCTAAATAAATAAATAAATAAATAAATAAATAAATAAATAAATAAAAAATCTCTAGGGGTGGGGAGTTGGAGAAACGGGTGAAAGGGGTCAAAAGCTGCAAACTTCCAGTTATAAATAAGTCATGGGGATGTCATGTACAGCATGGTGACTATAGGTAATAATATTGTACTGTATATTTGAAAATTGCTAAAAGAGTAGATCTTAAAAGTTTTCATCCCAAGAAAAAAATATTTTGTAACTATGTGGGTGATGGATGTTAACTAGACTTATTATGGTGGCAGTCATTTCTCAATACATACATAAATCAAGTCATTATGCTGCACACTTGAAAATGATATACGGTTATATGTCAATTAGATCTCAATAAAAAATAAAAGGAGGGCCCGGCCAAGTGGCGCGATGGTTAAGAGCTGGCTTGGGACGCCAGAGGGCCCCGGTTGGGATCCCACATATGAGGGCCAGTGACACTGCCCTCCACAGCTAAGATGCTGAACAACAGCTCGACCTGGAGCTGGGCTGCCCTGAGTCGCTGGCGATGGCGTAGGCTGCAGTCCCCTGCTGCAGTGGGTTGCCATGGGCTACCGTGTGTAGCCAGCAGCCAGCGTGAGGGGCCAGCAGCCGCAGTGAGCGGCCATCCAGAAGCCAGCGACTGATCTGCCTCGCCCAGGAAGAGCGCAATGATGGTGCCAACATGGGCCAGTGAAGCAACGTCCTCCACAACTAGATTGAAGAACAAAACGACAGCAACTTGTCTGTTCCCCTTCCACCAATTCCCCAGCACTGTTCCCATCCCCCCAATTCCCCAATAAAAATATTTTTAAAATAAATAAATAAATAAATAAATAAAAATAAAAGGAGGTAAGAAGAAACTCTAAATGGCACCCCCATCCCACATTCTCGCACATCCTCTCCCCATCCCACACCCCTTCCTCTCTCTGTCTAGCTAGCTCCCAGACCTGTGTGGAGGCAGGAAAGGATACCCATATCCATATCCATATCCATCCATATCCATCCATATCCCCTAGGGTCTAGGCTATGCCTCTGCCTGGCAGAGAGTAGGCACTCAACACATTTTAGTTGAATGAATGCACACCATGTTGGCAAAGGAACATCTCAACTCTCGTGTATACAGGCAGTGGTGTGCTGGTCATATTTAACAGATAGGCTCTCTGGGGAGGGAAATTTATATAGCTCTCTACATGAATACATCTAGTACATTCTATATATTGCAGGATATAATATATATGCATTATGTAATGTATATATAAATTCATTATAAATGTTACTGACATGAATGCATAGCACGCAATTTACAAATAATAAGAAAATATACAATGCTGTATTGTAAACTCCACATAGCCACTTGAATCTCAAAATATGGTTTTGTTGATTTTTGTCACACTCTTGTATCCGTAGCCAACCTATGGTTGCAAATAGTGGCACAATTGTAGTTCTGACATGAATGTTGGTAATATTTTCCTTTATGTTGATAAGTAACATAAACGTGAAGACATTTGGAGTTTCACTTGTTCATGGATAATGTGAATGTCTTCTTTGATGAATCAGATAATAGTTTTTGAATACTGGAAAAAATATTTCCTCATTTTCCTGTGCTATTCATGATCTAACAACTGTAGATATGACATATTTTAAAGTTTAATCTGCATTATTAATTTTTCTGCATCAATTTTTAAGCCTAAACCGGGGGTTGGCATGCTATGGCCCTCCACCTGTTTATGAAAATAAAGTTTTATTGGCACATGGCCATATCCATTTAGTTAGTATAGGGCGGTTTTCTCACTACATCCACAGCATTGAGTAGATGCAATAGAGACTGCAGGGCCCACAAAGCAGAAAGTCTTCACTATCTAATTGTTTACCAAAAAACTTTTTTGACCCTTGATCTAGACAATCAAAAACACAATAAATGAAGCCCTCATCTGGGGCATTTGCCAGTTTCTATGGTATAAATACCTCCGTCGTGGCCCATTTCAAGCTGCCAAAGTGATGTCGACACAAAGTTGAAAAGATATGCAATAAATAGCTCACCATCATATATTGTTTCCACCAAACAGATACAGTAACAAAAATAAATGAAAATTAAATTAAATTAAAAGCCTACATAATGGCAAAATGTAAGATAATTAGGAAGTGATGTTTTGAGTATTTAACACTTTTTTAAAAAACTGAGGTGAGATTCACACAACATAAAATGAATGGTTTCAAAATGAAAAGTTCACTTGCATTTATTATATTCGCAATGTTTTTTGACCAGCAGTTCTATCTGGTTTCAAACATTGTCATGGCTCCAAAAGGAAACCCAGGACCCATTAAGTAACTGTTCCCCGTTCCCCCTCCCTAGCCCCTGGCACCACCATCTACTTTCTGTTTCTATGGATTTGATATTTCTAAGGACCTCCTATAAGGGGAATCATACTAATGGTCCTTCTGTGGCTGGCTTATTTCACTGAGCATCATGTCCTCACAGTTCATCCATGTTGTAGCAGGTGTCAGAATGTCCTTCCTTGTTAAAGCTGAAACTTAGTCCATTGTCTGAATGGACCACATTGTTTATCCATCATCTGTTGACAGGCACTTGGGTTGTCTCCACCTTTGGCTACTGTGAATAATGCTGCTGTGAATATGAGTATGTAAGTATCTGTTTGAAGGTCTGCTTTCAGTTCTCTTGAGTATATACTCAGAGTGGAATTGCTGGTAATTCTGTTTAATATTTTGAGGAACTGGTATATTGTCCTTGGTTTTGTTTTTGTTTTACTTGTTTATTTTGAAATAGTTGTAGGCTCATACAAAAGTTATAAAAAATAGTACAGAGGGCCTGCCGAGTGGCGCGATGGTTAAGAACTCGCTTGGGATGCCAGAGGGCCCCGGTTCGGATCCCACATATAAGGGCCAGTGACACTGCCCTCCACAGCTAAGATGCTGAACAACAGCTCCACCTGGAGCTGGGCTGCCATGAGTCACCGGCGACGGCATAGGCTGCAGTCCCTGTGGCAGTGGGTTGCCATGGGCTACCATATGTAGCCAGCAGCCAGCGTGAGCGGCCAGCAGCCGCAGTGAGCGGCCTTCCAGAAGCCGGCGACTGATCTGCCTCACCAGAGAAGAGCGCAATGATGGTGCCAACTTGGGCCAGTGAGGCAACATCCTCCACAACTAGATTGAAGAACAAAACGACAACAACTTGTCTGTTCTCCTTCCCCCAATTCCCCAGCACTGTTCCCATCCCCTCAATTCCCCAATAAAAATCTTTTAAAAAAAATAGTACAGAGAGTTCCCCTCTACCCTTCATACAGCTTTTCCCAAAGATAACATTCCATATAGCCAAAGAAAAATACCCAAACTGGGGAATTCATATTACTACAATAGACATTATTCTGATTTCACCAGCTTTTGCATGTACTCTTTCTTTTGGTATGTGTATGGCTCTATGACAATTTGTCACATGTTGAGATTCATGTCACCATTACCATAATCAGCATACAGAATATTTCCAACACACACACACACACACACACACACACACACGCACACACACACGCACACACACAAATCCCTCAAAGCCACAACCTTCCCCAAATCCTGACCCCTGTTCTGTTGACCATCACTACAATTTTGTCATTAAAAGAATGTCACTCAGGGCCAGCCGAGTGGCTAGTTGATTAAGAGTGTGAGCTCTGAGCAACAGGGTCGCAGGTTTAATTCCCACATGGGATGGTGGACTATGTCCCCCCTCCCAACCCAACTAGATGAAAGCAGTGACTGGACTTGGAGCTGTGCTTGTGCCCTCCACAACTAAGACTAAAGGACAATAACTTGACTTGGAGCTGATGGATCCTGGAAAAACACAATGTTCCCCTCCCCAATTCCCCAATAAAAATCTTAAAAAAAAAGAATGTCACACAAATGGAATCACGCACTATGTAACTTTTTGAGACTGCCTTCTTTCAGTCAGCATGATGATTTTGAAGTTCACCAACTTGGTGCATGTATCCATAGCTTGTTCCTTTCTATTATAATATTACTGAGTAGTATTTTGTTGTGTGGAATTAATCCACAATTTATCAATTCGCCCATTGAAGGACATTTGGGTTGTTTCTAATTTGGGGTCTATTACAAATAAAGCTATTATGAACATTCATATTCAGGTTTTTGTGTGAACCTAAGTGTTCATTTCTCTTGGGTAAACACCCAGGAGTGGGATTGCTTGGTCACATAGTCAGTGTGTTTTTCATTTTCTGAGAAACTGCCAAACCATTTTCCAGAGGGTTGTACCCCCACCAGCAATGTATGACAGTCTGGCTGTTCAGCATCCTCGCTAGCACTTGGTATTGTCAGCTTTTTTATTTTAGCCATTTTTAATTTTGCGTTTCCCCAGTGGCTAATAATGCTGAGCCATTTTCATTTTATACCAATGGTGTCCAAGAGCCTTCTGTCACTTTATGTTCCTAAGAGTTTTTTATGTTGTTGTCATTTGTGAGTTTTCTGCTGCTTAATATGTTTTTGTGGGACTATACCGACATTTTTTTCCATTCTTCCATCAATAGATATTTGCGTTGTTTCCAGATTTTGTCATCAAGAACATTAGTGTGTGTGTCACCTGGTTATACAAGAGCAAGAGTTTCCTAGATTATACACCTAGGAGTAGAATTCCCGGGTTGTAAGGTATTCAAGATAGTGTTAAATTGCTTCCCAGTGGGGTCAGGTCAGCCATTCTTTCAGTTAATCCACAGCAAAGGTGAGAGAGATAAAGTTCAGGGTGCATTTC
Organism: Hipposideros armiger; assembly: GCF_001890085.2. Taxonomy (NCBI): domain Eukaryota; kingdom Metazoa; phylum Chordata; class Mammalia; order Chiroptera; family Hipposideridae; genus Hipposideros; species Hipposideros armiger. Next base: position 986,208 of record NW_017731552.1, on the reverse strand, counting down.
AAGATAGAAAGCATGTATGCATGTGATATTAATATTAGATTTTGCCTAAATAAGGCAAATGTCACCTTGGATTGCATCTATCAACAAAACTATTAGAAATTTATTAGCTTTGGGGAGCGTTTTAGGGACCAGGGAACAAATGTACTAAGAAAGATGTGATTGGAAGCAATCATAAGTAGAGAGATATGTAACAGGGAGAGGTTGTGGAGCAAACTGCACTTGCTAATAAAGATAGAGGAGTTAGAGGGCATACGTCTGTACTGTAGCCTCAATAATAAAACCTCATGTTCTATAAGAAGCACTGAGAATCAGGTGATTTATAGGAAATGCATCTCCCCAAGGACAGGAACACCCATTTTATTCATTCAAGTAGCATATACGAGGTGTGATTTAAAAAACAACAACAACAACAACAAAAACACACAACAAAACGGGGCCTGCCGAGTGGCGCGTTGGTTAAGAGCTGGCTTGGGACACCAGCTCTGTGCAGCAGGGCCCCAGTTCAGATCCTACATGAGGGCCAGTAATGCTCCCCTCTACAGCTAAGATGGTGAACAAGAGCTCAAACTGGAGCTGGGATGCCGTGAGTAGTCCGCGACGGCCTAGGCTGCAGCCCCTGCTGCAGTGGGCTGCCATAAGCTGCCGTGAGTGGCCAGCAGCCAGCGTGAGTGGCCAGCAGCCGGTGCCAGTGTGAGCTGCTAAGAGCCGCTGTGAGCGGCCGTCCAGAGGCCGGCAACCAATCTGCCTCACCCGGGAAGAGCGCACTGGTAATACCAACATGGGCCACTGAAGCGACATCCTCCACAACTAGACTGAAGAACAAAAGGACAGCAAGTTCTCTGTTCCCCTCCCCCAATTCCCCAATAAAAATCTTCAAAAAAAACAAAACGGTGAATGGTCAAATAAAAAAATTTATTACAGGGGCCGGCCGAGTGGCTCAGTTGGTTAAGAGCTCGCTCAAGAGTTTGAGCTCTGAACAACGGTGGTTCGATTCCAAGCCCGAGCTGAGCAGCCGCTGAGCTGCCAACCAGTGGCAGGATGGCTCAGCTTAAAAAGAAAAATTATTACAGTAAAAGACACATTGTCATTAATCCACCTCAAAATACTCCCCCTCACTTTGAACACACATATCCCATCATTCTTGCCACTTTTTGAGGCAGTTCTGGAAGTCCTCTTTCGTGTCTTTAGTTGCGCTGTCATGGCTGCCTTGATGTCCTGATTCGATTCAAAACATTTACCCTTCACGGTCTATTTGACTTTGGGGAAGAGCCAGAAATTGCACGGTGCCAGACCCAGTGAATAAGGTGGATGAGGACACACCATAATGTTTTTATTTGACAGAAATTGCTGTACCAGGAGCGATGTGTGAAACAGAGCATTGTCATGATGGAGGATGAAATTGCCCATTTCATGTTAATTTGTTGTTCGTGATCCATGATTTATGGCACACTTTATTTATTATTATTATTATTATTATTTTAAGATTTTATTGGGGAATTGGGGAAGGGGAACAGACAAATTGCTGTCCTTTTGTTCTTCGGTCTAGTTGTAGAGGATGTTGCTTCACTGGCCCATGTTGGTATTATCATTGTGCTCTTCCTGAGTGAGGCAGTCACTCGCCGGCCATTGGACAGCCACTCACGGCAGCTCACGGCAGCTCACGAAAGTGCATGCCAGCTGCCAGCCAACCCCACTGCAGCCTACACCAGTGCCAGCAACTCACAGCAGCCCAGCTCCAGGTGGAGCTATTGTTCATCATCTTAGCTGTAGAGGGCACAGTGTCACTGGCCCTCAGATGTGGGATCTGAACCAGGGCCCTGCTGCTCAGAGCTGGTGTCTCAAGCCAACTCTTAACCAATGCGCCACTCGGCCGGCCCATCCCAAGCCAACTCTTAACCAATGCGCCACATGGCTGGCCCATCCCAAGCCAACTGTTATCCTATGTGCCACACGGCCGGCCCTACAGCACACTTTAAAGTCACACCTTCTCTCAACAGTAGCTCACACCCGAATGACTGCACCAAACAAGTTGAAAAGCTGTTACTAAGGTTCAACACCACTTCCCGTATTGAAGATCCCTGCCTTTCCACTGGATGGCACTCAGCAGCAGCATTCATCGTATTTTTTGCTCACACCACATATATGTGAAGCTTCAACCATATCCAAGGATAGGGAGAGAAAGACAAATCCAACATCTTTATGCCCTCAAAACATTCATAATGAGTAGGGAAGGCATAATGAAAGAACAGAGATGTGAATCAGAATGCAGCATGAGCCATCAACCAGGAATAAACAGGGTGCACTGGGAATGCCAAGAAGTAGGGAATTAGCAGGATGTGGGAGAATCAGACTTTATAGAAAAGTTGGCATGTGAGCTGAGACCCCCAAATAAGAACTGAGGAAAACTGAAAATCCTGATTATTAGAAAAGCTTTAATCTCTTTAACCTCTTCAAGAAGAACTAATTTACTGTTCTCTGGGAAGGGTCACCCCCACCTACACATCGTGGAATAGCATATAGCAAGGAAAAATAACAAATTACTATTAGATTCAACCACATGGACAAATCTCAAAAGTATCGTGCAGAGCAAAAGAAGTGGGGACACAAAAGAGTTCATACCACACAATTCCATTTCTGTGAGGCTCTAGATCATGCAAAATAAGTCTGTGGGGACGGAAATCAGAATTTAGGGTAGTGGTGTGCAGCCAGCTTGTCCTGGCTCCTCCCAGCCTATTGTTAACATTCTTTCCAACTTCATGGTAGCTGGAAATCAGCCATGGTGTAAATATTTACACCACAAAAGTGGGCAAATGCTACAAATTACAACTCTCTATCTCTCCCGCTATTTCAAAAGCCCACTGTTAAACATTTACCAGCACACGGCAGCAAGGTGGGAACAACGGAATTAACTGAATAGGGTACTGAGGAACCTCTGGGTAGTCACATGGCTGCACACAATTGTGAAAGCTCAAGGAATTGAGCTTTTAAATGCACTCAAGAACTGTGCGTTTATTATATGTAAGTTATAGCTCAATAAAAAAATAACGGTATGTATATAGAGCCTAAAATAAAATAACATGACAGAGAGATCACTTTGCAAAACAAAAGGAAGATGAAAATGCCCAGGACTGGGAAAGGTCATGGCATTATCTGAGGCCAGCTGAACATTCTCCTGAATTTTGGTTAAGTGTGAGCAGTGCGAGGCAGAACTCAAAAGGCCCAGATTGTAGAAAGTGAGGAACAGGCATGTCTGGGGGCAGTTTTAATCAGGGATGGGCTATAGTTACATCTTTACATTTTTAAGCACTGTCATATTTTGCAACTATGTATATGTACACTGTATACCTATTTTTTAAACATTGTATCTCTGGTGTCCAGCGCAGTATCTAGCATATAAAGGGCATTTCAAATTAACTGTTAAAAGAATGACAGGGGGGCCAGCCGAGTGGCTCAGTTGGTTAAGAGCTCGCTCAAGAGTTTGAGCTCTGAGCAACAGCGGTTCAATTCCTAGCCTGAGCTGAGCAGCCGCCGAGCTGCCAACCGGTGGCAGGACGGCTCAGCTAAAAAAAATAAAATAAAGAATGACAGGGGCAGCTGGACAAGAGGTGGGCTCGATTGAGTCAGGGAGACAAGGGGTCCTGGGTTGAACCCTGAACAGAGTGTTGACTGAGCCTTTCTGTTTCTTCCCACATGGTTCTCAAGGTACACCCACCCCACCATGAAATATATATGGGTGCTGGGAGATGCGACAAAAAGAAAAGCAATGTGAATTTTTCATTTTTCATTCCCATTTAAATGACTGTCCTTTATTTTGTGCCACGTACTTCCTTCCTTTGTTAAAATTGGTGTTAAAATGAACTTTCTCATAAAATAGTGCAGCCACTGTGTAAAACAGTATGGTAGCACCTCAAAAAATTAAACATAGAATTACCACACAATCCAGCAATTCCATTTCTGGGTAGCTACCCAAAAGAATTGAGAGCAGGGACTTGAACAGATATTTGTACACCCATGTTCATAGCAGCATTATTCACAATAGCCAAAAGGTGAAAACACTCAAATGTCTATCAACGGATGAATGGATTGGCAGAAAGTGGTCCATCCATAAAATGCCTTGAAAGGAAGGAAATTCTGACACCTGCTACAACATGGATGAACTTTGAAGACACTGTGCTTAGTGTAATAAGCCAGACACAAAAGAACAAATACTGTATGATTTTAGTTATATGAGGTCCCTGGGGGAGTCAAATTCATACAGACAAAAGTAGATGGCGGGTGTCAGGGGCTGGGGGAGGAGGGTGGGAAGTTAATGCTTAATTGGGACAGAGTTTCAGTTTGGGAAGATGGAAAACTTCTGGAAACGGATGGTGGTGATGGTTGCACGACAATGTGAATGTACTCAATGCCACCAAATTGTACACTTAAAAATGGCAAATTTTGTTATGTATATTTACCACAATTTAAAAAATGTTTTAAAAAGACCTTTCTTTCATGACAGAATGGGGGTAATTAAGAGCGATAGGGGCTGTGAATTCACAATTGGCAAAAAAACTTCAGTTGACTCTGGTTTGTCTCCCCCACAACTTTTGGGGGATTTTAGTGTCTCATGTAGTCCCAGTCTGGTACCGCACAATGCTCTGAGGGTCGGGCTTCTTCCCTCACCTGCTCAGGCTCTTCACCCCCACCACCGCCGCCTTCTCACCTAGCTTCCACTTGCACTGCCGCCCAGCAACCCAGGCAGAAGCGCACACGAGCGGTCGGGGCGAGAGAGTGCGCACCCTCGGGACATCGCCTCGGTTAGTCTCCGCCCCTTTCCTCCATGGAGGCGGTCTCTGCCTGGTGCACACGCGCCGCGGCGAGGGGCGGGGCGGGGCTGTGCGGGCTCCAGAAACTGGATCTCGCGAGAGGCTGGCCCGCGGTCTCCTCGCTACCCCTCCCGGCCTTCTGCCTCCCGGGCTCCGGCTGCAGCGTCAGCCTCGTTCGGGCCTCGGCGTTTGCAGAGGCTCATCAGCCTCAGCCCCGGCGCCCGTTGGCGCCCATCGGCCCCAGCCCACAGCGCCGCTCACCCTTGCTGCCCCGGCGCTGGCCTAGGCCGCGGTCGCAGCCCCGGAATCGCGTCGGCGCCGTCCGATCCCGGCCCGCCCCCTATGGGCCCCGGCTAGTGGCGCCGTTGCCGCCGGCCCGCGGAGCCCCGATGCTGGCCCGGAGGAAGCCGGTGTTGCCGGCGCTCACTATCAACCCCGCCATCGCCGAGGGTCCGTCCCCCACCAGCGAGGGCGCCTCCGAGTGAGTGGGCCCGGCCGGGGCTGGGATGAGGACGGGTGTGTGTGGGGGGGGGCGGTCCATGAGTAGCGAGATCGGGAGGAGGGGGTTCCTGAGAGGAGGGGATGGGGTGAGGGGGCCTTGAGTAGCCAGGTCAGGGGACTGGGTCCTGAGAGGAGAGGATGAGGAGAGGGTGAAGTCGGTGGGAAGGGGGTCCTAGTAGTGAGGTCGGGGCTGCCGAGAAAAACGAGGTGTAGAGCCCTAAATAGTGAAATTGTGGTAAGGGGGTCCCTGAAGGAAAAGGATGGTGTGTGGGGCCACTGAGTAGTGAGATGGGAATTAGGGGGGAGTCCCTTAGTAGTGAATCCAGGGTGATGGTTGTGGGGAGGGTTACTGAGGGGAGAGGACGGGTCAGGGGGACTCTAGTAGTGAAATCAAATGGGGGGAAGTCCCTGAGGAGTGAGGTGGAGGGAGGGGGTCCTTGCATTTCCAGCACAGGGTGAATGGGATCCTTGGGAGTGAGGAATTCTATACCAGACCAGGACAAGGGGAAGGGTTGCCTGAGAGATAAGGATGAGGGAGGGATCCCTGAGTGGTGAGATAGAGGCTCTCTGAGGGAGTTTTGGGGGAAGGGAGCCTGTGGAGAGCCTGCTAGTTGGGGTGCGGGGGTGGGGGGCGGTGGAGCCCCTGAAGCTGGGAGAGTGGTGAGGAAGCAGGAGGCTGAGGAAGCTGGGAGTGAGGGGGATTTGGAAGAGTCGGATGTGGGGGGAAAAAGGGGACCATAGAGGAAAGAAACGGGGTTGGGGGTTGCTGCTGGGACCCCTGACCATAGATGAGCAGCGATTCTGAATCGAATAGATTAGCAAAGCCTCCTGGGGCTGGAGAAGTGCTGGCAGTTTGAGGATTTGAGATGATTGAGTGAGACAGGAGGACTTGTGGGAAAGGGGACAGAGAAAGGAGCATCTGGGGTGGTGGGGTTACTCAGTGTTAAGGAAAACATGCATGTGAGGTCATGCCAGGGTGACTGCTTGGCTCCAGAGTTTCTATGGCCTCCTGTTCTGCAATGGTGGAGCAGCGCAGGACACTCCCAGAGGCCTCTGTCCAGGGTCCCTTTGCTGTACTTGTGGTGTGACCCCATGAGAACCAGGTGTGATGGGTGAATTGCACATTTGGCGCCTCTCAGGTGACTTGGCCTTCTGCGACCCAGATGAAGGAGGAGTCTTGATATTTATGTGTACTAGTTGACATCTTTCTCTGTCTCCAAGCACATAGCTCAACGTGGGACGTACGTGTTCCTTATACTCAAAAATCCACTCCTATTCTTACAGGACAGCTCTTTCTTCATATTCTCTTTTCTTTCTTTTATGTGGTATCTGATTTCCATCCCTTCAAAAATTCCTCCAGTAGAGGAAGCCAGCCATTGAGATTCCAGGGTTTTTTATAACCACAGTTGAGTTGCCATTAAATTTAAAATGGATTAATCAGCTGACTCCAGAATGCATTTTAGATGTCATAGAGCAGTGCTGGAGACCTTCCAGAGACTGGTCTCAAAAGCTACCTCTCAACTACAGTGAGGAACCGTGTCACATCCATTCATTCCTTTGCCTCCCCTCTTCCATCCATCAGAGTCCTCATTCCTTGTTCATCCAGACCTTGGTGGACCAGGCATTCAGTGAACACCTACTAAGCCCCCATCCTGGCTCAAGGGGACACTGTGATGATCAGGGACCATAAGCGCAGGTTGTGCAATCAGGAAGGACACAGGTTTGATTGTAGGCACTGCCACTTCCTTTGATTGTGACCCTTGGGCTAATTAATTACTCTCTGGACCTGTGCTCTCCTTTGTGGGCTGGGTCTACAAGTACCTGCCTCCCAGGAGGATCATGAAAATTAAACAAAGTGGTGTGATGGTGTTTGTAAAGCTCTGGTACTTGCTCAGGAAATGACACCCACCCCCTGCCTTCCAGTTACCTCTTTGCAGTACCATCTCAGGTGACATCGCCTAGTGGCAGGTCATCTCACTCCTGGCCTGCGTGCCCCTTTGCTTGTACCTCTTTAAGATGTAGTAGGCGAGTCATGGTCACTTGGGGATGGAAGGTTCCTGAGAAAACATCCAGGCTCCCCTTTATCCCCTGCTAGAATCCCCTCTATGAGGTCTTCCCAGGTGGGCAGTCAACCCTGGCTTAACCACCCTCAGGAACTGGTGACTGAGGACTGCCCCTAGATGGTCCATTCTCCTATAGAGACTTAGTTCCCAGAGCTGCCCTCACTGTCTGGTGCAGTAGCCACTTGAAATGTGGCTTGTCCAAATTTAGGTGAGCTGTATGACGTGAGTTCTGTTTGGTTGTCGGAAAAGTCATGACACATTTTTGCAACGAAAAACAGAAAAAATACATCATGATTTTTCCGACAACCCAATAGATTTCAAAGACAATCTGAAAAAAGTAAAATAAATATTCATCATTTTGTTTATTTGATTACACATTGAAAATTACATTTCTGATGGGTTAAATCAAATATGTTAAAATTAATTTCACTTAGTATATATATTTATTTATTTATTTATTATTACTATTTTTTTTAATGTGGCTAGATAATTTTAAATTGCACATGTCGCTTACATTCTGTCTTGGACAGCACTGGGTTAGCTTTTGTGTGCATGGAGCTAATGTCTGCTGGCCTGTTACAGGGAGCTGCTTTTACTCCAGGATTTGATTAAAAGTCAAGGCATTAAAAAAGAAAAAAAAAAAAGTCAAGGCATTAGTGAAAAAAGCTGATTGTCACAATTTCCTTTGAAGATGCCTTAAATCGCCAAATAAAATACAATGTACGTGGTGGGTTTTTAAATAACTGGGTCCAGGAATGTGTGTGTATAAATGGCTAATGTTTATAGTGGTGCTCAGGATATAATACAAGCATGCTGGTTGAGTGGAATGCCCTGGAATTGTCTCCACTGTTTAAATTAGGCCTCTCTCCTTCTCCCTTCCAGAGCCCATGTGTAATTCATATAAATTACAACTTCTGTCTTCTGCCCATTGGTTCTTGCTCTTTGCTCTGAGGCCACTCAAAATGAGTTTGCTCCTTCGTCCTTGTGAAGACAAGTATCCTGGCCTGGGCCTTCACTCGCCTGATCCCCAGTCTTGCCGTCAGCTCCATGTTTCCTTCCAGTGTGGTCTTCAGTAAGGAGGGCTCCTGGGTCTGATACCAGTGCCATTGAACCAGAGCTGGTCCTCTGGGTCCTGAGGTCTCCTAACCTTTGTGAGTGGGAACAGAGGCTGTGGCCTCAGCTCTCAGGGAGCCGGCCTTCTCTTCTGGTCAGCTGTGTGTCTGCAGGAGGTCTTTTCTTTCCTGCTAGATCATAGGCCCCTCCACCCAAGAATCAGGTCTGATTCATCTCTGTGTCCTCCTGGCTGCAAATCCGGGGCCTGGTGTGTAGCAGCCACACATTAACTACCCTTGGCTCAGATTGAGTCATTTCGGCAGCTTGCACACTCTTCATTAACCCTTGCCCTTGGGGTCTCTGCAGAGCAAACTTGGTGGACCTCCAGAAGAAGCTAGAGGAGCTAGAGCTTGATGAGCAGCAGAAGAAGCGGCTAGAAGCCTTCCTCACCCAGAAAGCCAAGGTCGGGGAGCTCAAGGACGATGATTTTGAAAGGATCTCGGAGCTGGGAGCCGGGAACGGCGGGGTAGTCACCAAGGTCCAGCATAGACCTTCGGGCCTCATCATGGCAAGAAAGGTGAGAGGTGGGCAGTGCAGGGCGGGAGTTCTGTCCCCATGCTCTGCCAGCGGTGTGTGGTGCCAGCAGGTCCCCTTGGAAACAGGACAGAAGTTTGAAAGGTTCCAGCCTCTGCCTTCTGACTGGCTCCTGGACTCAGAGGCCTTTCCGTGGGCCATGGGTTCTTGATCCTGAGAAAGAGCTCGGCTTCTAGTTACAATGTGGCAATGCTGGCTTGCCTCACGCAGCTTCTTCCATTACTGACTTCTGCCTTTAGGGATGGCTTAAATTCAGATTCCCAGAAAGCAAGTGGAGCTTTGGGGAAGAAAGGAGGAGATTCAAGTCCCCTTAGAGCCGGCATCACCCTGACTACACAATCAGGAGAAAGCACTACAGACCCAAGACAGGGCCTCCGCTGTGATGGTCACATTGAGGGAGGTCCCTTGGCAAAGGGGTAACCAAACCATCTGTGTTAGTCCAAGTTCTCCAGAGAAGCAGAGCCACTAGGGTGTGTAGGGGTAGCGGGGGGTAAGGTATTTTCAGGAATTGGCTCATGTGATCACGGAAGTTCCAAGGTTTGCAAGGCAGGCCAGCAGGCTGGAGACCCAGGGGAGAGTTGATGTTGTAGCTCAAGTCCAAAGGCTGTCTGGAGGCAGCATTCCCTCTTCTTTAGGGGACCTCCATCTTTTAGGGCTTTCAACTCATGGAGTGTCATCTGCTTTTCTGAAAGTGGGATGATTTCCATGTTAAATCACATCTAAAATATACCTTCACAGTGACATCTAGACCGATGTTTGATCAGACAGCTGGGTACCGTGGCCTAGCCAAGTGGACACATTAAATCAACCATCACCCCCCATTCCGTGCAAACCCTGGCTCTGAGAAGCCCCGAGCCTCCTTCATTTGGGCTTCTGTGTCACAATGCAACCTCCTGCCAAATGTGTGGGAGTAACCCCTGGAAGATGTGGAGAAGAGAGAGATGTGACCATTTGGGGACAGTGGCTCCTAAACACATAACTGGGGGACTTCATGTTGACTAGTTGTTTAGCTCATACTATCATGTTCTTTCAGACATAGAAAGCCTCCTCTTTCTGGAATCCCATCGTCCTGTTGTTCCCAAATTGTATTCTTAGAAACCCGATCACCCCATGCCTGGTGGATCAGTGCAGGTCCTGCCTTTCCTGGGAACAATACGCTTGGTTTCCCTTGGGATTTACTCTGTAACTATTTCTCCTGTCTGTAGAGTACCGCCCTTTTTGCTGAATCCTATTTCTGTTCCCTTAGCACAGGCAGCCTTTTCAAAACCAGAGCAGCCCCAGAAATCTCTGGTCTGCCATCGGCCGAAGCACTGGGAATGAAAAGATGGATGTGAGATTCAAGCAGCAACTGGGGAACTTGAGAACAGTGCTGGTCAGAGTTTGTGTCAGGGACTTGGGGGTTCTCTCAGGCCCGCTGAGGAATCTTCCGGGTGGTCCCGACATGCCTTCTATAAACGTGAATCCAGGAGTTTGCCTACAGTTTTAGGAAAGCCTGAAGTAAGACGTAGGAGTTTAAACCAGGGGACAGATAAGTTCTGTAGTTGAGTTAGCGGTGCTGTCCCATGTCAGTTTCCTAATACGGTCCTTCACAGATGATGTCACTGTTGGGGAAAGCTTGGTGAAGGGTACCTTGGACTCTGCTGTTTTTGCAACTTCCCCATGCTTCTATAATTCTTTCAAAATAAAAAGGTTTTTAATAAATGTTCCCAAAAATGGGGGTGTAGATCATAACCTCCTCCCAGCAGTGTTGGAACAGCGCAGGTGCCCGCGGGCATGTAATGAGTACACTAAATGAGAAGGCTGTTAGGCCGGCCGAGTGGCTCAGTTGGTTAAGAGCTCGCTCAAGAGTTTGAGCTCTGAGCAACAGCAAAAAAAAAGAGAGAGAAGGCTGTTTGCCTGGGGTCGTGTGGTCCGGGACTGTAACTCCTGATGGCCCAGGAGCCCTGGATCGGCCTGTGGGGGTCAAGAGCCCCCTTTTTTTTTCTTCTTTTTTTTTTTTAGCTGAGCCATCCTGCCACCTGTTGGCAGCTCAGCTCGGGCCAGGAATCAAACCAGCAACCCTGTTGCTCAGAACTCGCACTCTTGAGCGAGTTCTTAACCAACTGAGCCACTTGGCCGGCCCCCCAAGAGCCCCTCTTAATCCATCCAGAATGCCAACCCACCCTGGAGGCCTGTTGCCTTTATTTAGTTGAGGGCACAGTTGGGACAATTAATGAGACAAAGTGTTTTTTGGTGGGTTTTTTTGTTTGTTTTTAGCTGAGCTATCCTGCCACCTTTTGGCAGCTCAGCAGCAGCTCAGCTCGGGCAGGAGACACAGTGGTTTTTAAGAAACAGTAGCTTCAGTCCTTCCTCCACTACCCTGCATGGAATTTGAAATTTCTTGGGAAGCCTGGTATGAATTCCACGCATTCCGAGTGTGTAAGCTTATCCAGTCTCCAAAGGCAGCCTGCCCGCAGGTGTGAGAGTGAGGGCTGGGTGGGGCTCCTACTCTGTGGGCCAGCATCTGCCTGGTCCCATGATTGGCAGAGGTTCATCCTAACCAGTAGGACGTGCTGGGGGAGCAGCAAGACCAGTTTCATAGGCCCCAGAAAGCCAGTCTTGATATGTACAGTCACATTTGTTCGTAAATGTTTTCTTGACTCAGCATGGCTCTCCTGCATCCTCCTGAGAGCCCTAGAAACAAAACTTCTGCATGACTCGGGCCAGGGGAGACCTGCGAAGAATTTAGCATGTGTGTTACATGCATGGGGCTCCCTTGACCTCCTACTCTGAGCTAGCATACAGGTCGTGTCACCTGTCCAAGGCCACATAATAACTGGCTGCCATCTTTCAGGCGATTGCCCTGTGTCAAAGCCAGTTCTAAAAGCTTGACACGTGTTCTCATTTAAATGGAATGATGGTTCCATTTTTACAGATGAGAAAACTGAGGCTAGGTTAGGTCTTGTCTGAATTGGGTTTGAACCTTTGTGGTTGACCCTGACCCTGTGGAAGCTATCAGGACTTTGCCTCCAGAATCCATGTCCCTCTTTCTCTAGTTTAGACCCCCTACCCCATTCCTAGCTCAGATCCCCCATCTTGCAGTAGAAACTGCCTTAAACTCCTACCTAGACAGGCTTGGTGTTTGGTTTGAACTCCCAGTACCTTTCTGGTTTAATCAGCAATCGGTGCTCACGTGACCCCAGAGTAGTGATATGCAGTAGTGTGGGTTCTGGCATTCCGTGAGCCCGGTGGCAACCCTGACCTGACCTCTCACCCAGCTGTGTGCCCCTGGGAATGTGATTTACTGTCCTGGAGCCTGCACTTGCGCATCAGTGCAGTAGGGGCAGTTGTCCTGTCCTCCCCCACCCAGGGTTGTCATCAGGGCAAATTGTGAGCACACACTCAGAAATGTTCCCCTGCCTTCCAGTTCCTGCTTTCTCTGCACACCCTCGGTGCTTGCTACTGGTCAGTCCGGAAGACTCGCTTTACAAACCCCACATATAATGGACCCATTAAAACAGAGATCATGTAGCAGCAACTGCTATGACATCTCTTTACATCTTTCACCAAAGCCTCTCACTTCCTGGTGCCTTGTTTCACATTTACCCAACCCCAGGGTCCCAGGGCCTCTGGGATTTTGTCCAGTTTTGTCCACCCCTTCCTCTTCTCTAAAGCCTAGTGGACTCTCGCTCCCCTGCTACTGATTCATCTGTGGTTTCTTTCAAGTTCTTGGTTGAGAGCTGCCCCTGGTCATACCGAGCTACAGTGCCCTTGAAATAAGGTCATTCCGAACCGAGGTGTGCTGTGTGTGCAAAAAAACACGTGCCACACTTTAAGAGTTCCTTGTGAAAAAAATCGCATTAATATGTTTACATTGATAACATGTTGAACGGTAGTTTTTTGATATGTTACATTGAGTTAAACAAAATACCTGAAAAGTTCATTTCACCATTTTTTTTTACTTTATTAATGCGGCAGTAAAGGATTTTAGATTTAACATATGTGGCTCACAATGTATTTCTGTTGGACAGCCCTGGTCTCCATCACCCTGCACTGCCCATCCATCGGCCTCCCACCCTCCATGCAAAGGTCAGCGCTTCATTTGCAGACCCAGCATCTCATGCCTTCAAAGCATGTACGCGTGCGCATGTTGGGCATCTCCTCACAGATGCAGTCCCACCGAACGAGAGAGCATCCTGGGGTTCTGGTGTGATCGACGCCCTGGGGGTGGCCATGGGGGTGTACAGTGTCCTGGGGAGCTTGGCCAGGGCTTGGCTCTGAAGGCTTGCTTGGGTGGAGAAGTGAGTACCTGAGGGGCCCTGAGCACTGGAGGGCCCCAGTCAGGGAGGCACATGGCACCATGCTGCTAGGACCTGCCACAGTTCTCAAGGTCGCAAGGGTCATCAGCATGGGCTTGTGAGTAGGTGGTGCTCTTCACACTTACCCTGTCTCCCTCCCCTAAGTCCATACACACCCTTCATGCCTTGGTGCCCTTGAAAAGGCAGCTCTTTGTCCCTCTTCCTGGAATGCCAGCCCCAACGTGTCCATCTGGCTAACTCCTACCCATCCTTCAAGGCCCAATGTCACCTGAGCCCTGGATCACCTCTCCCTAATTCCTCTACCATACTAGTGTTTCACCTGCTTCTCTTTCCTCCTGACTGCATGTCTCCTTCGAGCAGGGTCATCTTTCCTGCCTTTCTCCCCATCACTGGTCCCAGGTGTAATTAACTCTACAAAAATGTCTGTAAATCTGATGGCAGTCATTTTCAGATACCTGTGACCTGGCTCCACTTCTCTGACAAAGGGGTAGAAATCACATCTTTTTCTTGTCTTATCGCAATGGCCAGAGCATCCCTGATTCTAAGTAGCCAGGATGTGGACCCACAACCATCGCTCTTTCTCGCTGGGCTATGGATCCTGGTTTGCTTAGGATTTGTAGCTGGGTGTTGCTTTTGGCATTTTGTCAGCTGTCTTTTCTGCATGTCTCCAGACAATCTTTTGATTTGAAATGTGATGAATTTGGGTGACAATCCCAGCTGCTGACCTGAACTCTAGTGGAGTGGAAGGGCAGCTAAGATCCTCGGGTGCTGAGCAGAGGCTCTTTGTGCCTTGTTTCTAGCCTGGAGGTGAGAAGGGCTCCAGAGAAACCCACCCCTGAATGAGGAGGTGGGCAGAGGTGAAGTAATCGACCTTTCTGCCAGGCCATTCCTTGGGCTAGGTCCTGGGAAAGGCTGGCACTTTGTATGATTTGGTGTAAAGAAAGCTCTTAACAGAGCTTCCCCTGTAACCAAGTGAAAAATGTTAGCTGTGTTCATGGGGTTTTGGGGTTTTTTAACAGCTTTATTGAGATATAATTCACATACCAGACAATTTACCTTTTCAGTCGTTTTTAGTATATTCACAGAGTTGTACATCGGTCAACACCATCAATTTTAGAACATTTTCATCACCCCAAAAAGAAGCCCCATCCCCAGCCTCTGACAACCATGAATCTACTTTCTGTCTCTCTAGATTAGCCTGTTCTGGACATTTGACATAAATGGAATCACACGTTATGTGACCATATGTGTTTGGCTTCTCTTACTGAGCACCGTATGTTCAAGGTCCATCCATGTTGTGGAAAGTGTCCGTGCTTCCCTCCTTTTCTTGGCTGAGTAATATTTTATTGTATGGATGCACCACATTGTGTTTGTCCATTCGACATTGATAGACACTCAGATTGCTTCCATGTATTAGCAGTTGTAAATCATGCTGCTGTGAACATGTGTGTGCAGGTGTGTGCATGGATGTGTGTTTTCATTTCTCTAGGTAGGTAGATACCTAGGAGTGGATTGCTGGCTGGTCTTAAATGCTGTTGTGAGCACCTCAAGGGCAAAGGACTGAAGCCCTGCCCCTTCCTGGCACTGCTGTTGAACCCGATTCCTGTTCCCTTTTAGCTGATTCACCTGGAGATCAAGCCAGCCATCCGGAACCAGATAATCCGTGAGCTGCAGGTGCTGCACGAGTGTAACTCGCCGTACATCGTGGGCTTCTACGGGGCCTTCTATAGCGACGGAGAGATCAGCATCTGTATGGAGCACATGGTGAGTGCAACGGGGGCCGGGGTGGGGGAGCGGGGGCGACCCTGACCCAGGATCTGAGCCATCCAGGCTTGCAACCAGGTAGATGTGACAGGACAAAGGGTTCACATAGAACGAAAGGGTGGCTGGTGAAAAAGGGGTCCCCCTACCTGTGTCCCTCAGGATCCCATCCTCTGAGGCCACGTACACCTGTTTCCAAGAGGATCCTTCTGGAAATGTTGATGCCTGTGCAAGGATGTGTGTATAGATTCCTTTGGTTTTAAACACCAGTCGCCCTCCTCCCTCCCAACTTTGCTCTTTCACTGGATACAAGGTGGAAATCATTTCCTGTTGGCATATAGAGAGTCGACTCCATCTTTTTCCCCACTGTCTAGTATCCTGGCGGCTGCATATACCTGTAAGGTAATTTAGTAAATGCTCTTGTTGGTGGGCACTGAGATCGTTTCCAGTCCAGGCCCCGTTTTGAATGATGCTCCTTGAATGTCGTTGCATGGAAGCAAGCATCCCTGAGGGGTAAAGTCCTGCCAGTGAAATTGCAGGGCCCAGGGGTACATGTGATTGAAAATTTGGTTGATATTTCTAAAGAGAGTGCAGCAGTCTGGGGGGCTGTTTTTTTTTTGTTGTTGTTGTTTTTAAGCTGAGCCATCCTGCCACCTGTTGGCAGCTCAGCGGCAGCTCAGCTCAGGCCGGACTCGAACCACTGTTGCTCAGAGCTCAAACCCTTGAGCGAGCTCTTAACCAACTGAGCCCCTCCGCCGGCCCCTGGGGGGCTGTTTTAAAGGCGGGACCCGCATCTGTACTCCGCTCAGATCTGTGGAATCAGAAGCTGTGGGGCAGAGCACGAGCACCCATCTTTTTCTTAAACCACCACAATGGAGTCTGCTGTGCCCCCTGGTTAAGAAACTCTGGTCTTGAAGCTCAGAAATGGGTGGGATTGGGCAAAACAAAATCAGAAGTGGTCAGAGCTGAACGCCCTGGGGGAAAATGCCGCCGACCCTCTGCCAAGCCCAGCTGGTAAGGTACCGGACTGCCTGCTGCCAGGCCACATGGGCTGAGGCCCGGTGGGACCCTTGCAAAATCAGGATGCGGCGTGGCTTTAGGCTATGCCGTGCAAACTCCCTGGCCCCCTGGCAGTTTTGTAACAAAGACAGGAAACAAATTTGAGCAAGCACCCGCAAGGAATGCACCATGAACCGGCAGTGTGGTGTAACAGTTCAGAGGGAGTGCCCCAGAGAAGGTGCTCCCTACCCTCCTTGCCCCTACCCAGCCTAGTGATCCCTGCCAGGCAACACGCTGGAGGAGCTCCTTTTCTCACCTGGAGAGGGAGATCATATCTGCTCGCCCGCCTGGCAAAGTCACAGTGCAGAGGAGAATCAAAGGGTCAGGGGGAGGACAGAAGGAACTTGTGGTCTGAGGGGAGCCTCCTCTGAACTGTAGCTTCTCCCTCCTTTCTCCTCCCAGTGCTCTCAGCCACCCCTCCCTATTCTCCCTGAACATCATGGGAGTTTAAAGGCACCTCTTGCCCTTGCAGAAAAAGGGGGAGCGGCATAGCCTGCCCCCGCCCCTCCATTCCCCCCTTCTGCTCTTGATGAATGTAAAATATTGGTTTTCAGCATGAGATAGAAGGAAGGCATGAGGAGAAAAAAATGACATTAAAGCAACAAAATGGCCTTTGCTGTCACCACTCCTTACGGTCCCCCAGAATTGACCCGCATGTGCATCAGTTTTCCCTCTTTGTGGGATGCTTTTGCTTTGTTTGTTCATGTGCCATATTGGGGGACGCCCTGCATGGCGGTAGAGATGGCACCCTGGATTCGGGCCTCAGCCCCACTGCCTACCTCTTACCACGTGACTCTAGACAAGATTCTCACCACTTCTTACCTGTCAAGCCAAGGGGGTTGGTAGTGCCTGCCCTCGGGGCCCAGGTGAGGATGAGACGTCTGGAGTAGGACCTGGGACACGCAGAGCATTGAGTGAATGTCAGTCACTATCATCGCTGGGGCTGTTTCCCTATATTTCTCTGTTTTCACCATCATGACATCCCACCTAGTCAATGTCCCATGTTGTGGAACTGTTCCCTTATCTTGGACGAGGTTTCATCTTTACACAGGGTCATGCGCAAATTGGCCCTTGTTTCCTATCGGGGAGGTTTTAGCTCCAGCTTTCGAGAAAAGACTCCTAATTGATGATAAAGCCCAGATTCAGCACGGAAGGTTAAACCTCACCTGTCCAGTGCGTCTTGGTGTCCAGGGCCTAGGTCAGCAGGGCTGGCGGTTTCCCAGTGGCCTAAGCCTGTTATGGGGAAAACTCGGGCATGGATCCAGTGGACAGTGGGTATCTCAGGGCAGCAGTGGCTGGGGAGCCACTTACTGACTGCTCAGAGGCACCTCTTGGTCTTTCTTGGGCTCTGGTCCAATCTGAAGAATGTATTCCCTCGTTCTGTGATAATGAAAAATCAGGCACATCTGTCAGTAAGGGACAGAGAAGCAATGACACCATGCCGCTCTATAGTGGGGAATGAAATCAGCCTGTGAACCGAATGAGAAAATCCCCAAGGAGGAAGATACACATGATAGGAGCCCACTTATATATATTTTTAAAATTCTGTATTCCCCTATGCATATGGATGTGTATGCAAATGCACAGAAGGATCCAGAAGAACATAAGTCACACTTCAGGGAGGCAAGTGGACTTGCCGGGGGATCAGAGTGTATTTATCTACATTTAAATTTTTATAAGAAATATGTACTCGTGCACTACCCGCTTAATAAAAGTATGATTTTAAGAACATTTAGAACACATACACACAAAATGAAAGTGTATGGTCATGCATAATGAGAGATTTGGGGTCAAAAAGACCTAGTTGTGACATCTGCACCACATCCTGTGCATGTGACTTGAACAAATGACTTACCGTCTTCTTAGCTGTGGACCAGGGAATCTCACCCAGAGGCGGTCTGCCCCCTGAAGACACTGGGCAATGTCTGGGGACATTATCACAACAAGGGAGATGCTGGTGGGGCCCAGGGGTGCTGCTCAACACCCCACAGTGCCCAGGACAGCCCCCACAGAGAAAGCCAGCCCTAGTGTCCCAGTACCAAGGGGAGGACTCTGCCGTAGAAAGAGCAGTAGTATCTGTCATGAAGGTTTTTTGTTTTTTTCATGAAGGTGTTTTGAGTTAACTCTCAACTCTATGTAAAGTTCAGAGTGAAAGGACCTGTGTTAGGGAGCAGGAATTACAGTTTAAAAAAATATTTTTAATTCTTCTAAGGTTGATTGATAAAACAAACAAAAAAACGAGAAGAATAGAAGGAATTCCCATCTCACCCTGCAGGCAGAGCCGGGCGGGCAAGGTGCCCTGGCCAGACCAGGCTCACCGGAACACCTGGTTCCGGCTTCCTCCTCGGCCACACCCACCCTCTGCAGGTGTGTGAGTCCCTCGCTCATTGCAGTCACGCACAGGTTCCCTAAGCTTCAAAGTGCATTGGGTTTTCTAGAACTCTCCAGCATGGCCTTTCTCACCAAGCATGGCCAGAGAGAGGAGACCTGGGCATCTCAGAGGTCACCCCCTGCCCCCAGGTGAAGCAGAAAGCGTCCCTAAGAAGGAGCGCCTGTGCGACTTGTAGAGTAGCACATTTGCTGGTTCTGGGGCCACCCGGCAACGACTTCAGATTCTGGCCCCACTTCACCCCTCAGAGGTTCTGCTTTCCTCTCTGGAATGCAGAGGAGACCCAGGCAGGCTCTGGCCCATGGTTGGAACTTGGCCATGTCCACCTAACATCCTAGGGGACCCGTCGGACGTGTCCTCAGAGCCCCACCTCTGAAGAGGCAACCTCCCTGGAGCTGGCAACACCCTAGGTTTTGGTTTCCAGGTTTGTTGCCAGGTGACCTTGCACAAGATACTTTATTTCTGTCGTTTCCTCATTGCCAGGTGGATTTGGGGCCACACCCAGAGTGAGATAGGGGGATCGACTATGACTTGTGTCAGGTCCTTTGCAGGATGTTCCTATGTACAGTGCTGGCAAGTACATAAGGCCTAAGGGAGGGGGCAGAGCTTTCATCAACCCCAGGCATCCTCTGTCCCTCGGGCAGCAGGTCTCTTTTTAACAAGGCTGGGGGCGAGTGGGCTCAGGCCCAGGGGCAGTGGAGAGACCATTCTGCTTGGCTGCCTTTCTCCTACACTGAGCACTTAATGGGAATCACCTCTGCCCTCAGGGCCCAGAAGCGGACAGGTCCAGCTTGGGCGCCCTCAAGGTTGCTCTGGTGGCAAGCCTGGTGGCTGGGCCTAGTTGGCCATGAGCAGTGCCCACCTCCGTGACTCTGTTCTGCCAGCTGCTGCCCTGGCAACTCAGGAGAGCTGAGACATGAGGCGCGCATGGGCATCCTTCTCCTTCTGCACTGGATGTGCCATCTTGAGGCCCAGGCTTGCCTTTGGCTGTGGTCTGCCCTCTGGTTCCTGTGGAGGAAATGGGGCGCCAGGGAAATGCTGCATTTTTATACCTGCCACTCCAGTGTCCCTCAGATCCATCTCTGCACAGCCCCACCTGGCTACCTGCTCAGAGCGCTTGCTTTCTCTCCCCTGTGCTGCCCCCAGGACGGTGGCTCTTTGGACCAGGTGTTGAAAGAAGCCAAGAGAATTCCAGAAGAGATCCTGGGGAAGGTCAGCATCGCGGTGAGTGTGCAGGTGCCGCTCCCCCCAGCCATCGCAGCACTGGGCGTATGTACACGCTCCTAGCCCCATTTATTCGTATTCCTGCTCCCTCCACGTGGCCAGTGGCCGCGTCAGTGCAGCCCTTGCAAGGAGGGAGAGTGCCGATGTCAATCCCCACCTGCTACAGGACTGAGCCTTTGCCCATACGATAGGGGTGATGCTTTCCAGCCCCACACAGGTGTCAGGGTTACATGGGACACTGGTGGCATGGTCCCAGGCACACAGGGTCCCCAGTGCCATGTCGTGTGTTTCCTCCCTGACTTGGTGACATAGCCATTGCACCCATCACTCCCCATCAGTTGGGGGTGGGGGATCCTTAGCACAGCGCCAGCACCAAAGCACTCAATACATGATGCCCATTGGGTGATGCGACCTCCAAGGCAGAGTGGCCAGCCAGACACTTACAGCCTTACTAGCAGGGCCTCGGGCCTAGTCTCAGCTTCCATGGGCCTCATCAGCTCCTCCCCTGAGATGGAAGGAATGGCAGTGTCTGCTTCTGGGTGGGCAGGTGGGTGATTGTGTGAGAATCAGTGAGTTAGGCATCTGTACCCACCAGTGTAGGGTGTCATTGCCATCACTTCGCCTCTCCTCTCACTCACCCCGACCTGAAAGCTGGTTCCCGAGCTGGTCCCCACATGGCGCTGCCCTGCTAACCCCTCCTCTCCCCATGGCTCCCTGCAGGTTCTCCGGGGCCTGGCATATCTCCGGGAGAAGCACCAGATCATGCACCGAGGTAAGACGCGTGGGGGCACCCTCCCGGTCCAACAGGGCGGCAAGTGGGCCTGAACGACACTTCTCCCGCTGGCTCTGCTCGCAGATGTGAAACCGTCCAACATCCTCGTCAACTCCAGAGGGGAGATAAAGCTGTGTGACTTTGGGGTGAGCGGGCAGCTCATCGACTCCATGGCCAACTCTTTCGTGGGAACGCGATCCTACATGTCCGTAAGTCCCTCAAGAGGCGTTTTCATCGCGCGCTGTACCCTCTTCCCCATTTTCCAGAAGCTTTTCCAAAAGCCTCTTTTGTTTGCCGGATTTCTCCTCTCCTTCAAAATTCAGTTTCCACCAGTTCTCACTAAGTGTTGTCTCTGGGAATGCCTGCTGTTTCCTTCCCATGGGTAGCAAAAACCCAGTCAAGGAGAGCAGTCAGTTAATTTCTGAGCCGAGAAACTAGCCCTCAGGTATTTTAGGAAAGGTCTGGGTGATAAATGGAGAAGATTCTGGGAAGTTCGTCTTGGGATTGTGTGAAAAAGGAGGCATTCCACTGTCCTTCTTGGGCCATTCATCCTTTTACAAAACTGCCAAGGATTTAGGTCTTTAACGAGCTGCCGTCAGCAATGGCTGGAAGCTTGTCTCCCGAGGCAGGTGGAAGGAGGAGACACAATCGCTTTGGTCTACAGAGGGGTGGCAGGGGTCAGGATGAGGCTGTGGGGGAACAATGAAGAGACACTCAGATGCCACCCCCGATCCCATGAGCTCCCTTGGGTACAGCATCCATCCGTCTCCTGCTGGGCCTTTTCTCTGTCTCGCCTGACAGCCAGAGCGGTTGCAAGGCACTCACTACTCGGTGCAGTCGGACATCTGGAGCATGGGCCTGTCACTGGTGGAGCTGTCCATTGGAAGGTACCCCATCCCCCCACCAGACGCCAAGGAGCTGGAGGCCATATTTGGCCGGCCCATGGTCGATGGGGCAGAAGGAGAGTCTCATAGCATCTCACCACGGCCAAGACCCCCTGGACGCCCCATAAGCGGTACGGCCCGAGTCTGGCACTTCCGGTTTGGATGAGCAGTGACCCAATGGGGAATGCCATGCCTGGGATGGCAGCTGCCTCGATTCTGGCCCCTCTCGGCACCACCTGTTCCCCTGGTTGTGCTAACTGCAGTCAGCAGTCCTCAGATGGTCCTGAGCCTTCTGGGGACAGTGCTGGAAGAAGCACCCCCGACTTGTCCCATTCAGGACAGCTGCACCTGTTGTCACCAGCTGGTGGGATCTAGAAACTAACCCCTCAGCCAAGCCACTAGTTGGTTGGTTGGTTTTTCCAACATTTTATCACGAAAATGTCCAAACGTACAGAAAAACCAAAAGTCTTGCCCAGCAAACGTCCTTATGCCCACCACTGAGACACAGCACTGAAAACCCTCCTGTGTTTGGGCCAGGCCTTCCAGGAAGCCCCCAAATTGAAAAGAACTTGACTCAGAATTTCCTTGGATAGCTTGTTGGACACACATGCAGCACAGCATGGGAGGGGACAGGAGGCTGGAGGGCAGCTGGGCTCCCAGACAATTCTTAGTACTTAGAGTGGCTGCCTATGAGGTAGGGGGGCTCCCCAACACCAGAGAGGCTCAGGCTGACACGTCCACCACTTTGGGGATGGTGAAATGGGGAGGGTTGCAACTGAAATGGCCTAACCTGGAAGTAGCACTTAGGGCTTTATGATTTCTTTTTATTTAAAGTCAAGTGACAGGAAGGGAGTCGAGTTCAATGAGAGTCCAAGGGAACATGCAGTGGACTGTGGTTGGTTGGTTTCATGACAGTTTTATTGAGATAGAATTCGAGTACCATATGATTCACTCATTTGAGGCATATATTAATAATTCTGTGGATTTTGGTATCCTCACAAGGTTATCCAACCATCACCTCTACCTAATTCCAGAACATTCCATCACCCCAAAAGGAAACCCCATCCCCATCCCCTGACAACCACTAACCCACTTCCTATCTGGATGTGCCTGCTCTGGACATTTCACATCAATGGAATCACACACTGTGTGGCCTTGTGTGTCTGGCTTCTCTCACTGAGCACCCTGTGTTCAAGGTCCATTCACATTGTAGCGAGTGTCAGTGCTTCCTTCACTCCTTTTTGTGGCCAAGTAATATTCCAGTGTGTGGATGGACCACGTTTTTGTGTACCTGTTCACCGTTGGTGGATGCTTGAACTGTCAGATGGTGATTTTCACGGTGTTTTCAAGCCAGACCTTCCCGTTTCCTGGGACCACACCCAGACTGCTAGGGTGTCTTGGTTTCCTTTAAGGGGAGAAACCTGCCCCCATCTGTGTCCACAGGCTCTGGCCCTGCACCTCCCAGTCCGACTCCCAGATGGCCTCCACATGTTCTGCTGTGACCCCCTCCCAGCCGGGAGGAGCACTGGGTCATGCCAGGCCACTTCAGCCCTCTAGCACCTCCCCCAGCCCCAGCCCAAGTGCCCATTTCAGGACAGGTCAAAAGGGGAAAGTCCAACTGCCAAACCCAGACCTGGCCAGCTGGGTCTAGGATGGGTCAGCCACCCCCCAGCTGGCCACCTGTCCTGAGCTGCATTTAGGTCCTGCTGCTGTCTCTACCTGTGGCTCCATGCAGTGTCACGCTACTGTCCTTAATTGTGGTCTGCAAGCCACACATCCCCACCACCACACTCCGCCTCTGCACCACAAAGCAGGGCATAACGACTTCTCAAAAAATGCTTCTCTTCATTTGGATGTGTTATTATTATTATTTTTTTTAATTCACCAGAGACTCGGGAGTGAAGTTATGTTCCCAGGAAATGAACTCAGTAGCCACGTCGCTATGCCAGGGGAGCCTCCCCTGGTTCAGCCAGTGTGGGGAGAAGTGCTGGGCTGTATTCAGTGCACTCAGACCTTGATGCCCAACAGAAATGCCGCAGCCGCCTCCCATCTTGCCCGTTTTTGTTTCTCCCCGCACAGGTCACGGGATGGACAGCCGGCCGGCTATGGCTATCTTCGAGCTGCTGGACTACATTGTGAACGAAGTACGTACCTGAAGGCCCTTTAGCAGGTCTTCATGCCCGCAGATTAAGCTATCCTATAGGAATACATTACCGAAAAGAGGGAATTCAGTGCATAGACTGAATTGTGTTGGGGAGGGAGCCAGGGGGAGAGACAGAAGTTACCAGGTGTAAAAACATTGTGATAACTTCCAGCTCCACTGCAGAAATCCACTCCTCCCCAAGGGACATTTTTTTGTTTGTGTTTATAAAGATGAACCCAGAATTCCCACCACAGTCCCCTCCCCGCAAGGCCAGTAACCAAGTACTTGGGCCAAGGAGCCAGGCCAGGCCCAGAGCTCTGTCACCCATCTCTCACTCTGAGCATCATGGAGCCAGTGTGCTCGAAGTCTTAAATTGTCTCACTTCCTCAGGGAAAATCCAGGTGTCCCCTCCTCTCTGGAAGGAGGCACACAGTGCCTAGAAGGGTAGCATGAATATTCCTGTTTTTGTTTTTTTTTTAAGATTTTTATTGGGGTATTGGGGGGATGGGAACAGTGTTGGGGAATTGGGGGAAGGGGAACAGACAAGTTGCTGTTGTTTTGTTCTTCAGTCTAGTTGTGGAGGACGTTGCTTCACTGGCCCAAGTTGGCACCATCATTGCTCTTCCCGGGCGAGGCAGATCAGTCACTGGCTTCTGGATGGCCGCTCACTGCGGCTGCTGGCCGCTCACACTGGCTGCTGGCTACATACAGTAGCCCATGGCAACCCACTGCAGCAGGGGCTGCAGCCTATGCCGTCGCTGGCGACTCTCGACAGCCCAGCTCCAGGTTGAGCTGTTGTTCAGCATCTTAGCTGTAGAGGGCAGTGTCACTGGCCCTCATATGTGGGATCTGAACTGGGGCCTCTGGCGTCCCAAGCCAGTTCTTAACCATCACACCACTCGGCCGGCCCGAATATTCCTGTTTTATAGACAAGTAAACCGAGGCCTAAGGATGGGAGCAGCCTCCGTAGAGGCCTGCAGCTGGGGAGGGATGAAGCAGGACCTGACTCCGAAGCCTCTACCTTGGCACAGTGTGGTCACCTGCCCCTGCCCCCCAACCTCTGGGGGCTGACGTGTGTTTTAGATGATCCTCTGGGCAGGTCAGAGAAACAGGGTGGCAGAGCTGCCTGCAGTGTGGGGCTTGGCTCAGGGCTGAGTGTCAAGGTGAGCAGTTGGTAGTGACAGAACAGGGCAGGGTGTCTCTGCCCAGGGTGTACACAGCTCTACCTGCACTTGGCAGTGCCGTCCAGGCCCAGCCAGCACGTCCCAGTGAGGACACCACCACCTCCCACTCTGAGCAGAAAGGCTGAGGAGGAGGCCCTGTGGGTTTCACTGGGCCAGTCTCTGCCCACCGCCTCCCTGACGGGCCTAACCCTGCACATGGCAGTCTCCATCCTGGGACATGTGTGCCAGCCCAGGCTCCTTGGGCTCCCCCAGCTTCCAGTCTCAAAACCCTGGAACTAGCTGCCTCCTGTGGTCCAGATCCACAGCTCATTCAGGATACCTACAGAAGTGGGTGGCCCAGACAGGGTGACCCATGGTCAAGAGTGACCACCTTTGTCTATAAAATTAGGGTGAGCCCTGCTTTCCTTCCCTGTAGAACCATTGTGATTCCCCAAACCAGAGCTTTTGAAAGAAAACCCTGGAAGAGCCCAACCCAGCTGGCAGGGCAGGCAGCAGGGCCTGCAGGGAGAGGAATGGCTGCCAGCCTCCAGCAGGGCGAAGGGACGAGGTCAGGAGAGGTGCATCCTGAGGGTCCTCAAAAGTGTTGTGCTGTCCTGGTGTGCGGGGTTGGGAAGCGTCCTCCCTTCCGTGATTCCAGAACCCTTTGTGAGCATCTGACTCCCACCCGTCTGTTCTCCCCGACAGCCTCCTCCCAAGCTGCCTAGCGGTGTTTTCACCCAGGACTTCCAGGATTTTGTGAATAAATGGTAAGGTGCCATAGCCTCCAGCTCGGTCTCGGGTGGGCGGGGCTGTGCCAGGCCTCAGGATCCCTGCCTGCCTCCAAGGATGGGCCACTATAGCTCCCATCCATCAACCTAGATGCGTTCTTCCTCTGCTGAGCCTGCAGGTCTGGAATACTGGGCAGTCTGCAGCATCCAGTGGGCCACCTGTGCTCACCTGAGAACCCAGAGTCCCTTTCCAAGGCTGCTGAGTCACAGTGTCTGGCTGCCATCCCCAGCTCTTTCCCAAAACCCAGAGTGAACCAGGTTTTCAGGCACTTTGGAAATAATGCTATTCCCGCCTTGCCTTCTGCTAGCAGGTCCCCCAGTATCCTAATCCCTTGAGGCCTGCAACCCACCAGTTTCCAAACAAGCCTTCCCAGCAGGATTCTGGGAGGTGGTCAGCTGTTCTGGACACTCTTGCCCTCTGGAGATGGGCCTGGGGCGAGTGGGGTGGGGCCAGGGCCACCCTACTTACCTTTAGGGCCATCCTACATGTCAGCATGAGCAAACACTGCCAACCCCCTGCTGCCTGGGGACTATATGATTCACAGCAGCATTCTCGCTCCTGCTGGTGAAGGTGCCACTAGCCCTTTGCACAACCTCTGGCCAGCGCTGTGTGGCACAAATCTACTTGTCCATTATCTGTGTAAATGTTTTTATATCCATGCAAGGTTTTCTCTGTGTTTGAAGAACTATCTTTCAGCCTCAAGCTGCTTTGAGTAGCTGCCTTTAGGCAGTTCTGCTTTTTTGAAGGAAAAAGTTCTATTTTGACAGACTCCCAAATTTGGGGGTTTTATTGGAAACAGAGCTATGGTTGCTGGTGGGCCTCGGACTGAGCAGCAGCTGGGGGGTTTGTTTCTACCTTCTTTCCCTTTTGCTCTTTTCCTGGGCTCAGACCCTCACTTTCCCATTCCCAGGGTGTCCTGCCCTTATACCACAGGGTAGCGCTGGGGCCCTCACCCACCGGGTCTAGGCAGCAGAGTGACCGCAAAGCGGGTTCTGTCCCTGACCAGGTTCATGGGTGTGGGGACGGGTCAGCACAGGCTACCCGGCCACAGCTCAAGACGCAAGTCCCCACAGCCACTGACTAACTGCCCTGTCTTGTTTTCCTACCCTGTCTCCTTGTCCTTCCCCACGGAACCCCCAGCCTAATTAAGAACCCAGCCGAGCGAGCGGATCTGAAGATGCTCATGGTGAGTGATGCTGTGGATTCTGGGGTCACCGGGGGTGCAGACTGCTGCACAGGGCCCCTCCCTCCTCCTCAGGGAGAGGGAAACCCCATCAGAACCCCTTGCCCCAAGCCGGCTCTTGTCCTGGGAGCTGGAGAACTCCTTTGGGTCTCATGGTCCTTGAGCAGGAATGATCCAGAACAGCCGCTCAGCTGCTGGGGGAGCAGCAGGGCCCTGGCTGTGCCCGGGTGGGGGTGTTCCTGGAGAACGATGAGCTCTGATGCTTCTGAGCTGCTCCTGCCTCGGGCTTGTCAAGCCCCCCGCAGGTCAGGGAGGCTACAGGGTTGATGCCTTTCTTTAAACCCACACCATTTAACGTCCTTGAAACCCAGGGTGGCCACCAAAACCCGCCTTCCCCTCAGGGCCTTTGCACAGTCGTTCTCCCTAGGGGACACGTCCTGTTCTTCTCAAGGCTGGCTGTTCCCCATCTGTGAGTCTCAGCTTCAGCACCCCCTCTGAGAAAGTCCCAGGCATCTTGTCTAATCCCACTCCACTAGCAGTTGTGGCAACAAAGCTGTGTCTCAGTTGCAGTCACTGTTTGCTGTGGTCAGAATAGAAAACCTAGTCTGCGTCTGCCTGATTCTTTCTAGAAATTTCTTATGGTGTCTGACAGGTTTTCCAGTACCATGTGCTCAAGGAATGTGTGACATGAAAAATACATGTTCATTGTAAAATATACAAATATACGAAATAGAGAAATACATTTATGTTGAAACCCCCTGTATTGCGCCCTCCACCTCCAACTCTCCCATTCACACTGCAAGAAACCCTTCCAGGTCCCTCCCTGCCCAAGTAAAACTCTGCTGTTTGGGGCTAACATTGCAACCTCCACCCTGTTGCCCTGGACCAGAGGAATCCTGTAACCTTCTTTGGTTTTTCACCCAAGCCTTCATCTTCAGGAAGATGAGAGTGATCTTGCCTGCCCCTAGCTTGCACAGGAGGCAGCAGTCAGGCCCTTGATGTCACGTGGGGAGACTAAACCCTCCATGGACTCCAGGCCCCTGCCTTCCTGCTCTGGACCGCCCCTCCCAGCACCCTTCCTGGTCAGGAAGCCATCCGCTTACCCCACCTAGCCTGGAACCAGGAAGCTCTAGCACTCTGCTGTCTGTGGGAACCACCAGCCATGGGTGTCTCTCTAAATTACTTAAAATTAAAAGGGATGCACAAATCTGTTCTTCAGCCCCACAAGCCTTATTTACAGGGCCCAGGAGCCTCATTTGGCCGGTGGCAGTCACACTGGACAGGACTCAGGGAACTTGCTATCCTCACAGGGAGTTCTCTTCCAGATCAGATGGTCTCACCCAAGGCGACTCTGCCTGCAGGGGACACTGGGCCAAGTCTGGGGACAT
Organism: Hipposideros armiger; assembly: GCF_001890085.2. Taxonomy (NCBI): domain Eukaryota; kingdom Metazoa; phylum Chordata; class Mammalia; order Chiroptera; family Hipposideridae; genus Hipposideros; species Hipposideros armiger. The sequence continues at coordinate 958,139 of NW_017731552.1, read as the reverse complement.
CTGTGGTTGTCACAACTGGGGGGTACTCCTGGCACAGAATGAGTGGGGGCCACCAGGAGTGCCTAGGATGGCTTACCCACAGGGAATGACCTGGCCCCTGTGCCCACAGTGCTGAGGGGAAGACCTGGACTCCAGGGAGCTTACAGCAGCCTCACCCTCCCCTGAGACCCTGTCCCAGGTGTGCAAGGCCCCAGGCGTGGCACCTCCCTGCTCTGGGTCTGGTTCTCTCCCTATCCTGAGTGTGTCTTCCTGTGGCTAGGGGCCTATTCTCTTTCAGTTTTCAGGTTTTTGTTCCGCATGGCCTGCCGGACCCAAGCAGAGGGCTGGTACCTTCCTCCTCCCCGCAGACACCTGCCTATTCACAGCACCTCTTATTCCCTTGCAGAACCACGCCTTCATCAAACGGTCCGAGGTGGAAGAAGTGGATTTTGCCGGTTGGTTGTGTAAAACGCTGCGTCTGAACCAGCCCAGCACGCCCACACGCACCGCCGTGTGACGGGTCGGCTGGTGACCTGTCTGCGTCCTGTCCACCCGCCCTTCCCACCCAGGACAGATCAGCTCCTTCCCCCTCTCCCACCGCACCGCCGCGGAGAAGACATGCACACAGCGGAACATTCACTTCCTCTCCCACCTGTTGCAGCCGGCGGGCCCTCTGGTCTCTGGGGAAGGGTGACGCTGCTCATGTTGTCGTCTGAGAATCTGCTTACTTTAAGTTTTAAAAAACCAAAACAAAACAGGGAACGAAAAAGCAAACCGAGCCCATTGTACTTCTTGTTCCATTTGTTCTTTGGGTATCAACCTCCCGTCCAACCCCAGGAGGTCAGTGTCCCTTGAGGGCAGCCCTGGCCCCTAGCAGACCGGGCCACAGAGAAATTGGGGTGGGAGTGGCCTCAGGAACTGGCTTCACTCTTTTTTCCAAGGGAAGCCTTGGAGGGAACGCATAGACGTTGGCATCTTTCACCAAAAGAGAGGGAAGTACTACCTTGCGTTTCTGTGTGTCACCCCTCGTCTGACACCTGCCCCCTTGAAGGTAGCCCTCCAGCTGGCCCAAAAAGCAGTCAGCCTGTTGCTTGTCATGGGGTCCACTTCTTTCTGGGCACTGCTGCCTCTTGTCATGCAGCCTGGACAGTCGACCCTGCCTGTCCTCAGCAGAGCATGCCCTGTCCTCAGGAGGGACCTTCTAGTTCTCTCCTATGCCTCAGGAGCAGACACTTCTGACTCTTCATGGCAGCAGAGCTGAAACTCGACTCAGCAGAAAGGAAGTGTTGGGTTTCCAAACCATCTGTGTGGTTGAAACCCCCAGCAGATCCCTGCACACACACACACAAAACCACCACCAACACACCCCCCCACCCCCACCCACCCCAGCGCCTGCAGATGTGGGCGGGTGGCACCCTCTGTCACCTCTGCTAACCCAGCGAATCAGAAGTGACCACTCCGGCACGTCATTCATTTGGGCCCTCAAACCGTTCAGCCACAGCTGGTTAGAAATGAAACATCCGTGGGGAGGTTGTCCTAGTTCCTGTGCCTGTTGGGGTGACCAGCCAGGCCCTCTGAGACCCAAGGCCAGCCTTTCTGCCTTCAAGGTTCAGAGAAGGCTGCCTCTGGGCCGTCAGACAGTAGGAAGTGGAGGAGGCCAGGGCTGCTCTAAGGCTCCCCTTCTGTGAGCTTTGAAGATGAAGCTGTCAGCTGCCCCACTCAATACTTCCTGATGGCTTGAAACAAGCTGATATTTATCTGTGACAAATTTCAGGGGAACGGTTCCCTGAAAGGGACACAGCCTGGTGCTAGCCAAGCTGGCCCTGGGTTTTTGGAGGAGGAACAGCAGAAGGTAGGGGCTGGTGGCCCTGTGGGAACTGCTGAATTCTTTTCTTAGGGAGACCCTTCTAGTCTCCCATGTTGGTTTTTTTTCCTGTGGACACGAAAGAGAAGACAAGTTGGTGGCTCCTTCAAACGGCTTTCCAGGTTTCTGCCACTTCATAGTTCTCTCCCCTGATTTAGAAAAGAATAAAAAAGATAACCAGAAATGATAAAGGTGTTGCTATGTGGGTGCCCAGTCTCCTCAGGGGGGGAAGGGGCCCTAACTTGTAAACTGATTCAGCATCTTGACCCAAGGATGCCTGGTGCTAGCAGTCCCAGGTGGGCCTGTCCTGTACACATCAGGGCCCCAGGCCCCAGCCAACTGTTAGTGTGGAACCAGCCGCCATCTGCAAGGAGTAAGCACATTGATGGGGGTGATGGAGGATGGTTTGGAAACTAGGCACCTCCACAAGCTTTGAGAGGTCTAGGTACCTCCCCTAAGGCCATCAGCACAGACCACTCTGCATGCTATGCTGTACTATTGCTTTTGCCAGTATCCCTCAGATATGGAAAGGTCTAGGGAGAGACTGGCTCTTTCTCTTCCCACTCTGCATCAGAACCAGGCTCCTAGTAATAGGGATGCACGCCAGAGCCTTGGAGATGGGTGGTGAAAGCGTGTCTGAACTGCTGAGGGCTGAGTTTCCAGGTGTCTCCCTTCCCTGCCCCCATTTCTTGTGAACATCCCCAGCCTTGGTACCCTCTGATCCGACACCCCAGTCACTGTGGGTCCCTTGCTCCCAATGGCCTGGCCAAAGGTAGCCACAGACCTGGGGACCCACTTCTCATCTCTGACGTGGTTATAGGTTCTCTGTTGCAAGGGAACAGCAGGCTGTTCTCTGTGAAACACATAACAGCCCTTAGTTTTGGGGTCTCCTGACATGAGGTCCAGGCAGAAGGTGATGTCAGGCCTCCCCTGGTTCTCAGGAGAGAGCGAGGGTTTTGTACACATCGAGGTTTCTCGTGGCTGTTCTTTCAGTACCCAGAGGGCCAAGTACATGAGATGACACAGCCACTGTGTTCAGGGGGGGGCCCTGAACACAAGGCAATACCTGTGACCCCTAGCACCCCTCTGACCTCTGTCCATAAAATCAATCAGGAAACAAGTTGGAGAGCTTTGGAATCTTGCACGATGGGTAGTCTTTCATTTATTTTTGTGGGGGTTTTTTTGTGGTGTTTTTTTTTGGTGCTTGGTTCGCAAGAAGAAAATATTGAGTGTCTTGTCAGTGCAAGTTTTTTTCAGCTCAATAGTTTTATCATAAGAAACAGCACTTTACATGACCACGTGTGCTGTCCCCTGTGTCCCCGCCTGGTTCCTTTCCATGGCGTTCGTGCCTTGGAGCCCTGAGCAGCTGACCCTGAGAGCCCCGAGGGTGACCCACAGAATAAGTAATCAGCAACTCCATCGGATGTAATGGAACCAAATCCATCCAAATACTCACTACCTTCATCCTGTGGTCTCCTCAGACCAGATCAGCCCTGGTCCTGGGGCAGGTCATATTCCCTTCTGTGAACATAGCAAATGTTCCAGGGTGGGGCAGTGGGGGACATGGCAGGGGAAAAGGGATGCATGGCATTCGGCTGCACTCACAATTTTCAATTTTCTAGCAGCTGCATTTACAATAGGGAAAAAACAGGTGAAGGTAATTTGATGGTATGTTTTGTTTAACCCAGTAGAGCCCAGATATTACCATTTCCACTTTGTAATTAATATGAAAAATGAGTATGGTATTTTACATTCATTTTTTTTTTTGGTACAACATCTTTGTGATATGGGCTGTTTTGCCCTCACAGCACATCTTAGTTCAGACCCACCACATCTCAGGTGCTCTATGGCACACACACGTGGACATGTCTAAATCTTTCCTGCACTCTGTCCTCTCCCAGCTGTCTTTAGCCCACTAGGTCTCAATGGGGACAATCCTAACCCCTCAACCCAGGGATGCTGGGTGGTATCTGGGGACACGTGGCTGTCACGACTGCAAGTGCTCCTGGCATTGAGTGGGGAGGGGCCAGGGATGCTGCTCAACACCCCACAATGCCCAGAACAGCCCCCCACAGAGCGTGACCTGGCCCCAATGTCCATGATGCATAGGGGAGGAAGCCTGATTTAGCCCATACCCCTCCCTGAATTTGATGCTGTAGGAGACGACAGTCACCCAGCAACAGAGGTCAGACCCTGACTTGTCTGTGTCTTGGGGCTGCCCTTGAAGCCATCAGACTTCCGATATCTAAAGCCTGGGATGCAGTGTGGCAGTGGGGTGTGGACAGGGGCAGCCCAGAATTTTCTGGAAGGTGGGCAATCCAGAGAAGCCGCTGGGGGCAGAAGTGTGTGCCTACCAGGGCAGGAAGCCTCAGGTCTGGGAGGGGAACTCAGCCTCCCTCTCCTGCCATGGACTCAGGGTTTAACAGAGTTCAGAGGAAGCTGCTACAGGGTTTCCCAGAAAGCTGGGTCCGAGGTGGAGTGGGGTGAGTAAGGGGAAGAGACCACACTTAAAATGAAACCACCAGGGCCTCCAAGCCCCACCCACTCCTCTGGGGGCTCTGAGCTGACCAGGTGTGCGAGCCCCAGGCAGGCCGCCCCAAAGCTGGAGGCTGCACCTTGATCCGCAGGCCAGGTGGGTGGAGGACCTGCCTGTTCTGCAGTCCCCCTGGCAACGATGGGGTTCTCCAGAAGGAAGGAAGGTGGGAGAGAGAAGGCTGGGCCCCATGGCAGCCTGAACTGAGGCCCGAGTCTCCAGTCTCCGGTTTCTGCCCAGGATTCCCAGGGGAAGGAGGGAGGCCCACAGAGAAGCACCTGGAGAATCAGAGAGGCCTCAGATGAGGGAGGGACTCAGGCCATGAGCCCTGTCTCCTCCCTGGTGACACCCACCCCATGGTAGCAGGAGCTCTAGTGCCTGGACTGGCATCGTAGTCACCCCTGGCTCTGCAGCCTTAGGGAAGGTACACCCCTGGGGGTTTCAGGTCCCTTGTCTGCAAAGGGGGTCATCACAGACTAAAGTAGATGGCTGGTGTCTCACATTCCCCCAGGAATGACCTCCCCGCTTACTCAGACCCCCCCACCCCACCTTGAGACCCAAAATACTGGGGTAGGTGCTGCCCAGGGACTCCCCAGAGGGAAGGTGCAAGTCTTTCACTTACTCTTGCCTCCTCCTTGTCTTTGCACCTGCTGTTCCCTGTCCTGGAAGTTTCGCCAACCCTAACTCCTGCTCAAACGTCAGGCTTAGGACAAGCATCCTCCCCCTTCGCACTGCCAAGGGCTGCCAGACCCCCACAGTAAGCCCTCAGCACAGCTGCTGCTTTAACTCCACACCCCCTACCCCCAGTCTTAGTCTCCTGGCCTTGGACTCGGTTCTTCAACATGACACATATGACCAAGCACCAAAAGAAAAAATAGGTGAACTTGAACTGGTCAAAATTTAAAGCTTGGGTACAAGAAGAGAGTGAATAGACACCCCACTGAGTGGGAGAAAATACTTGCAAATCCTATATGTGAGACAGATCTGGTGCCAGAATTAATAAAGAATCCGTGGAACCCGGCAACCAAGAGACAATCTCCCTAATTAAAAAGCAGGCAATGGATGTGAATGGACATCCCCCGAAAGACAACGTACAAGTTCCCAGTGAGCACAGGGGGAGTCGCTGGACTTAGTCTCCCCAAGGGCTAGACCAGCACCTGGAGCTGGGCTGGGGGACGGGGGCGACTGGGATCAGAATTCCTGGGGCCTGGCAGGCCCCCACAGGGGAGGGGACGCCACCGGGATGCTCAGCGCCCAGGGGCAGGGAGGCGAGTTAGCAAGGATGTGGCCTGAGGTTCCAGGATAGGGGGGTGGGAGGAGCACTGGAGGCAGGGTGGGGTGCGGCTGGGGCGGCCCCACCTCCCACGGGCGGGAGGGATGCCTAAACCCTGAGGTGCGCTGTCTCGTCTTCACCCCACATTAAACAGCAGGAAGTGGCTCTGGGGTGACAGGAATAGGATCCTGTGTGACTTCCCCTCCTCCTCCCTTGTCCAAGGGGAGTGGGGAGGCGAGGCACAGGTGCGGAGAAGCCGTGGGCCCGCCTGCGACATGGCGGAAGCCCCTCCCTGCCTCTCTTCTCCCCTCCCCTATTTCTCCGTCTCTCCCCTCCTCTCTGCGTCCCTTTCCCCTCACCTCCGCCCCCTTCCCCTCACCTCCGCCCCCTTCCCCTCACCTCCGCACCTCTCCGCTCCCCTCCCCGCCTCCCTTCCTCTCCTCTCCCTTTGGCCTGTTCACCCCCAAGCCCAATGATCCTTCTCTTGAAAGGAAAGGGGCCATTCTCTAGGGCTGACTTCCCAGCCCACCTGACCCTTTCACCCCTGAGGTTCTGGAAGCCTCTCAGAGCCTTGTGTTTGGAGGTTCCGGGTTCACAATCGGGCCAACCTAGGTGGAAGTTTCCCCAGAGCCCAGTAGAGACCCAGAGAGCCTGGTGCCCAACTGCCTCTGCTGGGTGCTCCTTCTCTTGTGCATTTTAGGGTGTGCTTCTTGCCCCCAGAAAACGCAGGTTCCCCATATGTTATTTATTGTGGGTGGACATGCACTGATCTACATCTGTTTGAGTTGCCTTAACATCTTCCCTCCACAGCAGCATGATTCACTGTATCCAAAAGTGGAAACAACCCAAATGTCCATCAACTGGTGAATGGATAAATGTACAATGAATTATTATTCAGCCATGAAAAGGAGTGAGGCGCTGACACTCGCTACAACAGGGGTGGACCTTGAGCACACCGTGCTCAGTGAGAGAAGCCAGACACACAAGGCCACACAGTGTGTGATTCCACTTATGTGAAATGTCCAGACAGGCACATCCACAGCTACAGGAAATGGGTTAGCGGTTGTCAGGGGCTGGGGGAGGGGATGAGGGGTGACTGCTGATGGGGACGGGGCTTCTTCTTTTGGGATGATGAGAATGTTCTGGAACTAGTGGTGATGGTTACACAATATTGTGAATGTACTAAATGCTGCTGAATTGCATGCTTTAACCCTTTGAGTGCATTCATTGATTTCAAGTTTTTTCTCCAAAATGTGTCCAAAATCCACAAAAGTCGAACGTCACAGCGAAATTAAGTGGGTGAGCTATATGATATGTGAATGATATCTTAATAAAGCTGTTATAAAAAAACAAACTGCCCTCTCGTGTGTGTACACACAGTCACTGTCTCGCAGGAGCAATGTTATTGACATGCCCAGGGTGACTCCCCTGTCCTGTCTAGTGAGTCCTTAACCAGGCCCTGAGTGGAGTGCTGGGGAGAGAGGTGAATGGGCCTGGTTCCTGGCCTTAAGCGGCTTTCAGACAGGCTTAGATGGGTGTGGACCTGTCTGCCAGGGAGTGGATCTGTCTGCAGGGCCCCAGGTAGGGTTGGACAGGGGAGGGAGCAAGGCCCACCCATTTGACAGATGAAACCACTCAAGTCCCAGAGACAGGAAGGCAAGCTGGAAAGTAAGTAGAGCAGCTGGACTTCCAGCCAGGGTTTGCTTGACCACGGAGCCTCAAGCCACCACAGGTAGCCTCTGGGGACACTGTAACCAGCACCTGAGCCCCAGGCTCAGGCTACATGAAGCCTCCTTCCTGGTGGTTTCTGAGCCAAGGGTCCCTCCCTTGGTAAAGGCAGCCGACATCCTGTTCTGCCTTGGACCTTGCCCCGCCCCCTTCCACAGGGGACCCTGTGGGACTGTCCTTGTCATCAGCTGGCTCTGGTCAGCAGGACTTCTGTGGGGTGGATGTGATTCTCAGTGCCACTTTCACGAGTGGCAGGGAGCTCAGGCAAAGGAGCCCAGAGAGAAGAAGTTACTTGCTCTGCCAAAGGGCACTCAGAGAGAACTTGACATTGACCTTGACCCCTTGACCTTGACTCCAAGAATGCCCAGGCCAGAAGAAGGTCAGAAAAAGAAGTGAGTGGCCCTGAGGGTACTGGGGCAGTGGCTGCACCTGACACAGCCTCTCTCTCTCTCTCTCTCTCTCTCTCTCTCTCTCTCTCTCTCTCTCTTTTTCTCTCTCTCTCCCTCTCCTTTCTCTCCTGGGCCTGAAAGTGAAACCGGTGACACCAAAGTGAAACTGAAGCTACTGCCTGGCAGCCAATCCTGCCTGCCCCTGAGAGGGGGAGAGAGAAGGAGAGAGGGTGGCTCCTCTGGCCAGCCCACGTGGCAGACAGTGGGATGGAGGGAGGGAGGAGTCGCTTTATAAATTGCGGTGATTTTAAAAAAGGAAAGAACCAAGGGGGAGGTCTGGCCAACCAGAAATGTTGCCACGTTCTCCCTTCCACTCCTCTGCCTCCCCTGCCACCTTCCCTGGTTGTGGGTACCCACCGTTCTGAGTGCCCCAAGAAATGCCATCTTGTGGATGGCAAGAGGGGGTGGAGCAGGGATGGAAGTGGCCTTGTTCTCTTGGGGTCTCTCTGGATGAAGCTGACCCAAGAGCCATCTCTGCTGGTTACTCAGCTTCAGGCTGGAAGGGTCCATTGCACAGATGGAAAGCCAAGGCCCCCTGAGAGTGAAGACAGGCTACTGAGGCATGGGGTGGAGGGCAGCTAGATGGCTCAAGTGCTGGATTGTCTGGAAGCCACTAGGCAGCAGTTTTCCTTCTCTGCAGAGCACAGACAGGGAGAAGCAAGTAGGCACGGTTTGCAGCAGGCAGGATTAAAGTAAGACCCAGGCCAGACCAGAGTTTCTCCCTCTCAGCGCTGTAGACATTTGGAATGGGTCATTCTCCGGGGTGAGGTCATCCTGGGCACTGTGTGGTATTGAGCAGCATGCCTGGCCTCCATCCACTCGATGCCAGGAGCACCCCCAGTCATGACAAACCACTGCCCTAAGCAAATTCCCATGGTGTGGGGCCAGGCCATAGAGAAAGTGGCAGAGACAAAGGTCTGAGCCAGGCCCCAAAGGTAGGCAGGCTGGTCCCCCAGCTTCGGAGCACTCCACTGAGGTTCTGAGAGGCCCCTGGGAACTATGGTCCAGCCTGGAAGTGAGGGGGCATCCAGGAGACCAGCCTGAAGGTGGAGAGGGGAGCCAGAACTAGGTGGAAACTGGAAGCTTCAGGCTGGAAGGGCCCATTGCACAGGTGGGAATCCTGAGCTGTGGGTGGAGTCAGGAGCGACAGCCGCAGCAGCAGGAGCGGCCACCGCAGCGCCGGGATAACTCCGCCTTCTTCCACCTTTGGGACTCAGTCTAAGTAGCCCCTGAAGTGAGGTGCACCAGCCTCACTGCAAAGAGACCAGGCATTTACCCAAGGTTATGAGTTCAGAGGCTGCAGGAAGTGTCTGCTGCTCAGAGAATATTTCTCCTGGGATACTCAGGGGGTGTCCCAGGAGAGAGCTCAGGGGCACCCCGGTGCTCTATACGGCCGCGATTTGTCAAGGAGTACTGAAGTATTTCAATACTTGCACACCTGTCAGTTGGTTAAGAGCTCGCTCAAGAGTTTGAGCTCTGAGCAACAGCGGTTCGAGTCTAGCCCGAGCTGAGCAGCCGCTGCTGCCAACAGGTAGCAGGATGCTTCAGCTAAAAAAAAAAAAAAAAAGAGAAAAAAAACCCAAAACTTGCACACCTGGTTTGGCCACCCTGGGGTGTGCTGGTTAAATGTTAGCTCTGCCTAAGAGCACTTTTTGGGAGGGGCCCCAGGACCTGGGAGGGGCCTGAATGGGAGGAGATTTCTACGAAAAGGGAAATCAGAGGGGCTTCTGGCAACTCGCCTGGCCTCCTTTGTACCTGTGCACGAATTCCAGGTTTATGAGGCACCTACCGCCTGCATAGACTGCCCACAAATCAGTGATGCTCCTACAAGGTGGTCACAGCAGGATTTAAAGGGCCTGAAGCCAGAAGCTGAGCTGGTAGCCACTTGTTTCTGTAGCTGCAGGTGGTAGTTTGCACGTTCCTTTCTTCCTAATGTCTTCGCTTGCCAAGTAAAAAAGACTGGCCCTGTTAAGTTAGACCCTAATATAGTTTATTTTACTTTCTCTTCTTTTTTTTTTGTTTTAGTCTTTTTAAAAAGACAATCAGAGCCCTGATTTTTTTTATTGTGGTAAAATATGCATAAAATCAACCATCTTTACCAGTTTTAAGTGCACATTAACGCATTAAGCACATTCACACTGCTGTGCAGCAGTTCCCACCATCATCTCCAGAACTTTCTCATCTTCCCAAACTGAAACTTTGTTCCCATTAAACACTCACTCCCCTCCCCTCCCCCAGCCCCTGGCACCACCATCTACTCTCTGTCTCGATGAATCTGACTCCTCTGGGGACCTCCTATGAGTGGAATCACACAGTATTTGTCCTTCTGTGTCTGGCTTATGTCACTGAGCGTAATGTCCTTAAGGTTCATCCATGTTGTAGCTTGTGTCAGAATATCCTTCTTTTTGTGGCTGAATCCATGACACTTCATATAAAGTTCAAGGTACTTGTCTGGCCTACAGATTCCCGTTCACTGCCCTCTGAATGCCCTGCTCCAGCCACACTGGCCTCCTGGCTGATTTTCCATCACTAAGCTCAGTCCTACCTCCAGGCTTTTACCTCCCCAGTTCCTCACACCTGTGAACCTGTCCCCTGATCCCCATTCAGGTCTCTGCTCAAATACTACCTCCTTGAAGAATTTTCCCTGATGACCATTAAAAAAAAAAGAACTATCCCCTAGACAAAACTAGATGTCTGACTCTACGGAGTCCTGAGCCTTTTTCTGTCTTTGAGCTATTTCACAACTGTGTAACCTGTAGAAAGCTGATAATAATGGCCATACTTCTTTTTTTTCCAAGCAATGAATAATAACTTATTTGGCATCAGTGTTGTACTTATTCCCATTTTAGGTGCAGTGAAGTTGACAGACAAATAAATCTAAAAATAGTAGTTGAGCCATGATACATATTTACTAAATTTGCTATTCCGCCATCTTGGACTTTCCTTTGCTATGACCATGATTCTTGTCCATAGAAATACAAATTAACTGTGCACAGTCACATTTTGCTTCTGTTTGTAAATTCATTTCAGTATTTCTTATTTCAGTATTTCTTATTTCTTATGAATGTTCTTAGAATTTTCCTCTGAGCCCATTGTAATATCTTACTGGTTCCTTCATTAATTAATGAGTGAAATGAAATCTTTTGACACATTTCCATTAAAAAAAAAAAAAAGCCTCCAGTCCCTGATCACTGTCTGTTAGTTCCTCTGGTTAACTGCCAGAGGAACTGATAATTGTCTGAAATTATTTTATTTGTTTGTCTCTTTGCTTATTATCTTTATCCTCCACTAGAATGTAAGCTGGAGATCAGGGACCTGGCCCATGGGAGGCACCCAGGGCTGGCTATGTAGGCTTCCAAGCAGACCAACTGCTGAACAGAATGTTCTAGAATGTTCATGGAGTCCACATCAAGCTCAGTGACCCTTGGGTTCTAAAACTTGCCTTGTCCCTGCCTGCATCCCTCCCTTTTTCAAAACTGGAACACTTACCCGCAGCTCCCTTTCTCAAAACTTCCTCCAGGAATACCAATAAACCAGGATTCCCAAGGCCCATGTGCTAACGTTTTTGACACCTTGAGCTGTGAGCCTCCTGGACCTGCAGCCCCAAATTTATCCACAGCAGCCAGAAGAAACCCCTTATCCCATCTCCTCTCTGGTCATGGTTGAGAGAACAGTCAATGCTCATTGAAAAACCTAAAGACATTGGATCCAAGTGCCCACAGACATTTCACCCTTGTTCTGTGGCTGCTTCCTAAACACGCAAAAGAGATATGGCACTCGCCGCCATTGGTAAACTGAGGCCCAGAGCCAAAGGGTAACCTGAGCTGCAGAATTAGAACAAAAAGGTTGGTTTTAAGAAACACCAATTTTATGCATGGGAGCATTAGGGGTTGAGAAAGCTGCCTTTACAGGCTGTGGGGGAGCTGGGGTCTGGGATGGAGAGTGGCAGGGGCAGGGGCCCCCTTGCAAACTCAGCTGGGAGTCCCAAGTCTGGGCTCCCTCGTGCCCAGAACTTACTGAGATTCTTTTCCCAGTTCATCCCCCAAGAGGGAGGGAACTCTCAGGAAGTCAACCTGGGTCATCCATGAAGCTTGAAAGTTTTCAAACTCTCCCAATCCTGTGGGTTCTGAGGTGGGCTGGTGATAGAGGCAGGAACCTGTGGTATGTGTGTGTGGGGAGGTGCATACACGCATGTGTAGTGAACACACCAAACTCAGGAGACCTGGGTTCTAGTCATACCTTTGTCACTCGCACCTATATGATATTCTGTAGCAACTGAAACACAACCTCTTAAAATACCTTAGGTATTTTGAAGACTAAATGAGGCAATGAAGATAGAAGAGTTTTGTAAGCTGCAAAATGTTCCCCAATCAAAAAGTAATGATGTTTATATATACATTTTAATTGAGATATTATTCACATGCTATACAATTCACCTTTTAAAAGTGTATAATTTAGTGGTTTGTAGTGTATTCACAAGGTTGTGCAACCATCACCACTATCTAATTCCAGAACATTTGCATCACCCCAAAAAGAAACTTCATGACCAATAGGAGTCAGTCGCATTTCACCCCAACACCTCTCAGTGCTCAGGCAACCATTAATTGACTTTCTGTCTCTATGTGTGTGCCTATTCTGATATTTCACATAAATGGAATCACACAGTGTGTGGCCTTGTGTGTCTGGTTTCTCTTGCTGAACATCATGTGTTCAAGTTCCACCCACATTGTATCAAGTGTCAGTGCCTCACTCTTTTTTCATGGCTGAATAATATTCCACTGTGTGGATGGATCACATTTTGTTTATCCATTTATCCATTGATGGACAGACATTTGCACTGTTTCTAATTTTGGGCTATTGTGACTAGTGCTGTTATGGATATGTCTGTTTTTGTGCAGACAGATGTTTTCATTTCTCTTGGGTATATATCTAGGGATGGAATTGTAGGGCCAGATGGTCACTCTATATTTTTTCACCTTTTGAGGGACCACCAGAATGTTTTCCACAGCAGCTGCACTATTTTCCATTCTCCAGTTCTTCTTTGTTCTCACCAACACTTGTTAGTGTCTGTCTTTTTTAATCTAGCAGTCTTAGCAGGGATGAAGTGTTTACTCATGGTTTTGATTTGCATTTCCCTAATGACTAAGGATGTTGGGCAACTTTTCATGAGCTTTATTGACCATTTGTATATCGTTTTTTTTTTTTTTGGAGAAATGTCTATTCAAATTCTTTGCCCATTTAAAAAATGTGGTTGTGGGGCTGGCCGAGTGGCGCAGTTGGTTAAGAGCTTGCTCAAGAGTGTGAGCTCTGAGCAACAGGGTCACCAGTTCAATTCCCAGTCCGAGCTGAGCTGCGGCTGATCTGCTAACAGGTGGCAGGATGGCTTAGCTAAAAAAAAAAAAAAATGTGGTTGTGTTTTTATTGTTGACTTTAAGGTTTCCTTATATATTCTAGGTAGTAGACCCTTATCAGTTCTATGATTTGCAAATATTTTCTCCCATTCTGTAGGTTTTTCTTTAATTTTCTCGATGGTATCCACAAAAGTTAAAGATGCTACTTTAAAGATATTTTTAAATTTTATTCTAAGTAATGTGTGCATAATACAAAATTCAAAAGATCAAAGAGTAGAGAGTGAACAGACACTTTCACACCCTGCTCCCATACCCACTTTTCCCTGGCCTAGAAGCAACACCTGTTTATGGTGACAAGAATTATCTGTTTAAAATATTATATGGAGGATCACCTAAATTTATTCATTTCATTAATTTATAAAATAAATCCAACTTTATTTTTAAAAAGTATATAACTTTGCAGCCTAGCCAACATAACTCGAATTCAAGTTCTTCCACTTGCATGCTGTGTGTCTTTGGCAAGTTTCTTATCCTCTCTGAGTCTCTGTGCCTTCATTGTGTATACATCAGGGATAATAACCCCTGCTTCACAGATAGACTAAAATAACACACAAAAGTGGAACTCTGCTAATAAGAGCTGGAGTCACTGCTCACCCTGGAAAAAAATCTGTTTGGAGACAAGTGTCAAGTATTTGTCATTTTTTATACCACTTTATTGCTAAGATGGAGTTAGTCTTGATACATTCAAAGAACTCTTTAGACAAGCATCTCATGGAGTCTGTTGATGAGGTTAAGAAAATGTCTGAGTGTGTGTGAATTTCTTTCTCACCTTTGGAAATATGGGTTTTATCCCTGCCCAGATGATGATGATGATGATGATACAATAACAACAACATGATCATATCTTTTATGTATGCAGGACTTCTCTCCTTCAGGCACTATGCTGTTTAAGCATTTTACATGTACCACCTTGTTTCTTCCTTGTCACAGCCTTAGGAAGTCTCTACCATTATTCTCTTCAAAGGACTCTGAGAATCAGAGAGATTAAGTAACCTGCCCAAGTAAATCAATCTTTTTTATTTTATTAGGTTTTAAAATAATATCTAGGGCTGGCCGAGTGGCACGTTGGTTAGGCATTGGCTTGGTACACCAACTCTGAGCATCAAGGCCCCGGTTCGGATCCCACATGAGTGCCAGTGATGCTGCGCACTCTACAGCTAAGATGGTGAACAACAGCTTGACCTGGAACTGGACTGCCGTGAGTCGCCAGTGACAGTGTAGGCTGCAGTGGGGCTGGCCAGCAGCTGGCGTGTGCTTTTGTGAGCGGCCGGCAGTCCAATGGCCAGTGAGCGACTGCCTCACCTGGGAAGAGCGCAATGATAATACCAACATGGGCAAGTGAAGGGAAGTCCTCCACAACTAGACTGAAGAACAAAAGGACAGCAAATTGTCTGTTCCCTTCCCCGATTCCCCAACACTGTTCTTCTCCCCCAAGTCCCCAATAAAATATTTTTTAAAAATCTACTTGAGTATTTTTGTGGGAGAGGGGAAGGAAGTAGGGGCTGAGGTATGGGGGTCAGGACAAATCTTTGCCTCCTTCCCTCATTCTGTTTTCACTGCAGGGGCACGAGTGCATATGGGGCAAGGGTATGCCATCCTGGCATTTCCTGAAGGACCCACCCCCAGCACCTCTGGCAGGGTCCAGAGCCAGGTGAATGCTGGATTCGACATCCTTGCTCATGATCTGTCTCTGGGCCTCAGTTTCCTCAAATGTAAGGTGGAAATCATAGAAACCCTGCTTTTACTCAGGGTGTGATCAGGATCTGATTCAATGCCAATTTTACATAGGAGTTCCCTGAGCCTTCTGAGACAGGTTATCAATTGTGGAGAAACAATGCAGGATATTTGAGGCAGGGTGATAGTGGTGGGGAAACGGAATCACCCCTGGGAACTTGGTGGGGGAGTAAGACCATGGGACTAAGGCCTGAGCCTGGGTTATCTGCAGGAGTCCAAGCAGTCCAAGCACAATCCTGAGACCTGCAAATGGTGTTTCTGCTTGGCCCTTCTAGTCCCAAGGCTGATAGTAGGGTGGTTTAAGGAAGGAAGCAGGACTTATATGTCAGGCAGGGTCGTTAGAGCAAAGTCCCTGAATTCCACCCTTGCCTTGTACCCACTGGCCCCTCCCTCAGTCCCTTCCCACCTAACTGGGGCTGGGTTCAGGCTGCAAGTCCCGGGTCTGTCACTTCCCCTTTGGGGACCTTCCAGGTTTCCCCTTGAAGCCAAATTATTTTACAAAAGCCAATTCAATCTGGGAATTGAAAGGCACTTTTAATATTTTGGGTGAAGCGGCAATAAAGTGTGGTGTGGCGGGGGGAGGAAAGCTTTGAAGTCAGAGAAGGACAGACTGGGTCCATTTCACCTATGGCAGTGGAAGTTTCCTGCCTGTAAGATAATGGTGATACTACTAGTACTACTACTACTACTACTACTACTAATAATACTACTAATAATAATAATAATAATATTAAAAATGTGTTAGATGTTAGAATTGGAGGTAAACAGGACCCCGGACAGAGGCAGCCACTCGAGAAGCGCTCAGTAAACGGCAGCTATAAAGCAGGTGCCAACCCTCTTCTTCCAAAGGAATGAGGAAGGGGAACTGAAGCCCGAAGCCCCCCAGGCGGCTGATTGCACCAGCCGGCCCTTCCCTGGGCGCCTACTGTGTGCAGCGGGCAGCGGGCCGGGCCGGGTCAGGCTGTTCTCACTGTTGTCCCCTCCTTCCCCTCCCCCGTCTCCCGCCGGACCTCTCCCACGACCAGGGAGGAAGTGGGAGAAATGGACAGGGGAAAAAAAAGTTGGGCTGGGCCAACGCCTCCCCACTCCCCAACCTCTGCCTCTCCGCAGCCACGCAGACCCTTGCAGGAGCGGCCCGCAGGACCCAGGCGTCCCGGGCCGGGTCCCTGTCTCGCCCAGAGGCCCGCAGTTGGGTGGGGGAACTCGCAAAGCCAGGAAAACAACCGCCCAGCCCGCCCCTCGCCAACCCCTTCCCCCGCTACGCCCCTGGCGCAGCGGGCGGAGGCGACTCCTTTATATAATCGCGGGCGGGCAGGTTGGCTGTTTCATTTAGGGACCCAGAAGCCCAGCGGACCCGAGCCGTCACCCGAAAGCCCGCCCCCAAGTCCTTTCTGCAGCTGGGCAAACTGAGGCCCGGGGAGGGCCCGGCGTCTGGTCCGGGGGGCCCCAACCCGTGGCCCCCACCCACCTCCAGCTGCCCGGGCAGCCGTGACCCACGCCCGCGTCGGTCCTCGCAGTGCGCACAGCCCTCCCCGCCCCCGCTGCCATCCTGCCACGCCCCAGGCGTCGGGGGCAAAGCCCGCGCCCCCCCGCACCCGCCCAGCGCAGAGGCTGGGGGCCTGTTTATCTGGAGGCCCCCACCCCCCTCCACCCCGGGGGGCCCGCTCCCCCCGCGCCCCGGGGAGCTCTGGGGCCAGATAAGCTGGCAAGCTGGCACGGCGCCGCGCAGCGGGGCGGAGAGGTCAGAGGAGGGGGGGCGCTCCGGGGGCGGGCTGGACCCCCCCCCCAACTTGACAAAACCTAATAACAGCCCGGTCTCCCCGGCGCAGCGGGCGAAGCCCCACGGGAGGGCAGAGACGTGGCAAGAGGGGACCTGCCGAGCCTGTTCTGGCCTCCGAGGCCGAGGTGGGGGGGGCGGGCTGGGCGTGGGGGGGGGGACGGCTGCTGCTGCACCTTTAAGACAAGGGAGGACCCCTCTTGCCCTCGGAGAAACCAGGAAGGGAGTCGCGAGCATCATACGGGGCTTTGGCTGTACTGTACAGTTACTGTAGGGGCAGTGACGCCGCCGCCGCCGCCGGAGCGAGGGAGCTACGAGGGGAGAGGGAGAGAGGGGGAGAAAGAGACGCGGACCCCGGAGGCGAGCGGCCGAGGAGCCCAGTCCCAACTTCGGGCCCCGGCCCCGCGCGCCACGGCCCGGCCCGGCTCTGGCCTGGCCCCACGAGGTAAGTCAGTGCCCGGCGCGGCCCCCAGCACAGGGTGCAGGGCGGGGACGGGCCGGGGGCGATGCGCCCACCCCTGCCCTCACGGGGAGCCGGGGACGTTCCGCAAGTTTCAGAAGAGGGGGTGGTTGGCAGCTGCCGGGAGGCTGAAGGCTCCCTGGACCTCAAGCGCGGGTAGGGGGCGCCGCTTGGGATGGGGGGATTGGGGGCGAAGTGCAAGGGCTTGTGCGCCAGCCCCCGCCCCGGGTGCAAGGCTTTTCGGGGCTCCCAAGCGCGCGGGTAGCGGGGGAGGGGAAGCGGGGCTGCATTGAGGGTGGGGGGAGCCGGCGTGGGAAGCTAGGGGGGCGCGTCGCGTGCTAAGTTTGCAGCGGGGTGCTGGGGGCGCTCTTGCCCCCCGGGGGCCTATTCGGTGCTGCGTGTATACGTTGGAGTTGGCTAGGATTGAGCTCCATGGGGGATGGGGGGGAGGGGGCTGAAAAAACAGGGAGGGGGGCTTTGAAAGGAGGGGAAGGGGTGGGGTGTCCGGGTGGGCGGCCGCGACCGCGGCGGCCGCTGGGTGTCGTAGTCCTCCCATAGCTTGAGGCTGGCAGGTGGCAGGAAGGTCGAACTACAAGTCCCACGGTGCCCCGCGCCTGCGGCCCGCTGCGGCCCGCGGTTAGGGGCGGTGCGGAGGAGGGGCGGTGAGCGGCGGGCTTGGGAACCAATGGGCGCGAGACGATCGCGCGGCGCGGCGCGGAGGCGGGCTCAGGCGGCTCGGGGGCGGGGCCTAAAGCTAGGCTCCCCTTGCTGGCGGCCGGTGGCTGTCCCCAGCTTCCGGCTGCGCGGCCCGCGGGCCGGCCCCCTGCCCGCCCCTGGGCCCCTCCCCGCCTGGTTGTGTAACCGTCCCCAGCCCCCCCTCTGTGGCCCCCTGCCCCCAGGGGGGGGGGTCACCCTCCGGGTGCTCCCGGGGAAGGGCAGCGGCCCGGGCGGCCGCGCAGCGCAGGCGAGCCCGGGGATGCACGGCCTAGTACAGGCCGGGCCCGGGCGTCGGGGAGGCGGGCGGGCGGACCCAGATCCGGGGTAATTTGCATCGCCCTCCCCCCAGCCCGGGTGGGGATTGGCCGCCGGCGGCGGGGGGGTGGCGCGGGGCCAGGCTCACTGCCGCCTCCCGGCCCCTCGGAGGGAGCCAGCCCAGCCGCAGCCGCCGCCACCGCCGCCGCCGGGGCCGGGCCCCCTCGCCGCTGCCCCGGGAAGGAGGTAGGAACTCCCCGCGGGGGTTGTGCGGCGTGGGCCCGCGGGCCGGGGCGGGAGCTGTGCGCTGCGCCCGGCGCGGGGGAGGGGGCCGCTTCCTGCCCCCGCCCTGGCCTGACTCAGCCCTGGGTGGGGGGACCGGCCTGGCCCCTTGCTCTGGCCGCGCAGCCGCCCGGCCTCGTCTCCTGGGGAGGGGGCAGAGAGCACCCTTCTCCCCCGCCCGTGCCCCCAAAGCGCGTGACCCCGTCTCCTTTGGCCCGGACACCCCCTCCTTCCCCTTGACGCCACCACCACGTGCGAACCCTAAGCCCAGGCATAGGGGAGGGGGTGAGCTGGTGGGATCCGGCCCCCTCCTTCGCTCCTGGAACCGGGCCTGGATCCGACCTCCTCACCCAGCGCGGGGCCTGGGAACCAAGCAGGAGCCTGAGGGGAGCTCTGGTGCTGGTGCACCCAGGGTTCAGGCCTTTGCGGGTTTTGGGAGACACTGTCCGTGCTGGCTGGGAGAAGCCCGATGCACCGCAGCAATAGACTGGTGTCCAGCCAGGCCCGGGCACCCAGTGGGCGCCCACTAAATGTTTGGGGAACGCAGCCAGCAGTTGGCAGAGTGGCAGGGGTAGGCAGGCAACTCCTCTCCCCCAGCCAGGCAGCGGAAGTGAGAGAGGTGTTGGTGCCCCTTCCCCGGGCGTGCCCACCTGGCTCACCCATGGGTGGCAAGCCTGGTTTGCTCCCCCCTTTCTGCCAGCTGCCTCTGGGAGCAGGGCTGGCCGGAGAGGGCATCCGGGATTCCATGTCACCACCCCCTCCCCCCCGAACAGGGCCAGGGCGTAACCCTGAGTGTGCCGCTCCCACACTGAGGGGACCCTCCCCAGGACCAGCCGATCACTTCCTATTGGCAGAGCTGGTCTTGGGAGAGGTCTGGGGAGTCCAGGCTGGGCCCTGCTGCTGCCTGGGCCCGAGGGTTCCAGGCAGGGAACATTTTCACCCAGGACCACCCCTGGTGGGGCCCCTAGAGCAAGCTGGGCCTGGCACTTATCAGCTGGGCTTGGGGCTCTGTTTACCGCCAGCCATTGCTGTGGAGACTGGAGGAGGGGGGGCAGGGGAGCCTGGGGGAGGGGGGGCAGGAGCCAGTGGCTGGAAGAACGAAGCCCTGGGATCCGCATGCCTAATGAAGAAAGAGGAGCCATCGGGGACACTGAAATTTTAATTCGTGGGTCAGTTTGGGGGGGTATTTATTATTCAGTTCTGATTGGCTGCGGGGTGGCCATTCAGCACCCTGGCCGGGCCTAGAGCCTCACAACTCTCAGCACAGGCCCTTGGAGAAGCTGCCTGGGTGGCTGCAGGGAGCGGACGCGCCCCTTTCTCTGTGAGGGAGACTGAGGCTTGGCAGAGCTCAGCCTTTGCCCAGTGGGGGAGGTTCCAGGGCAGTAGCAATTTTTGTGTGTGCTTTTTTACTTCCTTTCTTTTCCTTGGGGCCCTATGACCCACAGCTGGGTCTGGCTGGTGGCAGTCCCCATCAACATATGAGGAAACTGAGGCCCAGAGGGGAAGCCAAACATGAGCGTGGGAATCCGGGGACTTAGAGCAAGTCTCAGAACGGGTGATGTATTGGGTAGGGGAGACTGAGGCCCAAAGGGAAGCAGAGAGCAGCCCAAGGTCACCCAGCCAAAGCTGAGTCTGACCCCTGTGGTCTGCCTTCCGGCTCTGGACTCATCCAAAGTCTTCCTTGTGTCACAGCTGAGGGGCGCCAGCCTGCCTATCTCCCAGAGGGCCAGGAGGTTAACAGCAGGTACCTGTTGGCCAAATGGAGCCTCCCCAGGGCTTACTAAACTCTTTGTCCAAAGAGGATAGTGAGGCTCAGAGAAAGCCTGAGGTGCCCAAGGTTACACAGTATAAGCCCTAGTCCTTCTGCCTCCCAGCCTTTCCTGGCAGGTAATTTTAAGGCCTGCAAGGCCCTTTTCTGTCCCCTCTGAGCCACTTTGGCACCTTGGCCCCCGGACATGGGCAGGGCTCTGGGTTTTATGACCCATTACACCTGAGGAGGTCACCTCACAAGAGCCAAGACTCAGGGCCAGCCTCTCTGATGCAGAGCCTGCCTGAAGAAGGGGTCTGCTGGGATTGCCAGTGCACTTGCTCTGTGACCTTGGACATGCCTCTTGGCCTCTCAGAGCCTGAACGGCTGGCTCCCCTGTGACACTGGGTTGTTGTAGGGTTCCCCCCTGGTGGTGCCTGCAGATCTGTGTTTTCTTTTCGTCCCTCCCTCTTGGAGGAAGCACCTGGGTCAGCTTGGGGCATGTCAGGGATTCTACTGGAGCTTGCACCGGATGGATGCCTGAGCCTGAGACACTCAGCAACCCCTGCGTGTCACCTTGTGCTCCAGGCACCTGAGAGACCATAAACTGCCCTGCAATGGCCCTGGACAATGAGGACCAGAGGAAGAGGCTTGGGTGGGGGCCAGTGTGTTCCAATCCCAGCCCTGTGGTCCGCTGAGGGAGGTCACATCCCCTCTGCCAGCCTCATTTTTCCCATCAGTACAATGGAGAGATTATCTTCAGCCCAAAAGTGTCATCGTGAGGATTTGCTGAGTGATTGCCCAGGAACATTTGTTGAGTGACTGTGCATTATCAAGGACTGGGGAAGCCCCTCCTGCATACCTTTGTTGGTGACCCATGGGGTCAGGGCCCCTGCCCTAGGTTCACAGATGTTGGCTGGACTCCAGCCCTGCCCCAGGCGCCCTGTGTGACCACCGGCAAGCCTCTCCCTTTTCTGGGCCATCATAAGGCAGCTCTGAGGAGGCGTGAGAATAAGCCATCCCTGGCCCCAAGGCCCCCAGGGTGGGGGATTTAGTCACCTGCTGGTACTTGGGGGCAGTGTGTGTGGGGAGGAGGAAGGAGCCCTGGGAGGACTAGTTAGGCAGGATGGAGCCAGGTGGCCTATGTTCAAATTCAGCTCTGCTGTGTGAACCTGGGCAAGTTGCTCTGTCTCTGAGCTTCAGTTTCCTGACCTGTAAAGTAGGACAGTGATTCTAGACCCTGCTTCCCAGAGCTGTGTGAATGGATGTTGAGATGATCAAGACCAGGCCTGCCCTCCCCCTCAGCCCCATTGAGGAGCAGCCACTGCCCTTGGGGCCCGAGGCCCAAGTTTGGAGCACCAAAGCGCAGAAGGTACCCCGTGGAGAATCTGGCGCTCCTGAGGAGTGTGGCCAAAGGGCCAGCCCCTCCATCTGTCCCCCCAGCAGGCTGTGGATGGCCACTTGGTGGAAGCGTTCCCACCCACGCCTTTCTGGTTTAACTGGAAAACAAGGCCGGGTCCCATCTCCTATTAGGATGTGTTTGATGGGAGGGAACTGGCCTGATTTGTGGGCACAGAACACTAGGGCCCCAACAGACCAAGCGCCCCTTTGTCTGGGGCTTTCAGGCTGGGAGTTGGGGTGGGGGTTGTGCCTGTGCAGGAGCCTCCAGGTGACCAGCGGGCCTCGGGAGGGAGGGAGAGGCCTGGAGGCAGAGAAGAGCAGGGCTCCTAGAGGTCACCCAGGCCTCTCCTGGGCATCTTGGATAAGCGAGTGCAGCCTGAGCAAGGGTGGGGTAGACAGGGATGGCATTCCCCGAAGCCTGGCTTTGCTTACCCCAGTGACGGGAAGCTCATTCCTTTCTCATCATTATGAATAGTTGTCTTCCCAGGGCTTCCTCTTGGTGTCGGGACTACACTTCCTGGCCCATGACAGCACTCAGAGCGTGGGAACAGGGTGGGCTTGAGCCCCACCCATGAGTTGGGGATTAGATAGGATCCCCATGGCCTCTTCATCCCTCCACTGTCACCACCCCCACACACATACACTTCCCACTGGGCCTGCAGCCTTCCTGCCTCTGGCCCTTTAAGGCCCGGGCAGGAAGCCCCTCCCCATTTAGGGCAATAAATGGACACTAAAATGGCTGAGGGCCTGTTTGCTGGTGACTAACCTGTTTGCTGGTGACTAGCCAGAGGGAAGCCTGTGAGGGCAGGGGGTGGGCTGGCAGTGGGCAGCCAGCAGCCACACTGGGTCTTTGGTGCCCCCCCCCCCACACACACACACACCGGGACAAGGAATTCCTGTCCCATTAAACCCCCAGCTAGGGACAGGGCCAGGCGGGGATTGGCACCAGGTCAGGGCAGGGTAACCCGTCGGGACCAACCTTGCAACACAAGCTACCTGCCTGGGAGGGGGCGGGGTGGCTGGGTGTGGGCCTGGCAGCTGCACCTGGGCACTAGACTTGCTGTGTGACCTTGGATTGTCGCCTACCCTCTCTGGGCCTGGTTTCAGTCCCCTAGCTTCTTCCTCAGGCACCACGACCCATTTCTTTAGCATATAGTAGGTGGAGAGGGGGCTGGGATAATAATTCAGAAGTGAGGTTCAAAAAGCTTCTCATCTACAGGGGCAGTGAACAGCCTCATTGGGCCTTTGGGGACTGGTGCCGGCACACAGTAGGTCCCTGAGCGACTGAATGGACAAGAGTGGGACTCTGAACCTAGAGCACTCCCAGTCCCCTTGCCACTATCACAACCCCTGAGGAAACAGGCACAGAAAGGTGCTGCCTCTTGCCCAAGGTCACTTAGCTTAGAAGTGGAGGAGCCGGGGTTTGGATCCTGGCTGCTGTGCATGGCACATAGTAGGGGTTAATTGCCCCTTCTTTGGTTTCCTGTGCCTGACCTTTGGAAGCCCTCTGGTAACCCAGCCTCCTCCTTCCCTGGTCCCCTCTCCCAAGTACCCATGTCCAGGCCTTTGCCCCTGCTGTCTCCCATGCCCAGAACGCTCTTCCTACAGTCTTGGGGTCCTTCCTGGGTGACAACTGCTGCTCCTGGGACCAGGTCAGGGCATTCCTGACCTAACCCTGTGCGTGTCTCAGTAGTTGAGTGGTGGCAGATTAGGCCCGCTCAGGTCTGAATCCCCACCTGGTGGCTAGTCTGCTGTGTGACCTCTGTGCTGGTCTAGTCATTTCCCTGAGCTTCTCCTCGTCTGTAAAGCCCAGGGCTTTACAATGGAGAAGATGAAATGAAGGTGCCTGGTTAGTTCCTGAAAGTTCTGAGACACAGAGGTGGCCCCTTGGGGATAGCTAAAAGCCAATCATGGTTCTGCTGCCTTAGAAAGAAGCTGCAGCAAGTGACCCTAGGTTAGATGGGAGGTGGGATCAGCACAATCCCCTGGCCCTGGGCGTGCCTGCCAGCCGAGTGGGTGGGGCTGGGTGTGGATTCTCTTGAGCCCATAGCTGTTTGGCCTTTGGTTCATCCGGTTGAATGCTGTGCCCCTACTGTGTGCCGCTCCAAGGAGTGCCCTATGCAGGGACCTGGGAACAGCCAGAGGGAGGAGGGCCCCAACTCCAGCCCAGGAGGAGCCTGCTGAGACCTGCCCCTTCACTGCCGAGTCAGCACCAAGGCCCGGAAATCCCATAGAGGCAGGCGAGCATGGGGGTGGAGCTGTGATAAAAGACAGCCCGGGTGGGTGTGGGCCTGAGCTCAGGGGACCCTGGCCCTGGCCGTTGAGGGTGGGGACCTGGCCGGCTTGGGGGTAGGGCTTCCTGGAGGAGAGAAGTTTCATTGGGTCATCACCACCGAGGAAGCCACCACATGTGAGGTGCACCTACTAGGTTCTCAGGTGCCAGGCGGGTTTCAGATGGACGGGAACCAGAAGCTGTCCTGGTGAGAAGATACTGAGGCACACAGTGGGTATTTTACTGCTAGGTCCCAACTGATCCACTGATGGGGCTCAGTTGATCTTCCTCTCTCATCTCACAGGGTCTTCCACCTCTTTCTTAGAGAAAGGACCCTGAGAGGCCCAGGTCAGGGCAGTGGCCCTGGGCGTGGCAGGCAGGTGGCATGTGTTCCTGAAGAGAGGGTGTGGGTCAGCTGTCTGCAGAGCCAGTTTAGTTTTCAGGGCGAGGGAGGAGGCAATGGCGTGCTGGGGGTGGGTGGAGGGGGATGAG
>NW_017731552.1:926288-933708 GCF_001890085.2 Hipposideros armiger | reverse complement strand
TGAGGGGTGGGGTGTGTGTGTGGGGAGGCGGGTGGGAGCCAGCCTCTTACCTCCATCAGCTCCTGGACTCCAGGCCTAATGGATGAGCCTTACTGGGCACCCTTGGCCAGGATTCTATGTTTCTGGCCCTTAGTTTTCTCATCTGTAAGTGAGGATCATGCTATTCTCATCGGGGCTTTTCTTGGCTGGCACCTCCCCAGGTTCCCACCCTTTGAGGGAAGGGTCTCTGGTGATCATCTGAGGAAATAGAGGCCCCAGCTAGGAGAAAACTGGGACATGGACACTCAGGCCCTTTGCATGTGGCCCTGCTCACCCAGCAGTGGACACTAGCTCCTTCCCAGCCAGGTGGCTTCTAGCAAAGTGGGAGACTGGGCATCTTAACACTTGAAGTGGGGCTGTGCCAGTCCCCTGGCCCGGCGGGCTCAGTGCCCGTGGGAAGGTGGGGGTGGAGCAGCCATGGGTAAAGGTGAGTCACCTGGACTATTTCAGGTCCCGACCCAGAGGCCCCTGGAAACACCTTGAGGTCCAAGGGGACTCGAGGGCACCTGGGGGACAACAGCAAGCAGGGCCAGGGTGGCCATCTTGGGGCTTTGGTGGCCTGAAAGGGGGAAGGTGAGGAGGGGCTGTGGCTGTTCTGATCCGGAGCACCATCTGCCCACTCACTCCCTGGGGCCCGGGGCCAGACAGCAGATGGTGGAAGCCGCCACAGGGGTTCCTTCGAAGCTTCCCATGGCTAAGCCTCAGATGGGGTTGTCCCCCACCCATCCTCCTGCACCTAGCAGCCACATCTGAGTGCCCCCCACCCCCGCCACCATGGGCTGGCAGAAGGTGGGGGGGAGCTATGCAGCTGGTGTAGTCCGAGGGAAAGAGGGCGGGCCATGGAGAGAGGCGTCCTAGGAAGTGTAGTGCCTGCCTGAGTGCCACACAAAGGCTTCAGTGTCAGTGTTGAGGCCTGAACCCCGATCCCAGTGCGGCCCTGGGTTGGGACCGTCCCATCCTGGCCTTGAGTCCAGGCAGAGCAACCCCGGGCACTCTTGCCAGGCCAGATGCCAGTGTCCCACTCACAGCAGAGCAGGAGGAATCCCAGTTAGAACTGGGCTGGGCCACTTGGCTGTGGGGGCTGGGTGTCCCAGGGTCCTTAGGAGGCTGAGGAAGGCCCAGCTCGTCCCTCTTCCTGCTGTCCAGGGGCTCGGGCCCAAGAGCCGGCTGGCCAGGCTTGGAGGAATGTGGATTATGTTGGGTGGCTTGGGGCAGCGGGGGGCTCCCCGGAGAGGGTGAAGGGGTGGGGACAGGAGCCAGAGGGTTGCACAAGCGCCCAAGTGAGTGGGTGGATGAGTCACAGCCCAGGGGAGGGCGGAAAAAAGGAGGGGTGGGACAGAGTCCTCTCAATGACTTGGCTCTCCCAAAGACCTCTGCCCATTTGACAGATGGGAAGATTGAGGCCTAGAAAGTCGCAGGGCCTTGTCCCAGCTGCACAGTGCAGACAGGAGGCAGACAAGAGGCCCTGGTCCCTCACTCCTTTTTGGAGGGATTGGCCAGAAGCAGGGAAAAGTGTCAGGTGGTGGCCTGGTTTCCCCCATTATTCATTGCTAGGGCCGAGCTGAATCCTGTGGACTCCATGGGGCAGGAAGAGGTTTGTCCTACAGACTCACAACTTCATCTCACCAGCATACGCCCATGGCCCCCATGACCCTGGCTGGGTCCCTGGTCTCGGCCTTGCCCTTTCCTGCTGACTCAAAGTCCCCCAAAAGAACTGGGCCTCCCAAGAGGCAGGAGTGAGGATCGGGGAGGTCAAGGGGTCCAGCAGGGATGGATGGCCAGGCCAGTTGAATATTGGTTGTCGGGTCAGATGCCCCAGGTTTGAGTTGGGGCACAGCTGTGGGGCCTTGGACACATGGCCTCCTCTCCCTGAGCCCTGTCTTCTGGCCTCTGCAGTAGAGACTGTGCTGCCTATGGGACTGCCAGGGGCTTGGGCATCGTGGCCTCCTAGAGAGGGAGTGGGCAGAAGCTTGTGCTCACATTCAAGAGGAAACAACTTGTATGGGAGCATTTATTGAGCACCTACTGTGTGCTCCCACACCGCCTCAAATTGCCCCTTGATGGGAACTCTTGTGAGCCCTTTAGTGGAGGGGCAGGTGCCAGTTTTTGTCTCTCAAGTGCCCAGTGTGGGTTTTGCCAGCATAATCTCATATTCTGCAATCTAATGTAGAACCAGACATGGACCACCCTGGTGCACAGCTGGGGGAAATGAGTCTGGGAGGGCAGAGTGTGGCACTACTTTTTGAAGGTCTCAAGCCCTGGTCGGTGGGCCTGCTCCCCCGCATCCTCACAACCACCCCTTCCTTCCTGGCACTGCAGGTATCGGCGTGGAAGATGGCCGGCGGCGTGGACGGCCCTATCGGGATCCCGTTCCCTGACCACAGCAGTGACATCCTGAGCGGGCTCAATGAGCAGCGGACGCAAGGCCTGCTGTGTGATGTGGTGATCCTGGTGGAGGGCCGCGAGTTCCCCACGCACCGCTCGGTGCTGGCGGCCTGCAGCCAGTACTTCAAGAAACTGTTCACGTCGGGCGCTGTGGTGGACCAGCAGAACGTGTACGAGATCGACTTTGTCAGTGCCGAGGCGCTCACGGCACTAATGGACTTCGCTTACACAGCCACGCTCACCGTCAGCACGGCCAATGTGGGCGATATCCTTAGTGCCGCCCGCCTGCTTGAGATCCCTGCTGTGAGCCACGTCTGCGCCGACCTCCTTGACCGGCAGATCCTGGCGGCCGACGCAGGCACCGACGCCGGGCAGCTGGACCTCGTAGATCAAATTGATCAGCGAAACCTCCTCCGCGCCAAGGAGTACCTCGAATTCTTCCAGAGCAACCCCATGAATAGCCTGCCTCCCGCGGCTGCCGCCGCAGCCGCCGCCAATTTCCCGTGGTCTGCCTTTGGCACATCTGACGATGACCTGGATGCCACCAAGGAGGCGGTGGCTGCTGCTGTGGCTGCCGTGGCTGCAGGCGACTGCAATGGCTTGGACTTCTATGGGCCGGGTCCCCCGGCTGAGCGGCCCTCAGCTGGGGATGGGGACGAGGGTGACAGCAACCCGGGTCTGTGGCCAGAGCGAGATGAGGACGCCCCTGCTGGAGGCCTCTTTCCACCCCCTGTGGCCTCGTCAGCTGCCACCACACAGAATGGCCACTATGGCCGGGGTGGGGAGGAGGAGGTGGCCTCACTGTCAGAGGTGGCCCCAGAGCCAGGCGACTCTCCAGGCTTCTTGTCGGGCACGGCTGAGGGTGAGGACGGGGACGGGACCGATGCAGATGGGCTGGCAGCCAGCACGCTGCTACAACAGATGATGTCGTCAGTGGGCCGGGCAGGGGCAGCGGCAGCGGGGGACAGCGACGAGGAGTCACGGGCGGACGACAAGGGCGTCGTGGACTACTACCTGAAGTACTTCAGCAGCACCCATGACGGCGACTTCTACCCGGCCTGGTCACAGAAGGTGGAGAAGAAGATCCGCGCCAAGGCCTTCCAGAAGTGTCCCATCTGCGAGAAGGTCATTCAGGGCGCTGGCAAGCTACCACGGCACATCCGGACCCATACTGGCGAGAAGCCCTACGAATGCAACATCTGCAAGGTCCGATTCACCAGGTAAGCCAGCACCGCCGTGGCGGGGGGCTTCCTGGCTCCTATGCGCAAACTGCAGCCACACCGGATCCCTCCCCTGTACACACACACACCACCTCCATGGGCAGTGGCAGTGCTGCCCTGTCTGGAATGGTGCCTTTTCCATTTTGGGGTACTCCCGTGTACCCCTTGAGAGCAGACTTCGGGTGGGGAGAGTGCAGGCACTAAACCAGATGACCACATAAATATAAAGTGTGCTTGGGGAGGCTGGCAGGAAGAGTGCTCTGAGTTGCTCTTCTTTTTTCCAGGGGTGGTGGTTCTCCTCTGGACTGGAGGAGAATTTTTGCCTTGGGAGTAGCCAACAGCCCTGTAGAGAGCAGGGAGCTCCGGTTGTTGAGTCACTTTGAGTCTCCCATGAGCCTGGGGTACTTGATTTATTCAGCCAGCTTTAATGGAACACCTGCTGAGCACTAGGCCCTGTTCTAGGTAGGCACGAGGGATGCAGAAGTGGAGTGACAGGCCAAAATCCTCATGGGGGCGATGGAGCATGTGCGAGATGAAATTGCAGAATTGATAACACTAGTTAGTGAAACATGCTAGGGCAGAGAACAAGGTGCGAGGTAGGGGATGGCGGTTGGTGCCGCATTAAACAGAGCTGAGACCTGAAGGAGGTAAGGAAGGGTGTAATGGGGAAAGGGAACGGCAGGGGGAATAGCCAGTGCGAAGGCCCTGAGGCCAGTTCAGCTTGGAGGACCACTACGGCCCTTGGAGGGATATTGGCACAGGAGCCTCTAGGCCTAGTCCCTGGACAGGAGTTTGAGACTGGGCTGGGGAAAATTTGTGATTCAGTCTTAAGAGTCCAGAGGTGGCTGACTGGGCTTTGTGGGGCAGCCTGGTGGAGGCAGGGGGCTAGCGTGCAGGGCCCTGGCCAGGCTGGGTGACTCAGCGCTGCCCCTACCCCCACCCGCCCTGGGGTTCCCCCAGCCACACCCACCAGGCTGAAGAAAGAAGCCATTGTCCCAGATTCCCAGCCCTGCCCCATGGGGATAGGACCTGGGGGCTAACCCATAGTCCCCTCCCCAGCAGGCTAGGTGAAGAGGGTGTGGCCTGGACTCCAGGGCCCAGGAGTGCCAGGCAGAGGGCAAAGGACATTATGGGAGAGGCGGGCAGTCTAGTTGGTGGCCTGCCCCCAACCTTTGGTGTGATTGTGGTCCTGCTAGTCTTGGGGGCTCCCTCGTCCTCCAGATGGAGGTGTGGAGATGGCTGTGGGCCCTGCCCTCAAGTGTCTCTGGGTCCGGGGAGGGAGCAACTTAATGAGGCCCCAACAAGCCAGGGTCTAGAGAGGTGGCCAGGATGACCTGTGACCCCAACCACAGGCCTGAGGCTAAGTTTCATTCTGACCTGAAGTTCTCTTGGCCATCCTAGCCCAGGGCTGATTCTATTTGCCAGTTAGGAAAACTGAGGCACAGAGAGGGGCGCCAGGCCAGGACCTCTTCCCCACATGTGCCCACCTGGCTCCTCTCTGTCCCTGACCCAGGGCCCCAGCCCCTACCCCCACCCTCCAGGCCCAGGAGCCCAGGGGCCCCTGTGAGTCACACTAGAGAGTTGAGTAAGCAGGGCTTGTGGCGGCTGGGGCTATAATTACCCAGGCCTGGGCTTGGGGTGATGAAACTGGAGCTGCCTCCACCCCCACCCCACCTCAGCATAGCCCCCGACCCGCTGTGCAACTCCGTGCAAGTCACTTCCCCGCTCTGAGCCTCTGAGCCTCAGCTGGGGAAATCTCTATATGTGCTAGAACAATCTTGAGTCCCTGGCCCTTGGCCCTGTGCAGGGACCTGGGCAGGGCAACTAGGAGACTTGGCAGAACCCCAGGCAGGAGGCCTGTTACCTTCCTCCTCCTATAGATAAGAAGGGGATTCAGAGAGGTTCAGCTGTTTGTCCAAGGCCATACCGTAAGCGGGGTCCAAGGCCCTTTTCAGACTTTTGGGGGCCCTTGGTGTACCCCCTTTTCCTGTTTTGTCTGGGACTGTTCCCAGCCACAGCCTGCCTTTCTGAAAGGGTCTAGGTTTCAACCTCAAGGCCAGCAGGGGTCTGGGGGCTGTCCCAGGAGGGGGCCTGGCCCAGCGCCTGCTGACCTCGCCCCCTCCACAGGCAGGACAAGCTCAAGGTGCACATGAGGAAGCACACAGGTGAGAAGCCGTACCTGTGCCAGCAGTGCGGGGCGGCCTTCGCCCACAACTACGACCTGAAAAACCACATGCGTGTGCACACTGGCCTGCGGCCTTACCAGTGCGACAGCTGCTGCAAGACCTTCGTCCGCTCTGACCACCTGCACAGACACCTCAAGAAGGACGGCTGCAATGGCGTCCCCTCGCGCCGTGGCCGCAAGCCTCGTGTCCGGGGCGGGGGGCTTGGGGGGCCTGACCCCGGCCACGGGGCCACTGCGCCGCCCTGCACCCCTGCCCCGCCCGGCTCCCCCGAGGCCCGGCGCAATGGCCAGGAGAAGCACTTTAAGGACGAGGACGAGGAGGAGGAGGAGGAGGCCAGCCCCGATGGCCTGGGCAGGTTGAATGTAGTGGGTGCTGGCGGAGGGGGTGGCGATGGGGCCACTGGGGCCCCCGCTGACGGCAGCTTTGCAGCCGGACTCGCCTGAAAACCAAAAAGAAAACAGAAACCCGAGAAAAAGAGAGAGAGAAAAAATCACCTACTACCCCCAAAAAAACACAAAAAAAAGAAAATCTATCTATATACAGATACCTATATCGATATATATATACATATATATATATATCTGTATATATATATATACAGATATATATATATATATATATATATATATATATATATATATATATATATATATGAAGTGTCACAGAATCTAGGATAGTGCTTTTCTCAGATTTTTCTCTTTCATGATGTTCTCTCCCTCCGCAGGGACCCTCGCACCCCGCCCAGCTCCCCTTCCCCGCATCCCGTCGATGGGTTTCGGGGCCTTGTTTGGGGTTTTTGTGGGACACAAGGATTCTGAGCTCCCCTGCTCCCCCCCCCCCTGCCCCCGGTATTCCCGGCATTCCCGGCATGGGGTCTGGGGTCCCATCTGAGGCCTGGTCAGGACCCCAGACCCCAGGCGGGGGTGAGGGCGGCTGAGGGGGGCCCAGGACTGGTGTGGGCTTTAGTTTTCCTCCCCTTGCTGGTTTCTATGAGTCTTTTAGATAAGACCTTAAATGATTTCTGTCTGCTGTGAGTGGACATTAAAATGGTCCCTATCCCCACCCCCACCTTCCTTCCTCAGGGCACTTATTAAGTGGGGGTCTCCCCCCTTGATCTCCCCACTTCCCGTCCCTGCCTGTGGTTCCCTGTTTCTCCTGGCCATTGCTACACAATCTCTTTATTTCTAGGTGTGGAGAAAGGGGAGAAGACAGGCGAAGACGGGGAGCCAGGATGACTCCCAGGGGTTCCCTCTCCCTTCCTTCACGGCACTTACAACCTGGTGGGGCACCCAAGGGCCACTGCTCAAAGCACCCCCGCCACTCTAGTCTGTGTCCCTTGACTCAGGCCAGCCACCCAGACCCCTATGAGACATTTGGAGATTCAAAACTTGTCTTCACCCTCTCTTCACCTCTTCCCTTAGCCCTGTCCCAATTTTTTAAAGCACTTTTTAAATTGTTTTTCCCTCCTTAAAAACAAAATATATATATATTTTATATATATATATGTATATGTATGTATATGTATATATGTGTGTGTGTACATATATATACATACATATATACACATATATACACACATATATATATATA
>NW_017731552.1:914167-926228 GCF_001890085.2 Hipposideros armiger | reverse complement strand
ATATATATATATATATATATATATATATATATATATATATATATATATATATATAAAATGCTTTTCCTCAGAGGAGCAGGCAACATTGTGGGGTGAAATAGCCAAGGTCAGAGGGAACCCAGGGTCTCATGGTGGCAGGGATGAGGAGAAGAGAAGAGTCCAGAAGTTCCAGTGTCACAAAAGCAATAAAAACAAGATTTTACAAAATGAAAGGAAAAAAAAAAAAACAACTAACCACAAATAGAAGTCTTGGCACTTTGTAACAGAACGGGTACTATACTTTATCTTAATTTAAAAACATGTTTACAAGTTGCAACTTCTATGAAAGTCGAAAAGACAAAAAATAAATAAAAGAGCGAGAGAGCGAGCGAGAGCGAGCGAGAGAGAGAGAGCAAAAAGAAATTCCTAAAAGCCGATTTATTTTTGTACAAAATAATAAAAAAAAAACCCACCACCAGATGTAGAATCCACTTCTGTTCCTGGAGGTGAGAAGGGGATCAGGAAGGCCATGGGTGAGGGCAAGGTCTTCGGAGGGAATTTGTGCTTCACCACTGGGGCTTTGCTTGGCAGGCAGGACTGTGGGATTTTTGTGTTTCTGCCATGTCCCCCACTCCCATTCTGTCCCTTTTTTGGCTCTGATTTAGAGATGTCTCATCACCCACTAGCCATACAATGGCCACCCATGTCTGTGGGGACCCTCCTTACTGACTCCCCAGCTCAGGGATGGGCCCAAGAGAGGGCTGGCCTTCCAACCAGCCAGAGCAATGCAGTCCCCCCCAGGCTGTTCCCCTACCCTCGCCCATTTCGGGGCTTCCCGCCCTCCAACATGGCCGCCCTTCCTTGTGGCCACTGAGGAGCTGCCATTTTGGATATGCCATCCCCGTCGTGGTGGGTAACAGGGGGCCCCACCTCCAGGGCCTTACATCCCCCAGGCACCCCTCTTTTTACATAAAGGCACTGACTGTCATCTGGGGGCTGGCAGCAGCCTCCCCCACCTCTGGATCCCCAAAGGCCCGGTGTTGACCGAGCCACAGGCCACGGACGGGCCAGGGCAGGGGAGACCATGTTGCCAGAGGCCAGGGCACCCTCACCCCGACTCCCTCTTGCATATGCAATGCCTAGTATGGGACCCTGTATATAGATACCCTGCTGAGCTGAGTCCCTTCCTTGTGATAGCCCGAGGTAGGGGGTGCCCCTGCTCCCCCGTCCTGCTGCTGGCCCGTCTCCTGGTACCCCTTTGCTCTGTGACAAACCCCGTCTTGTCATCTCCTTTTATGTTTTATTTTTTTAAAGGGAAACTTTTTCAGAAGGCAACTTTCGTCATTGTTTCTGTAGGATAGTTTTCGTCTCCTCCTGGTCCCCCCCAGCTCGTCAGCCCCCCAAGTGTCTCAGGACCCCCCCCCCTGAGAGGGATAGCAGGGGAGCCCAGGGCCAGGTGGCCTCGTTCACACCCCAGCGTCACTGGGTGAGCTCTTTCAGAGAACCATCTGTGGAGTCTGAGCAGAAAGTTCGAGCGCCCAGGCCAGGGAATCCCCCCAACCCCCCAGCTTCCAGAGAGGTTCCCTGAGGGGATAACCCTCTCCCCTACCCACACACCTCCTCGCAATAAAACCAACTGAAAAATTACAACCGTCGTCCTGGCCAGTAGGGGCGACTGGACTTGGGGGAATTGAGGCCTCTGGGACTATGGCGGGGGTAAGGGCTGAACCCCGCCGAGCACACTTTAACACAAAGCTCCTTGGGAATTGCACTAAACCCCTGCCCCAGCTCTGCGCCCAGCTTTTACCAGCCCTGCCCACCCACTCCGCCTTAACCCCTCTTCTGCCCGCCAGCCTGTCCCAGGGGCCACAGCATTTGCATGGGCCCAGAGCCGGGACCCCTGCCCACCCAGCCCAGCACCCCCAACTCCGCGCAATCACATACTGTATATAGATGTGGATCAATTTTATTTTTATTCTTTAAATTAAGGTCGTGATAAAGTGTTGCCAAAGATACTGCTGAATTCTCGCGTTTCAGGAAACAAAAAAAATATTTGAGGGGGAACGTGCTTACTGGTTGGAAAGGACACAGCAAAAAGTTTTTTTTGTTTGGTTTGGGGTTTTTTGTGTTTTCTTTTTTGGGGTGTTTTTTTTTTAACTGCCTGGTACAAAAAAAAAAAAAAGAAAAAGCGAAATTGTTATTTCCATCATCTTGATGAAGTTGCGTGTGTGTATGTGTGTGTGTGTGTGTGTGTGTGTGTGTGTGGTCCAGGCTGGGGACTTCAGACAGGGGCTCTGGGCCAGGGGCAGTGGGCCTGGCAGGATGGGGGACTTGGAGCCCCTACCTGGAACAGTCTCCAGCCTTGGGGACTGGGAGAGAGAGATTAACACCCTTGCTGCTGCTCCCTGCCTAGCCCCCCACCCCAACCCCGACCCTGCCTTTTGAGATTAAGAGGAAAAAAAAAAGGCAAAAAAAATAAAAATTTAACCAGTGAATGTAAAGTGCTGGACCAGGCCCAGCCTGGCACGTTGTGGGTCTGTGCCCAGCTGGGCTCCAGTGGGCCATACCAAAGTCTGCCCCCTCGGGCGGCCCGCCCAGGAGACCCTATGTGGCCATCTCGTCTTGTCACCCTGTTTATACAGGGCTGTCCCTTTGCTTCCTTTCAAGGGGGTCTTGGGTGGAGGGGAGTGTCCCCCAGCCCCTCCTGGGTCTTCTGGGGAGTCTGCACTACTGAGACCCATCTGCCGTGACAGGAGTGGCCACGTCGCACATGGAGGGCCAGGGCCCCCCTAGGACCGAGGCCATCCAGGCAGCCAGGATTGTAGGAGGCGAGACAGAGTGAAAGGAAAAAAAAAATTTAAAAACCAATAAAAAAAGCAAAAATCCTATTTTTTGAGAAAGAAAGATATTTATATTTGCAGTTTTATTTTAAAAAGTTATTTAAGCTGAGGAAGCAGCCTTCCTGAAATGGGGGTGTTGGCTGGTGCAGGACGGGTCAAGGCCTGGGGGCTTGGACGCCCAGGAGTCATAACCTCAGAGTTAAGACTAGCTCGCACTAAATATATAGATTTACATGGGGGATGGGGAGCAGGGCCAGGAGATGAGGGGGCTGGGGAGACCCCCAATCCCCTGGCCGGGGCTGCCTGGAGGCCATGGCCAGGGGTCCTGATGCCCAGGTGCCCCCCAACTCCTCCCAGGCCCAGACACAAGGTGCCTTGGACTTTGGGGGGCCAGGCCTGGTGAATGGGGGATCAGGGGCGGTGCCCCTGGGGGCACAGAGCACAGACATTCCATAGACTGTATTTGAGTCTTTATAAAATGTGGGAGATTTAAAAAAGTCAATTGATAAAAATGCACTTTTGGGGGGTTGGGGGGAGAAGCTTTAAAAGTAATAAAAACAAAAGCAAAAAGACAAAAGATGATGAAAAACCGGACAAAAAAAATCATTTTTCTTGTACATAAAAAACCACTAAACGCAGCCTGTTACGACCGCTGCCGCCTCATTTGCCTGATTTTGATGTTCTTTGTGTTTTGTTGGGGGAGACTGGGAAGCGGGGATGGAGGGTGGGGAAGGAGGGTTTGGTGGGCCCCTTCCCTGTGGGTTGGGCCCCTCACCCACATCACTTCGGAGTCCCCAACTTGGGTTCCAGCGAGAGGACCCCAAGCTCAGCCTTACCCTTCCTGCCAGGCCTGGGAGGTGGAGTAGGGGAGGCAGGGCTATGGATGCAGACCCTGCCTCTGGGCTCCAGGGTGGGGTGGGTGGGGTTGGTGTCGCTGGCAGTGCCAGGGCCTGGGTTCTTACAGAGGAGGTGACACCCCCAGGCTCAGGCCAGTGGCTCCAGGAAGGGGCCCAAGGGACAGTGAGGGCGGGCAGGGAGAACCGGCCAGGCGGGCTCCTGGGTCACCTCCAACTGCAAGGTTTCTGGAGGCCCTGGGTGGAGTATTGGCTGCCAGGGGTGTCCCAAGTCTGCCAAGGCCCCTAAGATGCAGCCCCACATTGTGCCCCAGTGACATGCTCAAGGATCTGAGCTGGCTGCTCCCCTCATCTCCAGGAATTCGGGCTGGGGCCCACTCACTGGGGAGGGTGGGCTATAGCCCCCCTCTCTGGGTTGGGGAGTCACCAAACAGGGCCACTTCCAGGGACCTGGGGAGAGCTCTCCTACCTCCTGTCTTCCATCTGGAGTCAAGCCAGCAGGGCCCAGGGTGGGGGTGGGTGATAGAGGGGCACCAAGGATGGCCGATGGTCACAGCCTGGGAGAGGACAAGAGGGCTCTGTGAAGTGGGCTCTTCTTAGCAGCCACAGGGAATCTGTGGGACCTGGCTCAGCCCTTGGCAGGGAACACCACGAAGTGGAGGATTTTGGGTAGGAGTCTTCCCTCAGGGGCAGGGTCACTCACCTGTCTGCTCATGTGGTCACATGGCTGCGGACACTGGAACCCAGACCTCCAATTCAGGCTGGGTGGGGATTGGGAGCTAGCAGTTCCACAGCCAGACATCACGGAGACCTGAACCAGCCACAAGGAGACCAGAGCCTCCTCATCAGGACAGCGATGGAAGCAGGTTCAGCCGCCACTCAGCTCATGCAGCCTCTTCAACTCATGCTCCCACGTCTCCTCAAATGAGGGAGAAGCTTTAGTTTTTAATTGAGATATTCATACAGAATTCACCTTTGCAAAACCAATGGTGTTAGCATATTGGAAGAGTTGTGCAACTGTCATCACTATTTCCAGAACATTCCATCGTCCCAAAAAGAAGCCCCATCCCCATCAGCAGTCACTACCCATCTCCCTTCCCTAGCCTGACACCCACAAATCCACTTTGCATCTGTGGATTTGAGTGTTATGGACATTTCATACAAATGGCACACCGTGTGGCACACTGTGTCTGGCTTCTTTCACTGAGCTCGAGGTCCACCCACGTAGCAAGTGTTAGTGCTTCACAACTTTTCATGGCTAATATTCTGGTGCATGGATGAACCACGTTTTATACATTCTTCAGTTGATGGACATTGGGCCTGTTCCCACCTTTTGGCTATTGTAATGCTGCTGTGAATATTTGTACATGAATATTTCATGTGAATGTAGGTTTTCATTTCTCTTGGGGGGAGATACCTAGAGTGGAATTGCTGGGTCACATGGTAACTCCATGTTTAACTTTTTGAAACTGCCAGACTGTTTCCACAGCAGCTGCCCCGTCTTACATTCCCACTTGGTGTGCAGCATGAAGGTCCCAGCTCCTCTCCATCCTTGCCAGCACTTGTCACTCAGTCTTTTGGTTTCTAGCCCTCATAGTGGTTGTGATTTGCATTTCCCTGGTGAGGTGGTGGTGAGCATCTTTTTAGGAGCTGAATGCCTTGTGCGGCCCAGCAGATGGACACTGACCCCAGCAGTTCAAAGGTAAATCTTCCTTGACTAAATGCGGCACCTTTTGAATCCTGAATGTCACACAACAAAACGGAAAGAGAACTGTGGTTGTAGAGGATCGGTCCTTTGGCCCCCTCACCCCCAGCTGATGCCCTGATGTACAGAGAGGCTGACACCTTAATGGCTTCACCTTGACCTTTTTATTTGCATTTTTTAAAAACAATTAAATTAGAATACAAATATTAGAAAACAGCGGTCCTCAGCTGCCAGTGCAGACGGAGGGGAGCCGGACTGCGCAACCGAGTTTATACAGTAAAACTGAATTTGCCGTCAACCAGATTTATGTCCCTTTTGTCTTTAGACCTGAAATGATATTGCTTCCTGACTAAGGAGTTCTGTTTATACAAAGGAAAATTATTCTGGGGCTGGGAGGGTGGGGGTAAGGATGGGGAAGAAAAAAAGAAAACAAGTGCGGGCAGAGGTGGTCTGGAGAAGCAAGCGTGGCCTGTGGAGGGCTGGGCACCCAGCTTTGAGTCCCTGGAGGCATCTGGGGCGGCTATGGTAGCCTCCATGGTTGCTGGACCTCCAAAGGCCAAGTGGGCAGCTTAAGGGCAGTCCCCAGCCCAGTCCTGTTGGAAGACAAGAGTGAGGCTCCCAGGGGAGGGGGTGCCGGGCAGGCCTCGTACCCGTCGGAAAACCCAAGAGCAAGAAGAGGGGGAAGGAACCACCCCAAATCAAGAAGAGGGGGTGAAAGTCCCTGCTGCCCCTCGGAGGTGGCCACCCTCCCAGCGGTGGCGGCACCTGTGGACATCTGCGCTGTTCCGTAGGGAAGTTAACCTGAATTGGAGTTACCGAGGTAGCTGGCTAGAAAACTGAGACACCCCCCCCACGCCACACGGTGCAGCACCCTGGGACCCCACCTGCTGCAGGGGGCCCTGGCCACATGCTGGGTCTTCAAAATACCAAGTTATTGCACTTTCAAAAAATACAACACATCTGTGGCTAAACCCTCCCCAGCCCGCCCATGCCCCAACCACCGCGACCCTCCACCGCCCCCCTCCCTGACCCAACCCATTCCATGGCTTCTTGGCTAAAACGCTCGCAGATCAGCAGCGCGTTCCAGGGTCTCTGGGCAAGAGGACACGTTCGCAAAAGAGAAGAAAAGCAAAGGAACAGATGAATGTCCAAGTCATGACCAGGGAGCCTGTCAGTAAGTCCTCCCTGCCACCCCCACCAACCCCAGGTCCCTCTGCACCAGCTGGAATGGTCATTGGAAGAGGTGGGGCGTTGGGGAGAGCGCAGTGTCCTGGGTCCCACCCGTTCCTCTTCAGGGCTTCGATTCTGGCCGGGAAGCAGCTGTGTGGGTGGCTTGCCTTGTTTTTTAAGAGTCTGATTTCTTTTTGTTTCAATTTTCTCTTTTTGTACTTTTTTTTTTTTTTTTGGTCATTTTACTTTTTTTTAATCCTCCGATAGGAAAGTCCAGAGGTACAGGTGCCAGGAGCCAGGAAAAGGGGTGGAAAAACCATATGAATAAAAAGAAAAAGAAAAATCACTCCTCCCTCTGCACCCCAAGGCCCGCCTGCGCCCCTCCACGTGGTGAGCACCAGGAAAGTTGAGTGTCCGGCCAGTGGGTGGCGGCAAGCGGTCAGCAGGCCGACACCAGGCCCTTTTGGAAGGCGCAGCGGCGCTTGGGCCGGGGGCCATCATCATCCTCCTCCTCCTCCTCTTCCTCCTCCTCCTCCTCTTCCTCTGATGATGAAGAGCTGTCCAGCGTGAGGTCCACCACGTCAGCTCCTGGCTTCCCATTTTCAACATTGCCCACTGTGCTGACCCCACTGCTGGAGCCCCCGAGCACACTGCCACTGCCGTTGACATTGGGGGTGGATAGGAGCCCGTTGGTGTCCGAGGTGCCTGAGGACGACAGGGACAGATGCTCAGGAAAGTTGCTGACCCAGAGTGGGGAAATCAAGGTGGCAGGGGGACCCTGAGGCGTCATGTCTGCCTGACAGTGCACAGGCGCCCTGTGGGGCGCATCCTGTACAGGGCCCTGCACACAGGTGCTCAGTAACCACGTGCCACCTCTAACGCAGGGTCTTGAGCCCCAGCCTGCCCCACTCTGGGGGGATCGACTCCACCAGGATGGCAGGATAGTCAAACTCAGAAATTGCCAAGACCCTGGAATAGGGATTGGGGCAAACTATGGGGCAGTTGAGGGCCTGGGCTGGGGACTCACCAAGCACGAGGATAGGGCACTGGGGGCTGCAGCTGCGCTCCTTCTCGGCGCGGATTGGGCACCACGAGCCGTCCACCAGGTACTCAATCTCATCGGCGTCCTCACACTCACTCAAGATCTTGGAGAGGAGCCTGGGGGTAGGGAGAGCAGGGGGGCTGATTCCTAGGCCGGCACCCCTCCCTGCTCCCTTGGACTTCAATGGGATGCTCACTAAGCCACTTCCTTCTTTGCAACAGTGGCTTCAGAAAAGCACCAGCCAGGGCCTGGTGACCTGAGGTCCTGGTGGCGGTGAGGGGGGGGATGTATGTCTCTGTTGTGTGGGGCCTGCACATAACGGACCCCCCAAGAGGGTCTGCCAAGTTGCTTTGAGGGCCTACAGTTGTCCATTCATGGCAGTGACAGTCCTCCCTCCAACTGCTTGAGACCACAGGGCTTGGGGGGCCGCAGGACAGTCCTGTCTATCCAGCCCCAAGTGGCCCCTACCCTCCCGTCCCAATTCTGTGCTGCCCCCATTTTTACAGATGAGGAAACCGAGGCTTAAGGGAAGGTACATGCTGCTCAAAGCCCACCAGAAAGGCTGTGGGGTAGAATAGGGAGAAGTGGGACCTCCTGACTCCCATACAGATAACAGCATCTCCCAGACCATGCTCACAGCGAGCCAGGCCCAATGCAGCGTGTTCTGGCCCTGGACACCATTCCACTGAGGTCCTGCCAGCAAGGCCCATTTTAGAAATGGAGGAACTGAGCCCAGGGAAGCAGAGTGAGCTCCCTGAGGTCACAAGGCCAGGCAGTAGCAAGCCTGGGTTCCAGTCCTGCCCCCACCACTTCCAGACCATGGGGCCTTGGTCTTCCCACTGCAGGATGAGGTGGGCACAGCACCTACCATCTCCAGCAGCCGGGGGACCTGAGGAACTACTAATGCCCAGGCCAGGCCAAGCCTGGGGTAGGGAACACACATGCTGCAGTGGCAATGGATCCACCATGGCCCCCAGCATGTGTTCATTGTCAAAAATGGACCTGCCTCCAGGTCACTTTGACCACTTTGCTCACAGTCACACAGGGGGGAAGCTGTCTTGCTCCAAGACACCCTCTGGGGCTGATGGGTCCCCACCCTAAGGCCTCCCCTCCACTGCCATGCTCACAGACCCACCACCCCAGGGTCACCCTGTGTGAACACAGCTTTGCCTGCAATGCACTTCTCTACCTGGAAACTCCTACTCACCCTCCAAAGCCCCACTCTACAGCTCCTCTTCCTTCTCCAGGTGGAGCCTGAGCAATAGAATATATGGGTCTGGCTCAGTCCCCCCACCCCATCATGTTCAGGTGTGAGTTCCCTGAAGGTAGGGTCTGGGACTCAGTCCTTTTACAGATCCCTGGATCACCCAGCTCAGGGCCCGGGACAAGGTGGCAGAGCCTCAAGGAATAAATGTATGAATCAAAGACCCCTCCTCCAGCAAGTCTCCCTGGCTACATCCAGGCCCCATGGGTTTGCTGGGATCATGGTCTGTGTGGGGTAGAGCTACAGTCCCCATCCCTATCTGTCCCTGTAGCTGTCAGAGTTGCCACCACTTGAGACTGAGTGACCCACTCTAGGCCTATTGGGGTGGGGAGGGGTGAGGGGAGGCTGGCGCTGCCAGGTTGGAAACAGAGCTGCCATTCAGGCCCAGCCCTCATGCCTGGCCCAAGGGGCGTCCTCACTCCACCCCGAAGCTGGAAAGGGGGCTGTGGCTCAGCCCCTCCAGGGAAAGAGTTGGCTGAACCTGGGTTTGAGTCCTGGCCTGGCTACCTGAGGGATTCGGGGGAGCCAGGGCAGGCAGCTATCCCCTCTGAGCCTCAGTTTCCTCATCTGTTAAGTGGGGACGATCAAGGCACCTCCTGATACAGTTGGGAGGGCTTGGGAAGACCCTGAGCACGGTGACCAGAGACAATCACTTGAACATGGGAAGAAATTTCTGCCCAGCCCGTAGGTCGGAGGGGTCATTCCTCTCCCCACCTTGCACACACACCCTGAGTTGTGAGTCTTGGCCTTCAAGGGCTGGCGGGTCCAGAGTTGGCCGCCTGCACACCAGCTCCTGCCTGGGCCACTGCCTCTCCCTGCCCCCGCCCGGCTCTGGGGACAGGAGTGGGTGTGGCTGGCGCCTGGCAGGAGCTGCTCAGTCAGGTGCTAGGCTCAGTTTCTGGAAACCTAAGACCTGAGCAAAGTTTCCCTTTTGGGGAAAATGGCCTTCCCCCCTTGTCTCCGTGGTGTGGAGAGGGCCTGCTGATTAGGCCAGGGGACAGCCTGGCCGCACACCGGTGCCACCTAGAAAGGGGACAAGTGGGACATGAGAATTTGGGGGAGACCTGTGTACTTTTCACCTTCCCATGCAGAGAGCGTAACTAAGGTTGTGTTGAATGCAACTGAGGAAGCAACACCCTGAATCGTGCAATGGCTTCGAGGCTAGGGGTTCTCAGGTCCCGGTGTCATGTGGGGAAAAACAGACTCTAAGAACACAAGGTCACACGGGAACAGTGGACCTCCTGGGTCCAGAGCCCCTCTTCTGAACCCTAAGCTACACAGCTGCCGCCCACACAGCAAAGGCCCTGAGAAGTCCTTCAGGGACATTTGCCTCTTTGTAACCTGGGACTTTCAAAGCTGCCAAAAGGCACAGAGGCCTGGAAGTTGCAGGGCTCTGCTGCTCACTCCACAGAGCCCTAGAGAGGTGAGGTGCTGAGCCCAGTGCAGCCCAGAAGGTGGTGTGGTCCCCCTGCGCCCTGGTGACTCACCCGTCGATGATCAGCTGGTCGTAGGGGGCTGGCTTGTCACACACTGGGCACATCCAGGTGGGCTTCTTCTCATTCATCTGGAGGTAGAAGACGGCGTCGAAGCACTGCAGGTGGGCGCAAGTCTCTGCCCGGCAGGGCACAGACAGCCGCATCTTCACCAGCTGCAGGGGGAGAGGGCGTGAGCAGGGCTCTGGCCCAGTGCTGCCCACCCCAGATGGCTCCCACATAATGCGAAAGTGAGGGAGGGGACCGGCACACTGACTCACTGGGCAGATAAGGGAGACCCGCACGCCAGTGGTGGCAATCTCGCTGTCGGGGTCCAGGCGCAGCTTCTCTTTGACTGTGGAGAAGTGGGGAAAGAACAGAGGTGCTGCAGGGCCAGACTGAGACAGGTTTTCTCCACCACGCATCTGTGAAAAAGCCCTGGGCAGTGGCCACAAGTATTTCTGACAACAACCTGGGCGTATCCACTAGGCGGGCCAACCCCCCAACAAGCCCACCCTGCGGGGGCTTTTTACAACCCCCAGGACTTTGGGGGAAGATCCAGGCAACACAGCTGCCAACAGAGCTATTCAGTGTGCCTCTGTTAATTCTGATGAAAACCACCCCAAAGCTTCGCCGGGAGTGAGGCAAGGTCCTGCTCTGAGAGTCCCCACGAGGAAGTACAACACTCCCACCACAGACCCTGCAAGGGAAGGAGCACACCCACAAGTATGGCTCCCCTCACACAATCAAGTGTTGCTTCTCTAATAAAGATAAGGCGGCCAGGCGCCTACCACATAGCCACCCGCAACGTGGAAACTTGCTCACAACACACAAGGCTCCTTTCTCAACTGAACAGAACACAAGGCTGAAAAGAGTCTGGAAGGAAATGCACCCAGCGCAGCCTGGGATGGGCCTGCAGGGGGTGGCGCTTAGTCTCCCTTTTCCCACAGGTCCTGTTTTCCAAGGCAGGGAGACCGGCAGACAAAGCTCAGAGACGCAGGCAGTTAAACTCCATCCCCAGATGGCTCAGGACAAACTGACCCTGGGCCCTGTAGAGTGGAGGCTCCCCTGCTTGGAGTCGGAACTGTGTCCCCCTCTCCCCACCATGAATCCTGCATCCCTTCCTCCAGGGAGCCTCCTCTCTTCTCCCACTGGGCTGGCGTTGGGGGGGGGGGAGCATGCAGGCTTGTCCCCACCCTAGCCATTCACTCCTCAGTATGAATTTCCACCCCATAGTTCCCTTCTTTGGCTAACAAGTGCTAACGGCAGACTCAGAAGCCATGGCCCATCAAAAAGAATGGATGTGGTGTGCACTGGGTTTT
This sequence comes from Hipposideros armiger, assembly GCF_001890085.2. Classification (NCBI taxonomy): domain Eukaryota; kingdom Metazoa; phylum Chordata; class Mammalia; order Chiroptera; family Hipposideridae; genus Hipposideros; species Hipposideros armiger. The sequence continues at coordinate 914,580 of NW_017731552.1, read as the reverse complement.
GAAGCAAGGCCTGGCTTCTCCCCTGACAGAGAGAAGGCGTGTGCAGCAGGAAGGGTTCAAGTGAGACAAAGAACAGGACTTCCAGGTTGTTACCAGAAGTCCCAGTGGTGATGCTGCCCAGCCTGGGGCTGGCTGTGGAAAGGAAGCCAGGGGCTTCCTTCAAAGAGGAAACCTGGCCATCTGCCTCAGCAAGGCCCCTGGCTATCACATATGTCCCTATAGCTCACTGCTGCAGGACCCCTGGCTCATTACTGAGGGGTCAAGCCAGGCCTTGGCGTGCCCTCCCCCACCCTGTGGGCTGCTGGTGCCTGGATGAGCCCTGCCAAGCCCCCACACCAAGCCCTGCCCCTGGCCAACAGGCACTCTGGTCAAGTTGGCCATTGTCTCTACAGGGAGACAGGCAGGTGGCGGGG
>NW_017731552.1:892272-914041 GCF_001890085.2 Hipposideros armiger | reverse complement strand
TACACAGACCAAGGCCCTGAGGTCACAAGAGCCTTAACTCTGCCACTCTGCACCTCAGTGTCCCACTGGTCAGATAGTCAAAGTCACCCCATGAGGGCCTCCCAATGACCAGAGAGAACCATCAACTTGCCCGAGGCCACACAGCTGCCAAGTAGAAGAATTCCTGAGCACCAGCTGGATAGCCCCTGGTGCAAGAACGCAGAAAGAGACAGAACTGGCTCTGTCTGCCAGTCTTGGTGGTGGTTTCTTTCTTTCTTTTTTTTTTTATGCTCTATGTCTCCCCTCCCCCATTGTTTGATTGTTAAAAATACAAACAAACAAACAAACAAAGGAATAGTCTCACCGTTTCTGGTCAGACCTTTGTCATCCATTACCCATGAACCTCCAATCATGAATCTGTTCCCTGCTCCCGCCCTCCGTGCCCCTAACCCCACCTACCCTGTTCCCTGCACAGCAGCCAGAAGCCTCTGCCTAGAATACTCATCGCCTGGGGTCTGCCTCTACGAGGCTCCAAACAAGCCCCACATGCTGAGCACCCCCTTCCTCGGATCCCCAGCATGCTCAGGTCTGTGAGCACACCTCGACCACCCTCGCCTCTGGGCCCCGCCTTTAGCATCCTCTAGAGACCTCCTCAAGCTCCCAGGTTCTGTATCGGTGTGCCCCCACAGACGACAAGCTCCCAGAAGAGGAAGGTCAGCAGTGATGGAGCCGGAACCACCCCTGTAACTTCAGGGAAGGCCCCATAGTGCTCACCCAGCGCCTTGCACAGCTCCGGATGCTTGACCCCGATGGTTTTCAACCTCTGCAGCAGCTCTGAGGAGGTCAGCTGCCGCACCAAGTACAAGGCCACTGAGTAACTCTGGGGGCAGAGGGGGTGGAGAGGCGTCAGGGTTGGGCAGATGGGCAGCGCCAGTGTCAGGGCCCAGCAGGGGCTGGGCAGGGGGGAGCAGAGGTGGGGAGGGGGCAGCTGGGCTGGCGGGGCAGGCAAGCAGGCAGCACTGGCCCACTCACCTTGCCATAGTTCCCCCAGGTGACGGTGATGCGGTTGGTGGCCGAGGACAGGTACATGAGGTGGGTGAGGTTGATGGGGCGGCAGGGCCTCTTGGGCTCCACTCCAGGCTTATTCGAGGGGTAGTAACCCTGGGAGCAGACAGCGGTTCAGCCACTGCAGATGATCTGTGTCCCTGCTTCTCCCTGCATGCTCCATGCCCCCGAAGCAGAGCCAGGGCTGCCTGGGGACCCCGCTTACCGGGACCGAACAGTAGCTGTGGTTGACCTTCACAGCAATGTTGGGCGGGTACTGGTCCTCCTGAGGGCCGCTGGTGTCTGAGTAGCAGATTCTGTAATGACAGTGGGGACCATGGAGTCACAGGCAGTGGAGGGGTCACTGGGAGGGGCAGGGAGGGCAGACCAGGACCATTTCTGGCCTGATGAGATCTCAATGCTGGGCTGTAAGTGGGGGTCTCTGGGACCCCGTGTCTGGCCTGAGTGGGGATGGATGTAGTACGTCCACAGCCAAAGACAGCCGGCAAAAAGGCAGGAGCAGGCTCCACCTCTAGCTGGGAACCTGAGAGGGGCTATCAGGAGGGAGGGGGCCTGGCTGTGATGCACGTGGGGTGGGATGTGGCAGGGCTGTAGCCACCCACAGTGGGAGGAGGTGACCAAGGGTCCCTGTGGGGTCCAGGCACACCTGGGCTTACCTTAGGACCACCTGCACGGCCTTGACCCCAGGCTGCAGTTCTCTGTGCACCAAGGGAACCACCGGGAAGGAAAGGAAGTGAGGTCAGTGAGGTGGAAAAAGTGTGCCCAGCATGCCACACAGACACTTCAGCCAGGGTGACCACTGGTCTCTCCTGGGCCAGCCAGGAGGCCTAACCCACTACCTCCCTTGGCAAGTGAAGGCCACTAGGTGCTGCCTAGAACATTTTCTACTGCCATTTACTCACTGGTGACTTGGGTCAATGACCTCTCCTCTGTGGACAATGGGGGGTCTGGTGTGGTAAGTGGATTGATAGGTGCAGGCCTGGCACATGCCAAATGCCCCAACAAGCGGCTGCTCCAGTGGTAACTGCTGTTTCGGCTGGAGATGGAGAGCCTCAGAGAGTACAGTCAGAGACCTGGGCACAGCCCAGTGTCCTCACCCAGGTGACTCTGCCCTAGGGGACATTGGCCACATCTGGGGACATCTGTGGCTGTCACAACTAGGGGAGCTCCTGGCATTGAGGGGCTGAGGGCCAGGAATACTGCTCAACACCCAGGATGCCCTCCCGCAGAGAATGAGCCAGCCCTGATGTCAATAGTGCTAAAGGGGACAAACCCTGTTAAAGGGGAATACTGGTCTACCTCCGAGGGCTGCAGGTCAAAAGTGGTGAGTGTGCTGACTGTGCACATAGCCCCCTGCACCGAGTGGGGGTGGGGATGCCACTGCCAAGTGCAGGGTCTGCACTGGATCTGGCCGAAGGCCCTCCTAGGCTGTCTGACCCCACACCCACCCACCACCTGGCCAAGAAGGTCAGCAGAAGCTGGGCCCCAGCACACCTGGAGTTCCGGATCAGCTCCACCTGTCTGGGCGTCAACGCGAAGATGCATGGGCTCTCCTGAAGCTTCTCGTTATTCTGTGGAACTGAAGATGAACATGGGGTCAGGGTCATGTCTGGTTCCCAGTGAGAGTGCCGACCACTGTCATAGTCATTTCTACTGCCCAGACAGCCCTCTTTAGGCTGGAAAGCAGGAAATAGGAGGCTGAGTGCCACCCAGGTGGAGCCACCAGGGATAAGGGTAAAGGGGAACTGCCCCTTCTGGGGGCCACACCACAGCCTATGGTTCAGGGAACCCTAACCACTCACCCCCGCCCCCAATACCTCCCCACTGAGGCAACTCTCAGAGCAGTAGCCTTCTCATCACTGTGTGGTTCAGGTGTTTATTCAGGAAGACTGAGACTGCTTAGCTAGGGGAAAGGGGTTGTGCTGGGCAGGGAGGGTACAGCATGGAGAGGCTGCATGCCCTCAGGCTAGCCTGCTTTCTCCAGGTCTGTAAGACACCAGCCATAACTCCAGCCCCACCTCGCACAGCTGTTCTGGGGCATCCAGTGAGCACGTGCCCATTAGTGCAGACATGCGCACACATACAGGATGACGAACGCCCGTGATCATACTCTACTCAGAATGGTTTTGATCAGCAGAAAGACCATTAACCACCTAATGCCTGCCAATGTGGTCTGGTGAAGATCTGTTCCAGGACCCTGCACAAAGGAATACTATGTAACTGTGAAAAGATAATAAAGGACAAGAAGCTTTTTGCGTTCTGATAAGGAGTAATCTGCAAGGTGTTTTGGTTAAGTGAAAACAGCAGGTGCAGAGCAGTGTGTTTAACACGCTGCTACTTGTGCAACTAAATGGAGGGACGGGGTCTGTGCAAGGGACATCTCTGGGGGCAGGGTGCGAGCACTGGTCACAGTCGCAGCCTCAGAGTGGTTGGGAAAGGTAAGGAGGAGCTTGCTTTATTTACACTACAAACCCTTTAGAGCAGCAGTGAGCAGACTGTTCCTATCAAGGGCCGGAGTGTAAATATTTTTGGCTTTTTCTGAGCCACAGGGTCTCTGCCTTGATGTTGCCACTCTGCCTCGTATCTTGGAAGCCACCAGAGACGGTAAGTGTACAAGTGAGCGTGGCTGTGCACCAACAAAACTTGGTTTAGGACAACAGGCCGTCAGTGGGGGCTGGTCCCCACCCTAGTTGGCCAACCCCTGCCTTAGAACCCTCTGAATTCCAAACCTCAACAACTGGTAACCTATTTAAAAACAAAATGAATTTGAATTTAAAACCAGTTTTGGCTCAGAAGCAAGGCTGCCTGGGTCTGTACCCTAGCTTTGAGGGGCCGCATACCCTCATCCTGGCCCAAGCCTGGGTGCCCTCTGAGTACAGAACCCACTTTTTGGGGTGTGCAGCCAGGTCTGTAGCTGGTGCTCAGTAAGAGGTGGTTGCTGTAATCGCCTCACTACTGCCAATTCATGCTTGTTTGCTGAGGACCCAGCTGGTACCTGAGGAGTCCTGGTTGGGCCCCTGAGGAGGGCCACCTAATTGGGGACGGAGATGCTCGCAGGCCACCTGCAGACATGCCCAGGTCTGTCCAAAGAACCTGGGAACAATTATTTATGGGGGAGGGGGCTCATGATTTCTGAGCTGGGTGGGAGGTCAAAGACACAAGGCCACCCCCACCCTATAGTGTCCCCCAGGAAGCAGGGGAGGGGACCCCAGCAGGTTGCTCCAGAGCTACCTATTGCCAGCAGAAACAGCGTAAGAAAGGCCGGCAAGCTGGTCCTGGAACCATGAAGCTGGGGTTCGCTCCCTGGCAGGCTCTTATTTCCAGGAGAGGCAGCTGCGGGGAGAGGAGATGCACTCCCAATTCAGATCTTCCACTGTGTTATTGGCCCAGAGTGGCTGACTGATCTTTCAGGAAGCCAGGTGGCTGGCGGGAGGTGAGCTGCCACCTCAGCTGGGACAAGGCACACCCTACATCATTTGGGTGGGTTGTGGGGGCCCTAAACCTGGGCCGTTGCCAGCTCCACCTTCAGCTATTCAGGGCCGAGATGTGAGCAGCATCCATGAATCTCGTCGAACCCACCCCCATCCACTCCCTTGGCCAATTTTGTTGGCACCTAGTACAGTCCCTCTCCCCCTGTCCATCTGATCACTACACAGATCTCTTGCTGTTCTCTAGGCTCCCAGCACTCACCGTCTGCTGAGCCCAGCCTCAAGGGGACGCTCTGTCCCTACTCCTGTGGCCTTGATTCCACAGCAGCCACCATGGCCTCCACGTCACGCTATCCACCTACCAAGTACATCCTGCCTTGGGGCCTTTGCATGTGCCACCCCCTCTTCCAGAATATTCCTCCCCGAAGGAATTCCACCACCCTGGTATCTTTTAAGTCTGTGCAAATGCCACCAGAATGAAAGCCTTCCCTGAGCATCTTTATTTAAAAACTATACCTCCCCGCCCCTGCAATTCTGATGCTTCCCACCTCTTTCCCCACTCCATTTCTTTTCCAAAACTTTATCTCCTAAGAATCAATGCAATGTCATGGTGTCTTTAGGCCGTTGCAGACACCGACATAACCAAAAAGTACTTCTGTTGTCACCTGCAATGCTGTGAGCTGGGTGACCCGTGGGTGCACGGCCTTCCCGGCCCCTGTGCACACCCATAGACCTCTAAGCCCCTTGGGACAAAAAGGAGGGCAACCCCTGCTTCAGGGTCCTCCAGGGAGCAGGAATTCTGGGAACCAACCCCTTAGCTAGATCTGAGACACTGACCGACAAAGAGAGTCTACACATCCATCTCCATCCTGGGCTGCCAGGCAACCTTGCAAACTGCCACCAGCAAAGAATATTTAAGGACCTGAGCATATGCTCACAATATACTGGGTGGAGAAGAGAATGATAAAACAGCAGTCAGGTAAGCCACATCTTTATAAGATCGTACCACCAGAAAAAAAAAGGTGGCAATAACAAACCCAAACCGCTCTCAGGGCTGTTGTGGGGGGTGCACAACCACAGCAGGTTTCTCAGGTATTGCCCTATGTTTTCTATGATGAACACATAATTTTACAAAAGTTTAAATGAAAAGAAAAAGTCCATTGGATGGGACTGGCCTCCCTTCCCACTGGCCTGAAGCCTGTCTGCTGGCAGCCTGGGACTCAGGATGCCACATCACTGTCTAGGCTCCTGGGGCACGGGATGGGCCTGGGTGTGCACCCCACCTGGCTGGGGGACAGCAGGCAGGCTGCTACACCTGAGGGATCACACCTGCCTCAGAAAGGACTTGAGAAAACAAGATCTGGAAAAGCTCACAGGACCTTCAGCGACTCCAAAGCCCTTGGGACAGTCCAGTCAGTCCCCACTCTTCCCACATTTTCTGGCTTCTGCTCTCCCTCCCTCCCCCGTGCCACACCACACTTTGGTCACAATGGCCTCCATTCACAAGCCCTCTCTCACTGCTGGGCCTCTGGCTACAACACACTCCCTCTCTCCCTCCTCTTTGTCAGGTTTATTGCTTCTCAACCCTCAGGTCTGGATGGGAATGCCGCCTCCTCCAGGAAGCTTTCCTGACTGCAGCCTCCCCACAAACACACAATAAGGGGCTCCTGGTACTGACAATCTCCTAAAAACCTGCATTCTGCAATCTGAGTATTCCTCACCTGGCTCTGTTTAATCACCTCTAGTGCAGCTTCCTGGCAAAATGTGCCAGGTTAGTGATCCCACTACCTTGCTTGTTGCTTAGGCAATGCCAGCCAAAGGGTTCAGAGACTGGATAAAGCACATCCGTGTGAACTAAACGACATGGCAGGCGCTAGACCAGCAGCTCTCAATCACCTCGGTGAGGACCACCTCTAGGAAGCACATGAAGTGGGGGGCGTCGGGAGTTGTCAGGACACAGGGTGGCAGCAGGGGCAGGCTGAGTAGCCCCACACCACAAGGCCCTGACCACAGGATGCTGGGAAGCCTCTCGAAGCAGCACTGCACCAGGTCAACATGTTTCCTTCCTTCCACCCGCAACTCTCATGATGGCCACTCCTCTCTCCAACACTGACGAGGAGGCCCCCCTATTCAAGACTCTGGCCACTGATACCCCGAGTGGCTGGGCTGGAGGGACCCTCAGACTGTAAGATGCCCAGTGAGCCCCAAGCTGAAGCAGCCTGACCCAGGACCATGTTCCTGGCCCCACTGAACTCTGCTGCAGTCTGGAAGCAAGTACCCCTGCCCCGGGCACGCCTGACCGCCAGCCCCTGTCCTGGCTGGAAAGGGGAGGACAGCCAGGCTCCTCATGCGGAAAGGCGGTCCAGAACCTTTGTGTGGTTGAGAACAGGTGTCTCCTGCAGGAGTATAGGCACCCATGATGCAGGGAGAGGTCAGAATTGGGACGATGGCTGAGCATGTGGCCCTGGAGCCTCCTCCTCAGGATGCTGTGTGACCTTGGGCCAGTCTCCTGACCTTTCTGGACACCAGCCCCCACCTCACTGGAGCAGATCATCTGTCTCCTAAGGTCCTTCCAGCTCCGGTCTGTGGCTCTATTAGTCCCCTCCCCTCCCCCACCCGAACATTCCACACCGTGTGATTTATGTCTCCTGTCCTCCTGGCGCAGGCTCCATCTGAGAGCCAGCCAGCGGCTCTTCTGGGGGGAACAGACCAGAGTGTCTGGGCCTCATTGTGGTCAGCAGGTCATGGCAAGGGGGAAGGGGAAGCTGGCTGAGCCACAGCCTCCTGAGGCGGCTCTTGGGCAAGGCCAGTGCAGCAGAATTCACAGAACTCATGTGAGAAGGTACCCAGGGTTCAAGGTGGGCAGATAGAAGCGCTGGTCCTGGAATGGAGGGGGCCAGACTGCTTCAGGGTCAGGGCCTGTGCTTGGTGAGGCCTCTTCCTAGAAAGCCAGGCAGCCCTCAGGGGTCCCCGAAAGAATGGGAGTCCCAGGGAAGGGGTACACCCTGGCACAGGGGCGACAAGTGGATGGGAGTGGGGGCAGGGCGGGGTCGGCCTCTTTGTTCTGAGCTGCCAGCAGAGTAATGCCTGGTGTAGACAGGGGAGCAGACTGCCGGAGATCAGGTGACCGGGGTCCCTGGGGGCTCAGGGCAAAGCGATGCATTGTGGGGCGAGAGCAACTGCATGCTTACCGTGCAGGAAGGAAACCCATGGTCCAGGCAGGGGAGGGGAGGCCGCCTGCTGGCCCTGAGTTCAAAGTCACCTCCAGTCCCGTTCCCCGCCCAGTGACAAGCCTGCTCGGTGGCTTCCCAGTGAAAACTTGGCCTCCCTGTTACGAAGATCATTTTGGAGTCTGAACCATCAGCTTGACCTTCAGAACCAGCTAGGCAGCCAGTTCTGAAGCCCACCCCCCTCCCCAAAGCCTCCTGGAGAATTCAATGGTGTGGCGGGAGATGGGTTCCAGTACCTAGACAGAGGTTGGGGAAGCAGAGATGGGGGAAATCATGCTGGAGGAACTCAGGAAAGGGTGTTGGTCTCCAGTACTGCCAGATCAACCCCACGACAGGTGCTACTGGGCCAACTTGCTCCCCACATGGGTGCTGGCAAGAAACAACTCCTCATGCCAGAGAGAAAGGAGTGGAGGGCCTCAGATTCTAGGGCCGGGACCACCAGCAACTCCTTCCTCCACCTCCTGCAGTCTCCCCTAGAACCACAGCCCCTTCGGCCCAACTTCACAAAGTCCAAGGGCTATAGGTAGGAGGAGAGAGGCAGCTGCACCTCCTCCTGCTCTCCTCCTACCTAAGGCAGGACAGAGGGGGGCCAGCTGGCACAGGGCTGAAGCTGAAGTCTGTATGCAATGAGGGGCCCCCTGGCCGAGTAAGGCAGGACGCTGGGTCAGCAGGATGGGAGGGAGTGAACAGCACAGTCAGGGGAACGATGGGTGGGAGCGTAGAGGGACAGTGACCTCTGCTACAGCAGGCAAGGACCAACTCATGACCAGGGCCCGAGCCCGACACGCAGCAGGGGCTGGATAAAAATGTGTGTGGGGGGGGTGGGGTTGAGCAGAAGATGCGGATGCTGGGATGCAGGTGGTGGCAGGACCCACAGTGGAGGTACAGGCTGGGGCACCCTGCGAAGGAAACCTCTACAGGGCAGTTGGGGGCTTTGGTTGCTCTCTGCTGGGTCCCAGGGTCGGGGGCTCCTATCCAGCAGGCACTCAAGTATGTACTATGTACATGAACGAGTGAGTGAAAGAATAAATTGAACAAATAAATGGGGGAAGGGAGATTTAAGAGACAGGGAGACAATGGGAGGGGTCTCCAGGAACTCAGGGACAATCTGAGTGCTAACAAGAGGCCTATGGCATTCCACTTAGAGCCTTGGAGGCCCAAGAAGCTGGGGCTGGTCAGCCTTCTCCAGCTTGAGCTTGGGCTGCATCTGAGGCTGACACCAAGCTGACACTCACCCCCCAGCCCTGTCATCAAGACTGCCAGAGAGGGCCAAGTACTACAAAGGCCCATCACATAGCAGGCACTCAATGAACATGGGGGACAGAGAAATGAGTACAGAGCCCTGTCATTATCTCCTGTAGACCTGTCCAGTGGCCCACATGGACTGGTCTGAACCCGTTAACAAAGGTTACTCTTGAGAGTCTCCTACTAGGAAATGAGTCTTTTGTGGGGGGGAAGAGGGAAAGTGAGATCCAACTTCTAGCCCCTTTGCCCCAGGGAGTGACAGCACAAAAGCCAGCCTCTCAGGTAGCCCCCGTAAGCCTCCTTCTTGGTGGTCCAGCCTGGTGTAGCCCCTGCCACACTGTGCCAGATATGGTCTGTGTAACCAATGGAATATGGTGAAACCAAAGATATGCCACTTCCAAGCTCAGGTTATAAAACGGCCGAAGGCTTCCAGCTGGGTTGTAGTACATTCACACATGCACCCCACCCCAGTCACTGGTTCCAGGGAAAGTGAGCCACACAGCCACACTGTGAGAACACTCAAGTAATCTATGGAGGCCCACGTGGTAAGAACTGGGGTTTCTGGCCGACAGCGACCACATGAGTAAGCAACCCCTCCAGCCCCAGTTGAGCCTTCAGATGAGGCAGCCTCGGCAGACACCTTGACTGAAATCTTATGAGGAACCCTGAGTCAGAACCACCCAGCTAGGCCATTCCAGAGTTGTGATCCTTGGAAACTGAGACCCTCAGATGTTTTATGCTGCTGGGATTTGGGGCAATTTATTACATGGCACTAGGTCACTAAGCTAAAGACCCATGGGTGGCCCCTGTGGTTTCTGGGAGGGATAAGACCTCCGCCACCTCTGGGACCTTGCTGCTCCCCGAAAGTGTTCCGGGTCAGTAGCATGGCCAGCCATAGGCAGGAGCAAAACTTGGAAGGTGGGGCCCCCGGGAAAGGCGGTGGACTCACCCAGCTCAGTGGGCTTCAGCAGTTCATCCAGCATGTTAAAGAAGGGCAGCTTCACTAGGCGCACCTCCGGCTTGAGGGTCTTGGCGGGCAACCGTCCGAGTCCATTTAAGTACTTCCCATAGAGCACTGGGTAGTCAATGTTGGGGCCTGTGAGAGGAGTCCTGGGCACCGTGCCGGCCCGATCATAGGTCGAGTGCATGGTCAGGGGGTCCAGGGGCCGGTGGGGCTGGGGGACAGGCTCCGAGCTCTTCTTGGCGTAGCGCGTCTCGTAGAGCTCCTTGATCTTCTTGAACAGCTCAGGGCTACAGTCAAACTGGACGAGCTGGAGGGCCCGGGTGACAAGTTCGTGTTTAAGTCCGCTCTTACTCCGGCCGACGAAACCCAAGAGCATCTGAAGATCGGAGACTCGGAAACTCATCACCATGTTCTGTGAAGAGCAACCACAGACACACGTGCTGAGAGAGAGAGGCTGCCAATGGGGTGTGGAGCTTCCCTGAAGCTGCCTGGACCCAGACCGGGGGAACAGTGAAATGAGACCCCATCTGCCACCACCACCACCCAATCCCACCCTGAAGCACCCTTCATCCTGGCTGGTGGGGGTGGAAACCCGGGAGAACATAGCTTCAGCATCAGTCCCACTGGCCCGGGATTGGTCCCGCCTCCACTGCCAGCTCACCTTTTGTGTGATGCCCCCTCCCAGCTCAGCCTGGCTACCCTCCTCCTCCTCCTTCTCCAACCTTCCTCAGCATCACCAATGCAGCAAAAGCTCCTCTGACTACAGTACAGCTCCCAACCCCCGCCTTCTATTTTAGGTTCTATTTTCCCATCTTCAAGCCTGAAAGCATTCCCAGAGCAGGAACTGGGAATCTTGCTTTACCCACATACAACTTCAGCCACTCCCTAACAGAGAACACTAATGGCCTCTCTGACCCTCCCTCAGTCTCTTCATGGGGCAGATGACAGGATCTACCTCATTGGGACATGGGAAGGACCAGATGAGGTAACTCATGTAAAGCAGAGTGAGTGCTCAACCAACGTCAGCCACAGACGTTTTCCCTTCAGTCTAGACGCAGGGGTCAGCAAACTGCAGTTTGCGAGCCACATGCAGATCTTTGGGTACCTTTCGTCTCAAAAATTTGCCGACCCCTGGAAGAGCCAATCCTGTCCCTCACAACAATTTAAAAATTATTCGAGAACCATAAATATATTTTTATGAATAAGGAAAATTTAAAGTAATACTATAAATGAAACTATGATAGTTTTATTTTCATTTTTAATTTTACTTCGAGCCACATGTATGTACCCAAAGAGCCGCATGTGGCTTGCAAGCCGCAGTTTGCCGACCCCTGGCAGCTCTTCCGTCTCAAAAGTTTGCTGACCCCTGGTCTAGAGAAGGTAGCCACAACTTACTTAATACAAATCATCTGCCGACAACCAAGCTGGATGTGTGATTATACACTTTACTCTGACCCTTAAAACACGCCTGTCTGGGTGGTGGGAGCTCCATGTTACAGCTAACATTTAAACCCAGGCCTGAATCTGAAGCCAGGGTGGTTCCTCTTTACTATGCTGCCCTTGGCATCGACCTAGAGCTGAGCACTATGGAGGCCATCAAAATGTCTGCTGACCATTCCAGCAGACTTTCTCCACCTGGGCACTGTGGACATGGGAGCTGGATCAATTTTTGTGTGGAGGGTCTGTCCTGGGCACTGTGGGGTGTTGAGCAGCATCCCTGGCCCCCACCCACTTAATGCCAGAAGACTGGGACCAAATCCCAGTCGTGACAGTCACAAATGTCCCCCAGACATCCCCCCCCATGTCCCTTGGGGGCAGCATCAGCCCCGATTAAGAAGCACGGGTCTGAGGGGAAGGCTCTGGGAATCCGACAGCTGGAGAGGCTGTTAATTGAGTTGTGGCAAAGTGATGAATGAGGTCTGGCAGGGTCCCTCCAACTAAATCAAACCAAACACAAGAGCTCAGTTGATCCCTATGTTTTCTTTGGGGCTGCCTGGCGGTGGCCTGCCTTCTGTGAGACTCTAGGACACCAAGGGGAGTGAGGGTTCCCCAATGTGCTTCATAAGTAAAGTGTCCTTGAGGGATGGGTCAGCAGGGTTTTGGGGCCACCCACACTGAGCCCTGAAGCTGGCCTGTGATGAATGAAATGTGGTGGAAAAGACACTTCCAGGGGAAATGGGAAAAAAACAGTACAAATGACAAGAGTGGCAATAGAAAGCTGGCGAGTGTGGGGCAGGACAGCACCCAACAAAACCAACAAATCGCTTAAACTCAGCTTGAGAAATTCTGACAGTCAGAGGTGGGTGGGAACCCTTCCAGGGTTTATGTAGCAGCTTCAATGCCAGGAGGCTCTGGTGTTTCCCGTTTCCTGGCTGTTTAACGGTGAGGCGTGGAGTCTGACAGCAGCCCCTGGGTTCGGGAGGATCTGGGTTCAAATCCAAATTCTGCCCTAGGTTCCCAGGTGACACCAGACCCACTGTGAGGCCTCTCTGCACTTTGGGGCTCCTCATCTGCCGGAGCAAGATGGGTGCTAAGATTCCTTCCAACTGTACAACACCAGGCTCCTGCTGATGGCAGAAGGGACTGTCCAGTCCTGCCTACAAAACCTCAAGGGGGAGCCTTTTCCTGCTGCAGGGTCTTCCTCCTACTCCTGCACTACAGAGTGTTTACCATGTGCCAAGCACCACAAGGGCATTGCACCGTCACAGATCTTGCAAGTACCTGTGCCCATTATGCAGGTAAGAAAACTGAGGCCCTGAGAGGGAAATGGCTGGCCTAAGGCTTCCCTGTATGTCAGTAGCAGGGCTGGCATTTGGACCTGGGTCCATCAGGCTCCTAAGGGCATTTCCTTCCACTTACATATACAGCTGCCTGGGGGCCCGGAGGACTCTCTCTCTCTCTTCAGTACACCCCCTGCCTAGGGACCTAAGTAGTCTGCTAGCCCTCAGAGAGTCTGGAATGCTTTGAAAACATAGAGGCTTCACCTCCCTCGGCCTGACTTCCTACCTTGAGCAGAGAAAAAAGACTTGCACACAAGATGTTTCTTCTGGAAGAGGCCCAAGGCCTGGGAAGGAAGAGACGCTGTCGTGATAGCTGACCACACGCCATGGAGACAAAGATAGGTGGGCTCAGCCTTTCTGAGTCTGACCACAGCACATCTCCTGACATCATCCTACCCCCGGGATCCCCCTTCCCCCACCTAGCCCTGTCCACCAGGCTGGACATCCCAAGCTGCTACACCAGCGTCCTGGGGCACACCCCTCAAGCTGCCATATGTTCACGACTTAGATTTCTCAGCAGCTGCCACCACCGAAGAGCCTGCTCCTGACAGGGGAAGGGAGGTGAGGGAGGCACAAGTATTCAGGAAGAAACCCCAAGCGCTCAGATCACTTCCTCCTGCTGAGGCTTCATCCTGACCCACCTGCCCCTCAGATCTGTGTTTATAAACAGCACCAGGTCCCAACGACTTCCAGCATTGCACTGGAGCGGGATAGAGAGACATCAGCCTGGATAGAGTAGCATCAACTTTGATAGAGGAGCTGGGCTTAGTTTAGCTTAATTTAACCTGTCTCTAGCTGTAGCATAGACAAAAGTTAAGGCCCCTCTCTCCAGGAAATAGGACATTGCTACAAAATGCTACACAGTATCTTACGAGTTCACAGGCCAACCCCTTCTCCCCAACCCCTCTCAGGGGCCTCCAGTTAAGGGTCCCAGTTTTCCAAGTTTATCAACAAGCCTCCCTCATCCCCCCCCATCAGGCTACTTTGCACCCCAAAAGAAAAATCTCTTATGAGATATGAGAGGATGGGAAAGTGCATAAAAGAGAGAGACATTTCAATTACATGGCAAGCACTCCACGGTTGACAGCAAGAGACTGAAGGAAAAAGAAGGATCCGATGGAGCAAGTGGTGAAGTCTCAAGCTCTCCTAAAAGGAAGCTTGGCTCCCAGTTTAGAGAATTTGCAAAAAGGGTCCACTTGATTTAATGGGGGGGGGGGCAGCCACCGGAGGGTCAAGTGGAGTTCGATTTAATGGGGGGGGCAGCCACCGGAGGGTCAAGTAGAGTTCATCAGATCATATTTCAAGGCCTTGGAAGGTTAAAAAAAAAAAAGACTTCAGACCCTACCCTCTGGCTGGGGTGGGGGCAGGGACCCATAATCACAGTGATGGCCCCAGGAGGAGCTTAAATTTCAGGGCTCCAGGGACTTCAGGCCGGCAGGCTGCCACCTTGAGCTTCCAGAGTCCAGACTTCCACATCACTAGGGCAAGTCTCAATTTCTCCAAACCCTAGGAAAGGCTCCGAGTGTGTGTGGTGTAGGTATGGGGGAGAGAGCACTCTGGGGCGAAGGGAGGGTAACATCCTATAACCACAGAACCTAGAAGGCTGCATTTCAGGTCCCAGTGGTAAGGGAAGGGAGATGTAAGGAGCGGGAAGAGCCAGAGAAAGAAAACGTTTACAGGTCAGGACCTTGGGGAGGGGAGACCAGAAGGGGGGAGGGGGGCGGTGCCTCTGTTCTGTGAGGGGAAGAAGAGGAGAACCCTAGTCTAGTTTAGGCAAAGGTTCTGGAGTCTGAGCTGCGGGAGGTATCTGTGAAAAGGTACATCCCTGGGATGGGAATGCTCCAGCTCAGTCCCAAGAGAGTTAAAAGGAGCCCCAAGCCTAAAGAGGGGATGACATCTATGGGATGTAGAACCTGGATCCCAAACTGGAATATAGGGAGGCAACAGGAGCTACTCTACAAAAAGAGACCTACCTTGGAACCAGCTGGGACTCTCCGAGGATCAACAAAGACCAGCAGAAGGAGGGGGAGGGGGTTCAAAAGCCAGAACTGGGTGCATAAATGGACCTAAAGTAGGGGTTCTGGGGGCTGTGTGGGAAGGGCTCTGATTTGAGAAATAGACTTACTATGAAGTATAGGGAAGCCGCTAAGGTTTGGAAATAGGACTGATACTGCAAGTGTAGGGTTTAGAGCCCCCAGTAGCAGTCCAAAGCCTCACAGATGCTGTTCTGAGTCAAGACTGAGAGAAGGGAGTCAGGAAAGCTCTGGACCGAGAACAGAGGTCAGGGCGCCATCCCAGGGGGGGGAAGAGCAAGCTCAATTAACACCGTGCCCACTCTGGGGGTGAGAGGGAGGGTGTTCGGAGGGGGCGGGGCTCTGGGACCAACGCGGGAGCCCAACTGGGGCCCCAAACTCCAGCCTGGGGTACAGACCCCAAGAGAACTCTACGTTTGGGGGCGGTTCAGGACCCTGGTTCATCACTTCGGATTGTGGAAGCGGTGGCAGAAGGATCAGGGAACCCTTCTGAGGAGGCAGTCGCCAACCGCAGCCTGACCTGCTAGCGGAGAGGCGGAGACCCAGAGACCCAGATGCCAGCCCGCTGTGCCATGGGGAGTAGGGAGGCGAAGACACTCCCCCAGGCCAAAGAGCACAGACCCCGGCTCGGGAGGAGACGACCAGCCCAGCCCACCATGCTGTCCGAGAGGACTGTTTCTCAAGCTGGGAAGCTCGACCCTGTACCCGTGTTTAGGGAGATTCAGACCCTAACTGCTCAGGCTGGTAGGGGAAACCCCGCCTCAAGTCCGGGGGCCAACCCCCGGCGCAAACACTGGGCTGAGGTTTGGGGACCCCGCCCCCGGCCTCCCCGCCCCCCGCACTCGGAGCCCCAGGGGCAGGCGAAGGGACCCGGCGGCGAACCACGGGCGGGCTGCGCCGTGAGGCCCCAGGCGGAAGGCGCAGACCTCGGCCGGCCGCCTGGCCCCCGACCCCTCGCCCGCCCGCCCGGGTCGGCGCCGCCGCGGCTCACTCACTTTGGCCTCCACCAGCTCCGCCGCCATCTTGGCCACCAGCGTCCCCCGCGCCGGGAGCCCCCAGCCGTCGCGTCACGTGACCGCACGCCACTCGGAGACGGGGCCGCCGCCGCGGCCAATTAGCACCCACGCGCCCTCCTTCCCCCGACGGCGAGGGCTACTGCGCGCTGCGCAGGCGCGCGTGGCTGCCGCCCGGGCCTCGGGCCAATCAGGACGGCCCAACACCATCTCCTCCCCCTTCACTCGCAACAACCACTCCCACCCTTGGCGGCGTCTGGCTTCTTAAAGGGGCACGAGCCCCGCACAGGTGGGGGCGGGTGCCGGGTCTAGTCTGGGGAGGATGGGGGATGGCGACTACAATGCAGCCAGGTGCCAAGGCCTCCCATGTGAGGCGGTCTCCAGGTGCGTGCCCGGACGCCCCGCAGGCGGTGTCGGGGAGGAGACGATCACCCCAGCGTAGTGGCCACCAATGCATGCAATGCGGCGCCTTATAGCGCAGCGCGACGCAGCCTCCGCGGGCCGAGAGCTTCGCGCGCTGCACATCCGGGTCCTGGCGCGGCAGACGGGGAGCGGGCTCTGCACCCCAGTGTCTGGCCTCGGGTCTTGACAAGCTGGACTCTCTTCCCCCATTCCCTGGAGCTCCAGCATCGCTGACTCCTGCGGGCGATCCCCTCCCCCAACCCGCTAGTTCCGCCTCCTTATCCCCAATAAACCTTTGGAATCTGCACTAACTGGAACCTCCCCCAGCTTTAGAGCTTTCCGTGGCTCCCAAGTGCCTCCTCCCCCCTCAACCCCCCCCCCACAGTGGAGCTCAAACTTTCTACCTGTTCCAGGTGATTAGTTTTTCTTTTTTAAATAATGAAAAGGAGAAGCTGAGAACATTTAAAGGAGCCATTGTGGAAAATGGCTGGGTTGATTGCCTTCTGGAAAAAAGAATGTCAATTAACCTTTAACCCACCAATTCCACTTCCCTAGGAAATAACAATAATGGTGATAATGGTAATACTAGCTAATACTAAGTGTCAAGCACTGTTTTAAGCACTTAATGTATTATTTCACCCTCACACCAGTCAATCCCATGGAATAGGTACTGTTAAGTGTTCCAATTTACAGATGAGAAAAGTGAGGTCTGAGTGGTTAAGTGACTTTCCAAGGACACAAGTGTATAAACAGATAAGCGCCTGAATATGCAGACCCAGAGAAGAGCTGAAGTGGCAGTTCAAGTCCAAAGGCCATCTGCTGGCAGAATTCCTTCTTACTCACAGAGGTCAGTCTTGGGCCTGCCGAGTGGTGCATTGGTTAGGAGTTAGCTTGAGACGCCAGCTCTGAGAAGGAGGGCCCTGGTTCGGATCCCACATGAGGGCCAGTGATGCTGTGCCCTCTACAGCTACGATGGTAAACAACAGTTCATTTTGGAGCTGGGCTGCCATGAGTTGCTGGCAACCGCGTAGGCTGCAGTGGGGCTGGTCGGTAGTGGGTGTGAGCTTGCGTGAGCCTCTGTGAGTAGCTGTGAGTGGCCGTCCAATGGTTGGCAAGCGACTGCCTCACCCGGGAAGAGCGCAATGATAATACCAACATGGGCCAATGAAGCTACGTCCCCTACAACTAGACTGAAGAACAAAAGGACAGCAGCTTTTCTGTTCCCCTTCCCTGATTCCCCAATGCTGTTCCCCTCCCCCAATTCCCCAATCAAATCTTTAAAAAAAAAGATCAGTCTTTTTGTTCTGTTGTGGCCTTCAACTGATTGGATGAGGCCCACCCACATTTTGGACAGTAATCTGTTTTACTTAACAGCCCACCAATTTAAATATCAATCTCATGTAAAAACATCTTCATAGAAACATCCAGAATAAAGTTTGACTAAATATCTAGCACCATGGCCTAGCCAGGTGGATACATAAAGTTAACCAGCACATGGGGTAAGGATTTGTGTAGCCCAGGCAAGTGATGATGGGGTCCTGGACCTGGGTAAAGGGGTGGAAGGCAGAGGGAATGGAGAGAAATGGACAGAGCCAAGAAGTTTAAGTGTACAATAACAAAAAATTTTGATATAATTTTAATTTTAAAACATTTTAATTTTAAAACATTTCACCCCAGGAAGAAACCGCTGTCCCCCTTAGCAGTCACTCACTAACCCCCTCCCCCAGCTCCTGGCAACCACGAATCCACTCTCTGTCTCTATGGATTTGCGTGTTCTGCACATTTCATATAAATGGAATTCTGCAACATGTGTTCTATCTCCTGCAACCCTAACATGAATGAGAAATCAACACCTCCAGCCCCTGGTGTACGCCTGAGCTCTGGACTCACTAACCAGCTATCCTTGAGTCTGCACGCGAGATCTCATGGTGTCTCACACACACCACGCTCACGCTAAACTTTCCGTTTTCCCCACCCAATCTGGTCTTTTTTTTTAATCAGTTTTGGGTGTACAAAACAATGCAATAGGTATAACTTTTTACCCCTTGCAAAGTGACCACTCCCCTTCCCCAATTAACCACCCCCTCCCCCGATATCATACATATCTATCACAATTCCATCGACTCCACTCCCCACACTGTTAACCACATATAAATCAAATCTTAGTTGACAACCAATCTGCTCCTTTTGCCTTCTCCCTTCTCAGCTGATGGAAGCTCCACCCTTCCACTTCACTGGGCCAAAATCTGAAGTCAACCTGGACTCCTCTCATTTTTCACATTCAATATGTCAGCCAAAACTGTCTGCTCCATCATCCAAATCTATCCTGAATCTGCCCACTTCTCACGCCCTCCATGAGGGCCTGGGTCCACCCCCCATTATCTCTCCTGCTTGGACCAGCACAGTCCCCTCTGCCCTGGCCCCCTACAGGCTGTCCTCCTATAAATGGCCACCAGAGGGCGCCTGTGAGCACCTGAGTCAGATCCTGCCCCTCTGCCTGCAGCCCTCCAGGGCACCCATCTCCCTCTGGGTAAAAGCCCAAGTCCTCCAGGAGGCCCATAAGGTCCTGCAAGACCTGTACCTGTTTCCCTCCCCGCCTCAACACTCTGTTGCAACCACAGGGGCTTCTTTCCTGTTCCTCTAACACTCCAGGTATGCCCCTACCCCATGCTGTCCCTCCCACCTGGAATGCCCTTCCCCTGGACACCCACATTGCTCCCTCCCTTAGCAGCTTCAAGTCTCTGTTCTGATATCTTGTTATACATATATAATACTTACTACCATCTGACCCTGGTAGTCTCATTCCCGTAATCCTATTTCATTTCCCTCCACAGCACTTCTCACCATCTGACATATGTACTTTACTCATTTCTTTATTGTCTGCCCTACCAGGATAGAGATGCTTGTCCTGTGTCCCCAGCACCTCAGTCAACGTCTGAAAGACAGGAGATGCTCACTAAATACATGTTGGATAGATGAATACCATCCACATTCTAAAAGTTTAGAGCGTATTATTTTTAAAAATAATCACATATGAGGTTTTTCTCAACCTTGGCACTGTGGACATTCAGTGCAGGCTCATTCTCTGTGGGGGGTCGTTCTGGGCACCAAGGGGTGCTGAGCAGTGTCCCTGGTCTCCATCCACTCCACGCCAGGAACATCCCAGTTATGACAACTAGAGATTTCCCCAGATATCCCCAGTGTCCCCTGGGGGCACAATTACTTCCAGGTGTGATCCAGTGATGTAGGACAAGGCTTACAGTAGGATGTATCAGGGGTTCATCTCATTGGGGTCTCTACTCACATGCTCCCTTAAGCACAGGGGAAAATATTCAATATTTTTGTTAAAAAAATTCAACTAAGTAAATTCAAAGATCTAATTGGCTTTATTAATCGATTTGTGAATCAGGTAGCATCCCATCAAGCAAGTAGAAGGGTGCTTTGAGTGGGATGTACAAAATGGAAGGTTTTTATAGGAAGAAGGGTGGAGCATGGGATATTGACAAAAGATAGGATTATTTTTGGGCTGGGACATCTTTTCTTTGGGGGAACAAAAAGAAAAGTGTTTTTGTGTGTGTGTGTGTGTGTGTTTTGTTTTGTTTTTTTACCACAGATTGCCTCTTATTCTATGCGGGATGGAGAGGGACCATATGACAAATTACCTTACTGGTGCTTGACCAGAAGATTCCAGACTGGTTGCTTCAGATTACATTTCTGGGAGAGGCTGAAACTCAGATCAAGTGTTAAATCTAGGTTTGGGCTTTTAGCATGTGTGACATCATTTTGGGCCTGTGGTTTTCTCTTTAACATTTTACATGCAGAATCTGAGATTCAGAAATGTTATGTAACTTGCCCAAAGTCACATAGCCAGTTGGGGCAGAGCTAGAATTTATTTATTTATTTTTTATTTTTTAAAGATTTTTTTTAATTGGGGAATCGGGGAAGGGGAACAGACAGGTAGACAAATTGCTGTTTTTGTTCTTCAGTCTAGTTGTGGAGGACATCGCTTCACTGGCCCATGTTGGTATGATCATTGTGCTCTTCCCGGGTGAGGCAATCAATCGCCGGTCATTGGTCGGCCACTCACAGCAGCTCCCTGCAGCTCACACAGGCTGCCGGCGGTGCAAGATGGCTGCCAGCCACTCACGTAGCTCATGGCAGCCCACTGCAGCCCCGCTGCAGCCTGTGCCGTCGCCGGCGACTCACGGCAGCCCAGCTCCATGTCAAGTTGTTGTTCATCATCTTAGCTGTCGAGGGTGAGCCGCCACTGGCCCTCAATGTGGGATCCGAACCGCAGCCCTGCTGCTCAGAGGGGCGCTCCCAAGTGAGCCCTTAAACAACTAAGCCACTCTGCCTGCCCGAGAGCTAGAATTTAAACTCAGGATGTCCTTGGGTCAACCAAATCAGAAACACACCTAGGAAATAGTGGGGCAGAGTTGCTCCCTGGTTAAACCATGCCTTTTTAAAAATTGTGGTAAAATACATATAACATACAATTTTCTGTTTTTAAGTGTACAGTTTTAGTGTGTTAAGTACATTCACATTTTAGTGTGTTAAGTACATTTTTGTGCAACCATCTCCACTATTCATCTTCAGAACTTTCTCATCTTTCCAAACTGAAACTCTGTCTCCATTTAAAACTAATTTTCCATTCCTCCTTCTCCAACTCCCACCATTCTACTTTGTTTCTGAATTTGACTCTTTTAGGGACCTCTAAGTGGAATCTTATAGTATTCGTCCTCCTGTGACTGGCTTATTTCACTGAGCATAATGTCAAGGTTCATCCATATTATACTGTGTCACAATTTCCTTACTTTTTAAGGCTCAATAACATTCCACTGTATGTATATAAATACCTCTAAACCATGCCTTTTTGAGTCACTGGTTTCCACCTCTTATTATCTGGGTGATCATGGGGTGGGTAAATCGCTTCTCTGAGCCTCAGTTTGCGCCTGCATTCACAAGCCCACAGGTGTAGGGAGGATTAAGTGGATTAATTGATTTAAAGGGTGGTGGCCATTTCTAAAAAGGGCTCAACAATCATCAAAAGGCAGATCTAAGGGACTGCAGTGGTGGTCGCATGTCAGCAGGGGCCGCTATGGCCGCTTCTGCGCCCTCCCTGCGCCGCAGCGGACGCATGCGCAGCGGAGCCTCCCTGCAGAGGTCACTTTTTTCTCTCTGCTCTTGCCCGTCTTTCGCCCCAGCTTGTATTTATTACTGCAGCCCCTGAACCTAGCTGTGTCTGCTTTTGCTCTAGGCTGAAGCCCCGCTCCTTCCTCAGGCTTCTGCTAAATATGTGTCTGGGGATGGCGGTAGGGAGAGGTTCCCAGGCAACACCTGTCTCATCCCTTCAGGTGTGAGGCTGAACACCTCTCCATGAAGGGTGGGGGGCGGGGAGGGAGGCCGCAGGACTTAAATTTCCCTAGTCCCCTTAAACTTTCTCCTTCAATTTACACTAAATTAAATTTCTTGAATAAGCAATCTACTCACTTGAGAGCAACTTCAACCTCCCCTTAATGGAAACCTTTGGTTTTCTTCTCTGAAATGCCTCACTTTGCAAGGAAGTGTGAAGTGCCTAATATGGAGCCCAGAACACAGTAGGTGCGCAGTGCATTCAGATTTTTTTTTTT
>NW_017731552.1:889729-891827 GCF_001890085.2 Hipposideros armiger | reverse complement strand
CTCCGCGGCTGCTCAGCTCGGGCTGACTCGAACCACTGTTGCTCAGAGCTCAAACTCTTGAGCGAGCTCTTAACCAACTGAGCCACTCAGCCGGCCCTCAAGCCAGTTCTTAACCATTGCGCCACTCGGCTGGCCCTCAGATACTTTTTAAAAATTAAGATTAAAGAAAAATTTATTAAGAATGGAAAACTGGATACCTATCTGCTGAAAACTGGTCTTTCAAATGGCGCAGGAGCTTGCCATTTGCCATAAAATTAACATAAAACGTTTCAGGAACACAGGTGTAGGTGTTTGAAGACCCTGCCCCCTCCCCCCGCCCCCAGATTGACACTGTGGAACTGACACCTGTTGCCTGCCAATGCCTCTGTCTCTCTGAGCCTCAAAAAGTAAGTTATTGAGCAGCTCCTGCCTACTTTGGTTTCCCCCTGGTTTAAAAGCGGGATGGTGATAGCAATCTGATTAAACGAAACCAGGGCTGGCACAGCACTTTACAAAATGCGCAAAGCAATTTGTGGAGGGTGGGGGAGTGGAAGGAGTGCACAGGCTTATTCTAGGGTCCATACCCAAATTTACATCACATGTTGCAGATGCACGTGTTCACTTTTCCCAGCTCGGGAAAAGCACTGCAATTCCTCTCGTTTTGACAGAGTGAATTTTGGGTAAGATTCACCCGAGAAGGTTCACTTGCGCTAATGAGAATATCACTAAATGATGTAAGAAATACTTAGGAGCGCCTACCAGACATAGAGCTGGGCTCTTTATAAAGAATAAAGATAGGGCCGGCCGAGTGGCGCGATGGTTGGGGGCTGGCTTGGGATGCCAGAGTGCCCTGGTTCGGATCCCACATGTGAGGGCCGGTGACACTGCCCTCCGCAGCTAGGATGCTGAGCGGCGGCTCGACCTGGAGCTGGGCTGCCGTGAGTTGCCAGCCGGCGACCGCGTGGGCTGCGGCCCCTGTGGCAGTGGGTTGCCGTGGGCTGCCGTGTGTGGCCAGCAGCCAGCGTGGGCCGCCAGCGGCCGCGGTGGGCGGCTGTCCAGAGGCCGGCGGCTGGTGTGCCTCGCCCGGGAGGAGTGATGGTGCCAACTTGGGCCAGTGGGGCGACGTCCTCTGCAGCTAGACTGGAGAGCAAAACGACAGCAACTTGTCTGTTCCCCTTCCCCTGATTCCCCAGCACTGTTCCCATCCCCCCAATTCCCCAATTAAAAAAAAATCTTTAAAAAACAAAACAAAACAAACAAACAAAAAAGAATAAAGATAACTGAATTGAATGCCAATTCGTTCCCTCGAGCCAAAGATCTGAAATTCAACTGTTTCTTAGGGTCAGATTAGGACACAAATGCAAAATAGTCTTCCTGCGCCTCCTCCTGGAGAGGAAAGGAAATAGAAAGTGAGGTTGCACTGGAAAAGAAGCGCTTAGCCCCATGTCTGAGACGTGGTAAACCAGCCCCTGAAATAAATGTCTTATTAATAGAAATGATAGGTAATTAAAATAGCTGACGTATATTGAGCACTGTATCAGGCATGGCACTAATCCCTTTATGTATATTTAATTTTAGTCTCCCCCTAGTGAAGTAGTACTGATTACTGTACCCCCATTGTGCAGATGAGGAAACTGAGGCACAGATAAATCCGAGTAACTAGTGTAAGAACATGTAAAGTGGCGGAACTACTAAGGTGTTTTGTTCACTTATATATCCACTTAGAACATAGGTATGTATGCACCAATATCCTGATACACAGTGGACGTTCAATCTGTCTTTGTGCACATAAGTGATGAATACCTGCTTTTACAAACGCTTTTTATTTGAAATAATTATAGACAAGTAGTTTCAAAAATATTACAGAGGGCCGGCCGAGTGGTGCAATGGTTGGGAACAGGCTTGGGATGCCAGAGGGCCCCGGTTCGGATCCCACGTATGAGGGCCAGTGACACTGCCCTCCTCAGCTAAGATGCTGAACAACAGCTCAACCTGGAGCTGGGCTGCTGTGAGTCGCCGGCGACAGCATAGGCTGCAGCCCCTGTGGCAGTGGGTTGCCATGGGCTACCGTGTGTAGCCAGCAGCCAGCGTGAGCGGCCAGTAGCCGCAGTGAGCGGCC
>NW_017731552.1:878545-882524 GCF_001890085.2 Hipposideros armiger | reverse complement strand
GATTGATCCTGTTCTTGGCACTGTTGGCTTCGGTTCTGGTCTCCACGGTTGGGCCTTCACCCTTAAGCAGTTTGCAGAGATGTACGTGGCCAAGTTTGCTGCCAAGGGCGAGGGCCAGCTGGGGCCTGCTGAGCGGGCCAAGAAAGTAGAGGATATGATGAAGAAGCTGTGGGGCGACCGGTGAGTTCTGTGGGGGAAGAGCGGGGCATTTTGTAATAAACTTGCAGGGTGGTGATGGTGTGGCTCAGGGCCAAATATCGGGGCTCCTGTTCAACCTTGTTCCACCTGCCCCCACCCCCCACCTCCAACCTCAACCTCATTGGGCCATTCTGCCAGGTATTTTGATCCAGCCAACGGCAAATTCAGCAAGTCCGCCAATAGTCCCGATGGCAAGAAGCTGCCGCGGACATTCTGCCAGCTTATTCTGGACCCCATCTTCAAGGTGAGTTGTGTACGCGTGACGGATGTGCATCCATGGGGCTGCCTTTGGTCCCAGCAGCTCCTGGAAGATCCATTATCTTATATGTTCGTATGTGGCAAGATACATTGGGGCTGTGCAGGGCCAGGTTCGAGGTGGCTGCCAGCGGGAGGGTGAGGCAGCACCATGGTGAGGGTTTACGGTGCCCAGGGCTCACCCTGACAAGCTAGGCAAGACCACACAATAGGTGTGATGGGCCTCCCTCATACTGGAGGGTTTCCCCAAGATATGCTCAGTCGGTGTCAGGTCCTTTGTGGTAAGGTGAGGATTTTTGCAGCCCTGCCCCTGCTGTCAGTGGCCTTAGTTTGCTTAGCAGGAAGCAGCTACAAGCTTCCCAGTATGTTCCCAAATCCACTTTGCTACCTGCTCTACCCCTCCCCCGTTTTAGGTGTTTGATGCAATCATGACTTTCAAGAAAGAGGAGACAGCAAAACTGATTGAAAAACTGGACATCAAGTTGGACAGTGAAGATAAGGACAAGGAAGGCAAACCGCTTCTGAAGGNAAGCAACGTCCTCCACAACTAGACTGAAGAACAAAACGACAGCAACTTGTCTGTTCCCCTTCCCCCAATTCCCCAGCACTGTTCCCATCCCTCAATTCTCCAGTAAAAAATCTTAAAAAAAAGAATATATATATATATATATATATATATATATATATATATATATTACAGAGAGGTCCCGAGTACTCTTCCCCCAGCTTCTCCCAGTGGTATCATCATCATATCAAAACCAGGAAATTGATACAATTCACAATTTAATGTGATTTTAATGGAAGTGTTTGGTATTTTTCCAGCTAATATATTTGGCATGATTAATATTCTCAGCTAAAACAGCGCTCTTCGGTTTGTGCACCTGAGTATTGAATCTCGGAGGCATGCACCCAGCTCCGGGGAGACCACAGCCCCCGGGAAATCAGGCGCAGAAAGCAGATCCTGTATCCTAGAGCAGTTGCCCGGTGCTTAATGGGTTAACCGAGAAAGCGCATCCACGCGCCTGCGTGCGGCGTTGCTTGGCCCCGCCTCCGCAACTGGGTCAGATGATACGCCCAACCGGCGTCGCCCTATAAAAAGTCGGGTGTTGACGTCAGCGATCTCTTCCGCCCTCGTCGCCGCCATCCTCGGCGGGACCTACCTTGCTCGGATCTGCCTGGGAGAATCCACCGCCATCCGCCACCATGGTGAGCAACACCGTTCGGCTGGCGGCCTGGAACGGTGGCGGGGCCTCTGCGGGGCCGGCGCTGTAGGACCTGCAGTGCTGGGGCTACCTGGACACGGAGGAGACATGGCGGCGAGGCTGGCTGCTCCGGGGAAGCGGCGGCCGCCATGTCTGCGCCGTGCAGCCGGGTCGAGCTCTTTCTCCGCTTCCGGGGGCCCCGCCGCGTCGCGGAACCCGGAGCCTGGCTGGAGCGAAGGAGAGGCGGGGTGGGGGGGGTATGATGATGTGGCAGATGCTGTAATGGCGGGCGCCGCGATGGCAGCGGGGAGCGGGGGAGCTGTCTTATGTAACCTGCTAGCCGGTACTTGGAATTTTGTTGTCTGTCGGGGGCCGTGGACGGCAGGGAAATGGCAAAATGGGGAAGTCAGACCCAAAAAGCACATCCACTTGTTCCTAACGCTGTGTAACCTTGGCCTGGTCTCTTGTCCTTTCTGTACCTCCAAATTGTGAGAGAAAAGCCGGCTTTGGAACCACGAGGTGTGGAGGCTTGCAGTGCGCAAGCTCCCCACCAGGCCGGTTGTGACATATTTAGGAATCTTATGAAGTGGGTAGCCTTGTCTGATTGTCCAAGTAAAGGGATGACCTTGGGTTTTAAAGAGGCTGTTTGGTTGGGGAAAGCATGGGGGTATATTCCAGTGGCAATATGGAGGGCGTTTGGGGGAACTTGATATTAACATTTTAAAGTTGGATACCCTTAACATGTATATACCTAATCTAAAGGAAGTCGTTTGTCGTTCTTGGAGACTTACTCCCCAGTCCCAGATTCTGGGTTATCACTTGTAAATGACAACTAGAATCCGGGTTTTTAGAGATAGGGCGAGTTGCATTTTTAAAGGGGTATCAGCAAACAAGACTTGGGGGCTTTAGGTGGGAGTTGGTACTGCCCCAGGATTAGCCCACTCCTGGCTGTGGGCTTGGCAGTCTATTGATTGAAGTCTGGTGCCAAGCCGGGTTCCTGGAATTCTGAACCGGTCTGAGCCGCCTCCTTCCTCTGGCCCAGGTGAACTTCACAGTAGACCAGATCCGGGCCATCATGGACAAGAAGGCCAACATCCGGAACATGTCTGTCATCGCCCATGTGGACCATGGCAAGTCCACGCTGACAGACTCCCTGGTGTGTAAGGCTGGTATCATCGCCTCCGCTCGAGCTGGAGAGACCCGCTTTACTGACACTCGGAAGGATGAGCAGGAGCGTTGCATCACCATCAAATCAACGTGAGCAAGCTCTGGTGCCCTCTGGACTGGGGAAGGGAGGTTCTCTCCTGGAGCCGGCTGTGGAGACGTAACAGCGGACACAATCAGTTTCCTGAGAAGGTTCTGGGGCACAGCGCCCTAGAGCTGGATTTTTGAACTGTGAGAGAGAATGAGGTTTAATCTAGTGAGACAGGAAGCTTTGCAGCTAGTAGGAGAGGCACAGTGCTGGGAGGTATTAGGCTTAACCCAGCGATTCCCCCTTCCTGGGGCAAAGGGGCTCTTGGCAATGTCTGGAGACCTCTGGGAAGATGCCACTGGCATCTAAGGATACCACTAAACGTGCACACGGTTCTCCCCTCCTCACCCCATAAGTTTCCTGATCCCAGATGTCAATGGGGTGAGAAACCAAAGTGACTAAAATTGTTAATTACCTTCAGTTGGGAATTTGTGAGCTGCTTTTTGGTCATGTGTTCTGAGACATTTCAGTAGGGCTGGAGAGGGACGAAAGGGTGTACACAAGTAGTCTTGGGGAATTCTGGGACTTGCCTGGTCATGAGTTGCTATTTGGAAACAGGTGTGTTGAGCCTGAGTGGCTGGATGGGTGGGGCTGTGAGGAGCTGGTGTTTGCAGTTGGTATTTGGGAGGTGGACAGAGTCCCCTGGGTGGGATGGCTCTTGGGAAATCTGAAGTCTGTTCCTAGGGATGAGTAATCCAGGAAGAGAAAATACTGCAGTGTCCACACTCAAGCTGTGAGCTTGGCTTTTTACTGCATCACAGCTTCCCTGAGGGATAAAGGCATCTTTCCTGACTTACTTTGGGCAGGAACCTCAGGCTAAGTCTGGGAATCCTGGGGAGGACAGTTGAGAGCTAGGCTGAGGTATGTTTTCCATCCAGCCAACCTGTCTTAATTCCCTTAGGGCCATCTCCCTCTTCTACGAGCTCTCGGAGAATGACTTGAACTTCATCAAGCAAAGCAAGGATGGCTCTGGTTTCCTTATCAACCTCATTGACTCCCCTGGGCACGTAGACTTCTCCTCAGAGGTGACAGCTGCCCTCCGTGTCACCGATGGTGCCTTGGTGGTAGTGGA
>NW_017731552.1:864107-877495 GCF_001890085.2 Hipposideros armiger | reverse complement strand
AGTGCATCATTGAGGAGTCGGGGGAGCACATCATTGCTGGGGCCGGTGAGCTGCACCTGGAGATCTGCCTGAAGGACCTGGAGGAGGACCACGCCTGCATTCCCATCAAGGTGAGGCCTACTGTCCCCAGCTCAAAGGGAGGGCAGTGTAGAGATGGCAGGGCCTGGGTCCAGGCTGGGCTCGGAGGACCCATCTTTTCTCCCACATTTGCTAGATAAGGTGATTTCATTGTTCACACATCCTCAGAGGCTTTGAAGTTGGAGCGGGAGGAGTCTGCTTTCCCACCTAAACACTGAAGCTTGTGAAGAGCGCAGACTAGCAGCCAGCATAAGGCCCTGCTGCGGGCATGCTGGCTTTCTTTTTCTGCTTTTTCACAGAACTGAGCTCAGATCTGTGTACGTTCTTAGACATTCTTTGGAGCTCTATTACGTGCTTTTCTCCTTGTTAAGCCCCCTAAGGTTTTTATTCAAGTTGTTTTTTTTTTTTTTTTTTTTGGGTAGCTAATTAGCTGCTTTTCCATGTTGTCTCCCATGTGAAAAATGTTGCATAAATGCTAAAATGGGATCAGGCCAATGCCTACTTTTTGCATGTTGCTTTTTTTCAGTTAATACTGTGTAGACTTTCACAAGGTAAGTGATTTTTATAGTCAGTCCTGTTGGCACTGGGCAGCCTCCTACAGTTAGAGAATTGCACCTTGTGCTTATGGAGAGATGAGGTGTGCATGGCTCTGTGCCACCAAATCATTGTGTTTCCATTCTCCATGCCCACTGCCAGGCTGTTTCCTGAGCCTCCTTAGGAGACCTCTTTCCTGTGCGGTCACTGTCTCCTGTGGGCAGGCCTGATCCTCATGCTCCTTTTGCAGAAATCTGATCCAGTCGTCTCCTACCGAGAGACAGTCAGCGAGGAGTCAAACGTGCTCTGCTTGTCCAAGTCCCCTAACAAGCACAACCGGCTGTACATGAAGGCGCGCGGCCCTTCCCCGATGGCCTGGCTGAGGACATCGACAAAGGCGAGGTGTCCGCCCGCCAGGAGCTCAAGCAGCGGGCCCGCTACCTGGCTGAGAAGTACGAGTGGGACGTGGCTGAGGCCCGCAAGATCTGGTGCTTTGGGCCCGACGGCACTGGGCCCAACATCCTCACCGATATCACCAAGGGTGTTCAGTACCTCAATGAGATCAAGGACAGTGTGGTGGCTGGCTTCCAGTGGGCCACTAAAGAGGTGAGAGACCACGCAGCTGTTCAGGTGATGGATCATTAGCCTTGGGGTCCTGGCACATGCCCACTGGTCACACCTGTGGGAAGACCTTGGCGGCGTCTGTCCATGTCCATGTCAGGGAGGTAGGGCCAATGGTCCCTTTTTCTGGGAAGGGAACCCTGGAGGGACCCAGCAAGTCAAGAGTTGGGAGGTCCCTGTGGAAGCTTGACAGTGCTTTTGGCCCCTCCCTCTGCAGGGGGCACTGTGTGAGGAGAACATGCGGGCTGTACGCTTTGATGTCCACGATGTAACGCTGCATGCTGACGCCATCCACCGCGGAGGTGGCCAGATCATCCCCACAGCCCGGCGCTGCCTCTACGCCAGCGTGCTGACTGCTCAGCCCCGGCTTATGGAGCCTATCTACCTTGTGGAGATCCAGGTAGGGAGGCCTAGCTCTCCATCTGCCCCCATCCTGTCCTGCCCAATAGCTGCTAATAGCCTTTCATTGCCTGACAGTGTCCAGAACAAGTGGTTGGTGGTATCTACGGTGTCCTGAACAGGAAGCGGGGCCACGTCTTTGAGGAGTCCCAGGTGGCCGGCACCCCCATGTTTGTCGTGAAGGCCTACCTGCCTGTCAATGAGTCCTTTGGTAAGTGCCTGCCCAGGGTGGCCCTCAGACACCCACTGGCCTGCAGCCAGCTTGGTATAGGACAGACCCAGGGTGGGCCTGATTGCAGCCATAGTGTGATCTGCAAACGGCTGCACTCTCCCTGTCCATTTGAGAAGGTGGGGGCAGCATAGTTGAGAAGGAGGAGGTAGCCCCCACTTGTGGGCTCTCTGAGTCGACGAATTTGGGGTACAGAAGGCCCTCGGGTGTGTAACTCAGTGAAATCTTAAGGTCAAGGCCAGCAAAGCAGCTGTGCTATATGTAGCTCAGGCTCATGCTGAGGACAAGCAGATGGTGCCCCAGGGGGGCCAGCACTGCCTCTCTAGTTAAGTAGTGGTCTTTGAGCAAGGCTTCAGTGAGGAGCAGGTTTAAGGGTTTAATGTCTGACCCCACCTTGGGTTGTCTAGACTCGCTTATCTCTGATGTGTGCCCAAGTGTCCCCACCTCCAAGGCTTGGCCAAGGAGCTGGCAGGCACCAAGTCTGGGCTGCCCAGTGAGCCCTTTCCTTCCCTGCAGGCTTCACCGCTGACCTGAGGTCCAACACAGGCGGCCAGGCCTTCCCACAGTGTGTGTTTGACCACTGGCAGATCCTTCCTGGAGACCCCTTCGACAACACCAGCCGCCCTAGCCAGGTGGTGGCCGAGACGCGCAAGCGCAAAGGCCTGAAGGAGGGCATCCCTGCCCTGGACAACTTCCTGGACAAATTGTAGACTGCCCTTCCTACAGCCTGCCACCCGGGCACAGCCCCTTGCCAGCCCATGATTGACCACAACAGCAAGCCCTCACATTCTCATGACACCTCGAGACTGTCCAGACCTAGTGCCGTGCGCCCAGCAGATTCTAGGGCCACTCTGTGCCATCGCTCAACATGAACACTTGATGCTGTTTCTTTCGATATTTATTTCAAGATTTCAGAGGCAACAGAAATGCCCTAACCGCAGGGACTTATTTGGCTGGTGGGGAGACGGGATGGGAAACCCAACACTTTTTTTTTCCATTTCAGAGGGAAACTCGTCTAAAAAAATTTTGAATAAATGCATTAAGAGGTTTATTTGGGTAAATGGCCCCTAGTGGATTTTCCCCCAGAAAGGGGGAAGGAACAAGCAGTAGACATTTCTCTTTGGACAGAAGCTAGGAGGCAGAAAATATTGTGCAATGTCACCATGAGCACCTCTAGCTGTATTAGTGTCATTGGAATAATAAATTTGATTATGGTGGTGACCGTGTGTGCATCCACGTGAGTTCCTTCTCAGTCCAAGCCCATCCCAGCATGTATGGCCGTCGTTGATACTGTGATGCAAAAAGTTCACTGTAACCTCCAGTTGTCATATCAAATGTCAGACCTGGGCTCAGACACATGGTCCAAGGCAGTGGAACAGTTCTTCCATCCATTGTCACCCATGGCCATCTAGTGGAACTTCCTGTGATAGAACTTCTACATAGGCATTGTACCCTACTATGGCTACAGAGCACTTGAAATGGGACCTGTGAAACCAAGGAATTTGCACATTAAATAAATTACCATAGTCTGATGGCACAGGCTGCCTTACTGGTCAGTGCAGGCTTGGGCAACTAGATTGTCCCTGCTCTCAGTTCATGGTACAATGAAGGAAAACCACAAATAACCACACAACTTCTCTTTCCCAACTGGATTGGTTATTAAAAAAAATGTACTTGATAGATTTTAACCTGAAAGCATTTCTGTACCAAATAATGTGGGACCAAGATCTTTTCTAATCTTGATCTTTGATAAGCACCACAAATGCATTGCTGAGACAGGGGAAACAATGACAGTACCCCTGTGGGGGGGTGGGGGGGGTGATTTTGGATTGTTAAACAGGAGAGACTCCATCGGCATTTAAAGGAAGGAACCAGGGCTGTTGGATGTCCCAAATGCATGGAACCCTGACCCATCCAAGAATTGTCCTGTGCAGCCTCCCCAGACCCCTAGCACCTTCCAAAAGTCACACCAAATGTTTCATATTGGTTAATTTTTGTCATCTGCATTGCCTGACACTTCTTAATAAAACACTTAAATTTCATGCAGAAAAGTTGCAAAAAAGATGATATCCTACATACGTTTGTCAAACCTCAGAAACTTAATTACTGTTAAGTTTATTTGGTTTTCCACTAATGTCCTTTTCTCAGGATCCAATCCAGGATAACACATTGCATTTCATTTTGCACATTTTTAATAAGTAATTTTGCCAGGGATGAGTATATAAATTGAGAGAAAATTGAACTGTATTTGGTTTAACTTCAAGTATTTTTCACCAATTCTAAATTGTATTAGCAAGCCACTTGCTAATACAGCCCCTTAATGTGCTTTTTTTTTTTTTTTTTTAAGCTGAGCCATCCTGCTACCTATTGGCAGCTTAGTGGCAGCTCAGCTCGGGCCGGGCATTGAACCGCTGTTGCTCACAGCTCAAACTTGAGCTAGCTCTTAACCAACTGAGCCACTCGGCTGGCCTTAATGTGCTTTTATAGTCACATTCACAGTGATTGCATTTATAGGGGCTGACTGATACCTTCATTATGTTTTCTTGTGTAATGAGAGCTGAGCATTATTAGTATGTTACAAATATGTGTATGTTTATACATATGTGGATTGCTCTCTACCTATATTTTGTTGATTTTGTGTTGTTTTTCTCATTTTTTTTGGTGTCAGGACCACTGTACACTCAAACATTGAGAACCCCCGAGTTTAAATGGGTGTATCTATTGACATGCCATATTTAAAAATAAAAATTGAGAAATTAAAAAATAGTTGATTTTAAAATAATAAATCCAGTACATGTAAACATGAATACCTGGGTTTTTTTGGGAAAATTCCTTTTCCCCAAACAAAACAGAGGGGCGTTCTACATTTTTGCAAGTCTTTGCAATCTCTGGCTTAATAGAAGACAGTTGGGGTCTCATGTCTGCTTCTGTATTAAATGTTTCAATACATGGTTTTGATTGAATTATATGGAGAACCTATCCTCATCCGAAACTTGGAAGAGAGAAGCATTTTAATACCTTCTTTCAGGTAATAGTGGCTATTCTTTGATACAACACCAAAACTCAACAAGTGGTGGTTTCTTAAATTGAAATTACAATGTATTCCTATTATCTAAATCATATAAATGAGCTTTTCATACTGTTACATTAACATTCATTGGTCTGTCTTGCACTTTGAATGGGTCTTTTCCCCATCCATGATTTTGTAACATCAAGTGGTGGATATTGGTAAACCAAATTTGCAGCTTTTTGAGATGTTGACAACATTCCATTAAACACTTGAAAAACCACATTTGTCAATATCAACTTCATCAGGAAAGTATGGAAGTATTGGGAAACTCAAGCAGTTTTTGAAAATTTGTTGATTGAAATTTTACCATTGGCAACCATTACTGTCAATTGTTATCCTTGAGTTGATAGTTTCAATTTATTCATTTTTGAGAAAATGCCTGTCAAACAGGTCTGAATTATTATAGTTTGTCAGGTTTTTTGAAGTAAAAATGATGATCCAACTCTTCATTAAATGTGGGCTGTGCATAAATAATTCCAAAGAGTGGCACGATGGTTGAGAGCTGGCTTGGGACACCAGAGGGCCCCGGTTCGGATCCCACATATGAGGGCCTGTGACACTGCCCTCTACAGCTAAGATGTTGAATGACGGCTCAGCCTGGAGCTGGGCTGCGGTGAGTCACTGGCAACGGCGTAGGCTGCAGCCCCTGCTGTAGTCGGTTGCCATGGGCTACCGTGTATAACCAGCAGCCAGCGTGAGTTACCAGCAGCCGCAGTGAGCGGCCATCCAGAAGCCGGCAACTGATCTGCCTCGCCTGGGAAGAGCGCAATGATGGTGCCAACTTGGGCCAGTGAAGCAACGCCCTCCACAACTAGACTGAAGAACTAGAAGACAGCAACTTGTCTGTTCCCCTTCCCCCAATTCCCCAATAAAAATCTTAAAAAAAAAAAAGAATAGGGTGAAACTGGGTATGGTAGAAGGTGCTGCTTTAGCTGTGAACTGAAGTGTGCATAGTTCTTAGACAAGAGTGGAGGAAGGTGATCGTCAGACAGAAGAAACAGCTTGTGCCAACACCTGGGGTAGGAATGAAATGTTTGAAGTCAGAAGGAAGGCAAGTGGGGTTGAAGTGGAGTGAACAAGGGGAGAATGGCAAGATGTTAGGATGGTCAGCAAAGGCCAAAAGACACAGTCTAGTGTCTGATGGCATCTGAGGTGGTTAAGCATTGGTTTGGGTTCAGGCCTATCTGGTAATCAACTACGTCGTTTACTGGCTGTGTTATTTTGGGTGGGTTACTTAACGTGTGTCTCAATTTCCCCTTCTGTAGATGGGGGGAAATAGTAGAACGGGGAAATAGTAATATAATTTAAGGTTGCAGATTGCTACATACTAAGGATCAGTAAATGCTGGTTTGTTTTGTTTTGTTTTGTTTTGTTCTGTATCTTGAGACAGGCGTCACAGAAGGATCCTCAAGCGGGAAAGGCAACACCTGATTGCACTCCTCATATGCATTTTTAATTATGTATTTGGAATGTGGGTAACATTTTACTGCTACTCAGGGACTAAAGCAACCCGGGGTCCACCCCAGGGGCTGCCATGCCGGAGCTGGGCCTTGGATTCACATCTCTTGTGACTAAGAAAGGCAGGAACAGGGATGCAGGACTTCAGCATGCACCCTCCAGCTTCAGGACCCAGGTCAGAGAAGAGCGGGCGGGGCGACCCAGGGGCCGGAAGTCGAACTTCTGACTTCCGTAAGCTTGACCGGCGTCCATTATAGTCAATCAGCTGCATAAAGGCGAGCCTGTAGGCCAATGGCGATGCGGCATTAGTGTGCCGAGGGCCGAACGGACCTAGGCTTAGCAGGAAGCGGGGGGCGGGGCGTTAAGAGCGGCGGGCGCACTGACCAATGGGGTTCCGCCTCCCAGGGAAGGTACTGGCGGACGCGGTGACGTTGGCGCAGGTCAGCGCGTAGCGGCGGCCTGGCCGGTGGAGTGGTCGGCTGGGGGCGCGGGGCTGTGGAGGGTGAGGAGCGGGCTTTATTTGAGGCTGATGAGTTTGTGTTTGGGGACCCTTGGGGGACCTGGGGGACGTTTGAAGACTCCTGGGATGACCGAGCCGGAGAAGGGTCTGAGCCGCGGCCTGTGAGGGTCGTGGCGGCCTCGGGGGCGCGTAAGCAGAGACGTTACAGGTTGGGGACCCTTGGAAGGGTTTGTGAAGGGTATTTCCGGGTCTGCCATGGAGTTGGAGGCGAAGGACAATGAAAGAGACTCTCAGATATGGCCCTTTGTGGGAGCCCGTTTGGAGTGAGGGAGATGGAGGTAGGGGCCTTTACCTTTAGGGGTGCCTTTGAGGAGAGAGGAGGAAGAAGTTAGACTTGCTAGGACGGTGGAAGTCAAGGGTAGGCCAGGATGGGTAGGAAGCTTGCAGGAGCTTGGAAGCCATTGTCCAGTTCCTGGAGAATTCAGTATTGGGGGAGCATACCGCTGAGGAGGGTCATAAGAGACGGCTGAGGTGTGTGTGGGGTAAGTGGAGTGTGTAAGGATGAAGAGGACTTGAGGTTGCTGATGGGCAGGGAGATGGGAGTGTGTTGGGACCAGAACTAGGAAGTCGGGTAGGGAATGAGGGAGTTCTGGGGATTGGGGGTGTGAAGAGTGTGGAGGAACTTGCAGAAATGTGTGGGGGCACTGGATGAGCACATGGGAGAAGCCTAGGAGGGAAGAAGCAGGGAAAAGCTGGAGCAGTATGTGAGGACCCAGAGATATGTGCCTGGTGGGAATTACGGGGGCAAGGTGGCACCATGGGGCTAACGGCGACATTTTGGTTGGTTTGATGTTCAAGTGAGATGACACATGAAAGTACCTGGCCTGCCATATGCAAGTGCCCTTCCCAGGGAGCATGGAACTTCAGCATGGAGTGATGTGAAACCTATTTTTGGTGAGCAGGTTGCTCTGTTTACTATGAGTAATGGCCGACATCTCACTCCTTCCTTATTTCCTTGCCTCCTTTAGGATCACAGCTAGGGGACTTCCCGAGGTCCTGTCCCCAGGCTTCAGTGACTGGGCTTTCACTGGAGCGGAAGGTGCTGGAAGGCAGACTGGCCACCATGTCCACATTCAGGCAGGAAGATGTGGAAGACCACTATGAGATGGGGGAGGAGCTGGGCAGGTGAGTGACCCCTTTCACAAGGCTCTTGGGTGGGAGATGCACTGAGGGGTTTTCTGGATAATATCTCCTCTCCTGTCCTTTATCCTGCTTTTCAGGAAGGAATGAGTCAGGGTCAGGTGCTGATGGAACGAATTTGGGCTTTGGAATCAGACACCTTGACCGAGAGTTTTTACTCTGACATCCTTTTTGCATTTTCCTTTGGGGAGAAACATAATTGAGCACATATGGTACCTAACAAAGTGCCTGGCATATGGCGTGAGAGCAGTAGGTATTAGCAGGTTTTGTTTGTAAAGGCCTGTCCCTCTCTTAATCCTCTCTTAGGGGAAGTACTTGAGTCTTTTCAGCTTTTGACCTTTCCAGAGAAGGCCTCCCATCTGGGCCCCTGCCAATTGTGTAGCATTCTTATGGGAGAGAGGGGAGGCTGTCTGTGCCAGCCCGGCTGCTGATTTCCTGCCTGGCTGGGCCGTATAGCCTCCCCTGCGAGCTGACTCCCCCAACACCCCAGACCAGCCAGACAGTATCCTTTTTTTTTTTTTTTTGGTGGAGCCTCAAACCTTATTTGGTGAGTTTGCTGCTGGCTGGCCCCATGATGTCACCAGAAGGGAATGTAAATAACTGAGCCTTGCTGTAGGCCTTTGCCTACAGTGTTTCAGGCTCATTTGGGATTCTGAAGCCTCTGCTTTAGGAATTTCCCATTTAGAGTGGTAGTGAATGTAGCAACCCCCCCCCCATCCCAAATCTCATACTTTATTGTTGAAAATGTATTAGGATCGCCAAAAAATCAGCAAAATATCATATGTGTATTCCTTTTAACCCACAGATTCCACTGCTAGGAATTAATTCAGTGTGAATACATATGTACATGGACCCAATGACCTAGGAACAGGGATTGTTGCTATAAAGATGGGAAGCATCTTTAGAGGCCATCACAGCATCCCTGCATCCATGGATGGAACATTATGCAGCCATTAAAAGAGCCAGGCAACTTGTATAATGTGAGCCACAGTAGAAAGTTTTTGAAATTTAATTGAAAATGTAAAAGCTGTGTCAATTTTAATAATTTTGATATATGTTATTTAACCTGATAGATCAAACTAGTATCATTTTGTTTTGTAATTATTGTAACAATTATTAGTGAAATATGTTACCACCTTTTTTATTCCATTTTTTTTATTCAACATTTTATACATAATACCAACTTCCAGCCACTGTAAAGAAAGCACGTCTGCACAGAGGCACTCCCTTCAAGCTCAACCCTGTGCTTTGCGATGCTGGATTACATGTCCTGGAGAGGGGTTGTTTTCGAAAAGGAGGCATATTTTTACAACTTTGTGTTTTTAAAATAAAATTAGCAGCTCTTCCAAAAAACATTTTCAAATATAACAAGAAATTTCAAATAACCCTCTGAAAATGTGGAAAAACAAGATTCAAGGACAATTTGGCTAGCTAAAGAGAGAATACAAGGGGCATCCGGTTAGCTCAGTTGGTTAGAGCGCAGTGCTCATAACACCAAGGTTGCCGGTTCGATCTCCACATGGGCCACTGAGATGCACCCTCCACAACTAGATTGAAATGACTACTCGACTTGGAGCTGATGGGTCTTGGAAAAAAACACTGTTCCTCAATTAAAAAACAACAAGACTGGGTTTGTGCAGAGCTGCCTGATTTTATGCACTTTGAAGATTTTTTTTTTAGCTGAGCCATCCTGCCATCTGTTGGCAGCTCAGCTCGGGCCGGGACTCAAACCGCTGTTACTTAGAGCTCACGCTCTTGAGCGAGCTCTTAACCAGTTGAGCCACTCGGCTGGCCCTCACTTTGAAGATTTTTAAAGTGCTTTGAAGATGTTTAACATGGCGGCAAACTTTAAAATCTTAAGAAATCCACAGTTTTAATTTCTTGTTTTTAAACTTAAGAATAAGTTTGATAACACAGAAGACCTCAAATAGATCAAAAGGTTTTAAGAAATGCAAAAAAACCCCAAAACCCAAATCACAGAGAAGATTCATCAATGGGTATACTGTCACAGAAGTGAACAAATGACTAACTGAAAATTTCTTCAGCTATGACCTTACTTTTGGTCAGAAATCCCATGGAGACATTTAGCGAGCATTTCAAGTTTTTAGAGTCTTAGGAGGGATGAAATTTTCAAAGCAGAATACATATTTTAAGTTAAATTCTGCAAATTTGATTTCTTAAAAAAATAAGCAATTGGCAAATATCTCTTAGTCCTTAGATAACACACCACCTATCTTCCATAGGGAGTGGAGAGTTGACAGAGGCCGACTACTCTGGGACACCTGCTGCTGTGGGCTTGCTAGCCCATGGAGAAAGCTACCCCTGGCTCTCCCTGTGATGTGGAGAACTTGTCTTTTCCTTATCAATTTGTACTTGTGTAGGGTGTGTAATCCTTTAGTCCTTTTTCACAGAAAGCTAGTTTCCTCCATGAGCCACAGGTTCTTTCTCCCAACGAAATGTCATGTCGCTGGGACCTGGGAAGCTGCATGTTACCACCTTTTTTTGATATGAAGCTTTTGAAATATGGTGTGTATTGTTCACTCACAGAACATTTCGATTTGGATGGGCTTGACAGCTGCCTGACCAGTGGCTGCTACCTTGGACAGCACTGCTCTGTGTAATGGTTGGGAACATTCTCAGAAATACATAAAGTGAAGGATTAAAGGCACAGAACACTCTATACCAGCGGTTCTCAACCTTCTTAATGCCGTGACCCCTTAATACAGTTCCTCATGTTGTGGTGACCCCCAACCATAAAATTATTTCTGTTGCTACTCTATAACTATAATTTTGCTATTGTTATGAATCGTAATGTAAATATCTTTTTGTTTTCTTAGGCGACCTCTGTGAAAGGGTCATTTGACCCCCAAAGGGGTCGCAACCCACAGGTTGAGAACCGCTGCTCTATACTGTGTTGCAGTTTGTATAAATTGTAGATGTTGCTTTAGGCTGTCTTTATGTTACTTCCATTTATCTACTGAAGGACCTACAAGGCAGGTGCCATTATTATCCTCATTTTAGATAAAGAAACAATCTGAGAGAAGGGAGGCGGCTTACCCAAGACCACACAGCCTGTAAGTGGCCAAGCCGGATTCAGATCTTGGGACCACACGCTGCTGGCTCCAAATCCCAAGCGTGCTGGAACCAGAGGTGGGCATCTGGCTTCCACCTGCCTGCCAGCCAGCTCTGCCCCCATATCCTGGTAACAGGCCCATTAGATGTCGAAACAAAGATAAGCCCCTGCGTGTTGGGAAGTCAGTGTGTCCTTATGGTCCAAACACCATCCTATTTCAGCTGTTCACTGCGCCTGTGAAGTTGGCCACCATGATAAACTGTCTGTTTCACAGGCAAGATTGAACTGGAATTTAGTTTCAAGCAGAACTGTCTTTCCCGAGTCTAGTTATTGACTGTCTTTGGGGAATTAGCCATGGAGAATCACTGGGACCTCGAGTAAAGCAGGCCTACGTTTTCCTGTTCTAGGAGTCATGGGTCTGAATGAACTGGGAGCACATTTCTTGTGTGTGTGTCGGTGAGGGGGAGCGGGGAGCGGGCATTCTTTCTTCCCAATTCAAGTTCACATCCACAGTCTCGGGAGATAAGTTAATTTGTGGATTGATAAGTCTGGACTTCTACCCTAGCTTTCACGTAATGGAGTTGTATGTGCATCTGTTATTAGTCTGCTCAGGCTGCCATTAGCAAAGTGCCACAGATTGGGCAGCTGAAATAACAGAGATTTATTGTCTCCCAGTTCTGGAGGCTGGAAGTCCAAGATCAAGGTACTGACAGGGTTGGTTCCCTCTGAGGCCTGTCTTCCTGTCTTGCAGATGCTGTCTCCTCCCTGTGTCCCCACCTGGTGGTCCTTCTGTGTGTATCTGTCCTAATCTCTTCTTTTTTTTTTTTTAAAGGTTTTATTGGGGAATCGGGGGAGGGGAACAGACAAGTTGTTGTCCTTTTGTTCTTCAGTCTAGTTGTGGAGGACATTTCTTCACTGCCCCGTGTTGGTATCATCATGCGCTCTTCCTGGGTGAGGCAGATTGGTCGCTGGCCTCTGGACGGCCACTCATGGCGGCTCTTGGCAGCTCACATTGGCTGTCGGCCACTCACACTTGCTGCTGGCCACATACAGTAGCTTATGGCAGCCCACTGCAGCAGGGGCTGCAGCCTACACCGTCACCGGTGACTCACGGCAGCCCAGCTCCAGGTCGAGCTGTTATTCACCATTTTAGCTGTAGAGGGCAGTGTCACTGGCCCTCACGTGGGATCCGAACTGGGGCCCTGCTGCTCAGAGCCGGCGTCCCAAGCCAGCTCTTAACCAGCGCACCACTTGGCTGGCCCTGTTTTTTACATTTTTATGTATTTAAAGATTTTATTGGGGAATTGGGGGAGGGGAACAGCACTGGGGAATCAGGGGAAGGGGAACAGACAAGTTCCTGTCCTTTTGTTCTTCAGTCTAGTTGTGGAGGATGTCGCTTCACTGGCCCATGTTGGTATTATCTTGCATTCTTCCCGGCTGAGGCAGATCGGTCGCCGGCCATCGGACAGCCACTCACAGCGGCTCTTGGCAGCTCACACCAGCTGCCAGCCGCTCACGCTGGCTGCTGGCTACTCACGGTAGCCCATGGCAACCCACTGCAGCAGGGGCTGCAGCCTATGGCGTCGCCGTCGCCTCATGGCAGCCCAGCTCCAGGTCGAGCTGTTGTTCACCATCTTAGCTGTAGAGGGCAGCGTCACTGGCCCTCATATGTGGGATCCGAACCGGGGCCTACTGCACAGAGCTGGCGTCCCAAGCCAGCTCTTAACCAACGCGCCACTCGGCCGGCCTCGTTTTTTACTTTTTTAAAGGGTTGTAAGAACACCCAAGTATTGTGACAGACCGTGGCCCATAAAGCTTAAAATATTTACCGTCTGGCCTTTTTCAGTCAATTTCTGAGTCAAACCAAGTTAATATAACTAAATTCCTAGAGAGCAAAGGAGTTTGGACATTGGACAACTCCCTGAAGTGCAGTACGTAGAATTTCTCTGTCTTAAGTAACAACTCTCTTGAGATATAATTCACATACAATTTACTCACTTAAAGTGTATAATTTAATGATTTTTAGGATATCCACAGGGTTCTGCAACTATCACCACCATCTATTTCCAGAACATTCTCATCACCCCAAAAAGAAACCCCATCCCAAGGCCAGCTGAGTGGCGCGTTGGTTAAGAGCTGGCTTGGGACGCCAGAGGGCCCTGGTTCAGATCCCACATATGAGGGCCAGTGACGCTGTCCTCTACAGCTAAGATGCTGAACAACGGCTCAACCTGGAGCTGGGCTGCCGTGAGTCACCTGCGACAGC